>NC_043714.1:29354019-29418733 GCF_006229205.1 Suricata suricatta
TGCAGATTTTCACATAGCATTCCCTGATACCTGATCATCTGGACGTTGGTTAGCCAGTATTGTCCCATGTACTCCACTAATGTCAGTACTGAATGTGGCACTCGGACTGTCAGTTCTTGTCCCATAGTTAACTTGTCAGCTTCAGATACTAAGAGGGCCATAGCTGCAAATGCCCATATGCAGGGTAGCCACTCTTGGGCAACAGAGTCAAGCTGCTTGGAGAGATATGCCACTGGGTGATGCCATGACCCCCACAACTGGGTGAGGACTTTCACCTTGATGCCAGTACATTCATGAATGTACAAAAAGAAGGGCTTGGACGTGTCTGGGAGCCCCAAACCAGGCACATTGGTGAGGTCTTATTTGATCTCTTTAAAGGCCCTTTGCTGAACTTGCTCCCATTATAGAGTTTACCTCTTTCCCTACTTTGTGGCCTCAGAGGGGCTTTGCCAAGTCTGAGAAGTTAGGAATCCAGATTCTACAGTAACTAGCACCCCTGAGAAACTCCTGAACCTGACGTGTCAATGGGACCAGTATCAAACAAAGGCCCTGTTTTCTCTCCCGGCCAAGTTGGCGCTACCCCTGGGAGAGGTGAAAGCCAAGGTACTTGCCTTTGTTTTGACTAATTTGGGCCTTTTTCCTTGAGAACTTATAGCACGTTTCCCATAGGAGGATAAGGAGCAGCTGAATTCCTTCTATGCAATCCTCCTGAGACCTTCCAGCCAGCTGTAAGTCATCTATGTACTGAAGCAAGGCACAGCCATGTTGATCTGCTGGGAAGGCTCTTAGGGCTGAGGCTACTGCAATGTTGAAAACAGCTGGGGAGTTTTTGAACTCCTGAGGCAAACTGGTTCAAGTCAATTGGCACCTGTCACCATTTTCAGGATTCTCCCATAGGAAGGCAAAGATTGGTTGACTCTGGGAGTTTGGGTGGATGCAGAAGAAAGCATCCTTGAGGTCTAAGCATGTGAAGAAGGCAGTTTTGACAAGGATAAGACCAGAGAATATGGGCTGGAGACTATTAGATGCAGGGTGATGGCAGGTCTTGAACCGGCACATAGTCATAGGTGTCCAGCTTCTGTTACCAGCTGCTCTCATCTCAGAGATATTTCAGGTGACTCTTAGCT
Organism: Suricata suricatta; assembly: GCF_006229205.1. Lineage (NCBI taxonomy): Eukaryota > Metazoa > Chordata > Mammalia > Carnivora > Herpestidae > Suricata > Suricata suricatta. The sequence goes on from NC_043714.1 coordinate 29,355,147, forward strand.
TTGGCAGGTTCAGTATCAAGCTCTGACATGGATCAGACTCCCGAGGAAGTCTGACACTGCCTCAAGCCCTATGAGGTCATCACAGAACTGTGGATCAGGACTGAACATTCCCTTCAGCCCTTTGGTCAGGTCAGAACCTTTCCACTGTCTGTCTCATCCACACACAGTCACACAGCAACTCGAGCCCACTGTTCAGCACCCAGCATCTTGGAGTTGTGGTGTCATTCCTTATGGAACTACTCAGGCAACTCTGGCAGGTGATTCGGCTCCCATTCTGTCTCTTAGGGGAGGATCTAAGAAACAAACGCAGGTCCTTACAAGTCTAATGGGTGGTATTCCCTGAGCTGTTTCCCAGGCCTAACAGGCTTCCATTGTGCATCCGAGGTCCTCACCCCAGCTAGTCCTGTATGGATCAAGGTGTCCACTGGCACCAGGCTAAGTGACTTCTCCTTGTGGTCCAAGGTCAGCACCCCAGCAACAAAGGTGCAAATGTACTTTCTCTGAATCCTGGATGAGCCCCCAAGAAATTTAACAGTATTCTCTCAGAGAAAGATGGGGCACGAAGGCTTTTCTGTCCAGGAAGCAACTTTATTCGTCATGCCTGCATGGGCTCAGTGGGTTTGTACCCAAAAAACTGAGCCTGGGGTGTAGTCTTTCATGAAATTTCTACTTCTTTGTCTCCCATACATGGTGACATGTAGTCTGATTGGACACAGGCCAAGTTACAGAGTTATGCCAGAGCTATGTGAACCTGTATTGGTGTTGACTGGGCCGTGTTGTCTTTCTCTGTCCTGCAGAGGCCTCTGCCACATTCCTTAGGGAGGGCTTTACCACAGGAGGATCGCTTATTACTGTAAAATTTCTCAGTAAACATGATTTAATGGATGGTATATATTTTTGAGATGGGAAAATTACAGCCAAAAGTAAAACTATCAAAGCCTTTAATTTAACTCCTCTCCTCACCATCCCCAACCATGCAGTATATCTAGGCACAAAGAGACCATATGTCAAAGAACTTTAAAATTTACATTTGTAAAACTCTGACTAAACCACAATATGGGCAACTGAGGTATATAAATTAATATAGCCTATTGTCAGAAATGAGATATGAAAATTAATGTTAGTGTATATTGATACTATCCAATAGAACTTTTACTAATGATAGAAATAACATACACCTGTGCTTTCCAACATGCTAGACACTAGTCACATGTGCCTATTAAGCACCTGTAATGTGATGACAGACAGTTCCCAATTTACAGTGGTTTGATTTAGGATTTTTTTTTAATCTCACAGTTGTATGAAAGCAGTGTGAATTCAGTAGAAACTGTACTTCAAATTTTGAATTTTGATATTTTCCCAGACTAGCCACAAGAGACTTCCTTGTGATTCAAGGCACCATCAGTGAGCCACACTTCCCAGCCAACCAGGGGGTCATGACGTTACTTGGTATACTTACAACCTTCCTGTTTTTTCACTTTCAGTACAGTATTCAATGAATTACATGAGGTAACACTTTGTTGTAAAATAGACTTTGTCCAATGAATGTAAGTTCATTGAATATTTAAAGTAGGCTAGGCTAAGCTTTACTGTTCTGTAGGTTAGGTGTAGTAACTGTATTTTCAATTTATGATGGGTTTATTGGAAGGTAATGCCATCATAAGTCAAGGAAGATCTGTATTGTGATTGAGGAACTACTTTTTAAATGTTATTATTTTAAATGTAAATAGCCATATGAGGCTAGTAGCTACCTATGTGGCTAATGGCTACTTAGTCAAAATATTTTAATTTGAGGGAAACTAAGTGGCCCAGTCAGTTAAACATCTGACTTCAGCTCAGGTCATGGTCTCACAGTTTCATAATATTGAACCCTGGGTCTGGCCCTGTGCTGACAGCATGGAACCTGCTTGGGATTCTCTCTTTCCCTTTCTCTCTGCCCCTCTCTCTGCCCCTCCCCTGCTTTGTGTGCTATCTCTCTCTCTCTCTCTCTCTCTCTCTGTCTCTCTCTCTCTGTCTCTCTCAAAAATAGACATTAAAAAATAAAAGTCTGAATAGAAATGGTTTCTATACAATGTCATTATAATTTTAAACAATACTTTCCTTCATAGTTGTATGCTTTTAGTATCTTCAGTAGTTCTCTTTATTGTATTCATAGAATCAACAGACTAGAATTATCAATATGAAACCATTTCTATTCAGACTTATTTTTATTTTTTAATGTCTGTTTTTGAGAGAGAGAGATACAGACAGAAAGAGAAAGAGAGAGCATGCTAGGGCACACAAGCAGGGGCAGAGAGAGGGAGACAGAGCATCTGAAGTGGGTTCCATGCTGACACCAGAGAGCCCAATGTGGGGCTTGAACTCATGAACCATGAGAGCAGGATCTGAGCCAAAGTCAGATACTTAACCAACTGAACCAAGGCATTCCTATTCAGACTCTTATTTTTAAATATCACTATATAGTTTTATAGAAAATATAAATGAAAATAATCTTTACATTTGACTTGGTTGTCCCACTTATCTCTAGAAAGTCTCAGGAGTCACCATTTCCAGTATATGCCTGGTACATATTAGATATTCAATCATTATACAGGTTTCCCTTAAGCTTTCAAAGTTGAATGTTCCTATGAAATATTTTGTAAGCCTACATGGCATAAAGCAAAGAAACAATTAACTTTTAACTTATATGAAAATTATTTTGAGTACTTAGAGGTGCTCAGGAGTTCCTGGGTTTAGTGAAATATGACTTTGAAAAGTTTGTATAAAATGTTCAACAAAAGCTTTCAGATGATCTCGCTGTTTCTGAGTCTTCAATTCAACCTTAGACCAATTGACATTAGGTGGGGGGAACCACTAATAGTGCTCTTATCAAGCCTTGAAATATAAGCCTCCAGCTAAACCATTTCCTGGTCATTCACACAGGAGGGCCTGGGAAGATTTTGGCCATCTGTTTCTTCTGTGAGGGTTTCTTTTCTTTTTCTTTTTTTTATTTCTCTTTCCCCCCAGGGGGACATCTGCCTTGTTTAATATCTACAGTATAACGTGGGAGGGAAGAAAACCCCTTTTCAGCCCATCAAGGTCTTTGAGTCAGGTTGTGAATGGCCAAGTCAACCATTTCAAAATAGCAGATTTTATTTACTCATCTCCCTCTTGGTCTTCAACCCACTCTAATTATATTTTCCCTTCCATTTTTCTAATTAATTATCACTGATAATAAAAAGTCTTCTATGAAAGTTAACCTGACATTTTTTATTCTCAAGTTTACTAGGTCTTTGTAAACTATTCCACATTGTCATTTGCTTACTGTATTTACCATTATTTTGCATTTGTGACCTTGACGTGGCCCTCCTGTTTTCAGCCTAACCCTTTGTTCACTCTCAGTCTTCTTTCAGTATTATTTTCCTCTGATTTTTGTGTAAATTGTTGCCTAAGTCCCAGGGCTTCTACTTCTTTTTTTTTTTTCACTCTATAATCTCTTCTTAAGTATGTTGCCCAATGTATTTGATGTCATATGTTGCCATATGAATGTGATTTTCATGTTTATATGTTCAGCCTGATTTCTTCTCATATATACTAATCTTTAAACTAGCTTCTCAGGTAACATTTTGAGGAGGATGACTGAAAATCATCTTATAATGAATAAGTTCCCAGGAAAAGTTCATCTTTTTTCCCAAACATAAATTTTTACTGTGTTCTCCAGTCCTGTGAATGCCACTGGCATCCATCCAATCATTCAAGGCAAAGAGTAAAGAATCACCCTTGAAACCCCATGTATGACCACTCTCCATTTTAATCTCTGAAAATTTTACCTCTCATTCACTCATTAACATTTTCTCTAACATAACTATTTTAAAATGACATCACTATTTTTCCAGTAGCCTCTAAACCACCTTCCTACATATAATTTTTTGTCATGTATCATGCAAACTAATTTTTGATATTATAAATCTGATTGTGTTAACTCTTTTAAGTATGTAGTGGTTTCTAGTAGCCATAAGGTGATACAAATATTTAAAATTATCTGTAAGTTCTGCAGACTCTGGTTGTTACCTTCTTATCTGCAGTTATTTTGTACTGTCAGGCTTTTAAACAGACTGTATAACCCATTCTGAATCATGTTTTAGAGGAACTGTTAACATTGTATTTCTCCTAACTGGTATTTTTCCTAAATATAGTGTATCCATATTCAGAATATACTCTCAGAGAGTATCTTGCCCAAGATTGGAGCTGGGAAATAGAGGGATAAGTAATTGAAATCACTTCCTTTTTTCTTAACAAAACTCATTTAGTTGGCCTTTGTTTGTTTAGGAAGTTTGAAGTTGAATGCCAAGTGTTTTTTGTTTTTTGTTTTTTGTTTTTTTTTGAGTTTATTTTTGAGAGAGAGTATCACCTGAGCAAAGCTGGGTGTTTAACTGAGCCACCTAAGTGCCCCTGAAGTTGATTGCCAAGTTTGACTGCAGATGGGCTAGATGGGCTTTGGGAATCAGTGAGACAATGTCCAAACTAATTCTAGGGAAACTTGATCTTATGTATTTATATGTGTATCATACATTGTACAGGTATATCATAGCAGTATATTTTTTCTGGGGCGTAAGTATCATTATCCTAAATGATTTATTAATAAATGAAAGCACAACACATGGAATATTTCAAACTTGTACCTAAGATAATGTTTCCTACTGATATGTCATATAATACATTTACTGGGATGCCCGGGTGGCTCAGGCAGCTGGTTCTTGATTTGGACTCAGGTCAACCAGGGCTCAGGTTCCTGGGATAGAGCCTCACATCTGGATCTGAGTTGACAGGACAAAGCCTGCTTGGGATTCTCTCTCTCTCTCTTTCTGTCCCTATCCTCCCCTCTCTCTCTCTTTCTCAAAATTAGTAAATAAACTTTAAAAAATTACCAACTTTAGGTAGTAAAATACTGAGTATACATTAGAAGGAATTTCTAGTAAGTTTCAGAAAATTGATGTTATAAATAGTGTATATTTAAACACAGATTATTGTACTAAAGTGAAATCATGGCTATATATATATAAGAGAGGAGTTATTAAGTATTCAGTGTGATATAACAAACTCTTTTAAAAAAACTTTTAAATTGATGTCTTAACTAAACTATGCTGATAACTGAGAAATGACTGGGAAATGTAGTTTTAACAGAGTTTTAACATGCTTCCAGGAGGCATTGGAAACTACACCCAGCATGGTCTAGGTCCTTAAATTTGTAAGCTCTGACACAACCCAGGTTAAATCCAGCTATTAACCTATTGTATGACACAGTGCATAGCTAAATGTGGCTGGAGAAGGATAATTAACTACATAATTTTTTAAATTCATTCCCACCAACTTTAAGAGCGAACTTTAAATGCTGCCCAGAAACCACTTAATATATATCCACTACAACCTTTCTGCCAGGTTCCCTTTTCTTCTCCCCACTTCTCAAATTCCTAACATCTCTTTCCTACCTTCTACTAGTAGTCAACCTCCCTGTTGATTACGTTTTCTGTTCTCTGAGAAAGGAAGAAGCAAGCCAACATCACCAAACAGCATTTGTGACATATAGTCTCCCCTTAACCCATTGTTATATAAATGGCTTCAGGTCCTATCTTGAGATCAAATTTTTGTGCATTAGATTCTGTCTGCTCTCATCTACTCAAGAATACTGGTGCAGCAATTCTTCTCTATCTCTCTGCATCCTTCTTAGTTAATTTCTTTTTCTGAATGATACATTTGTTTGCAAATGCTATGAAAAAATTAATCCAGAATCCAGCCAGTGCTCACCAGTGCCGTGACCACCACGCTGGTATAAGCCATTGTCATCATCATCTATCATCTGGATGATGAAAACATACTATGTAATTATATCCCTACTTCAGCCCACATCAGCTTAATCCCAAAGCAGAGCCCTATTCTTTTAAGATGTAATTCAAATTATGTTAAACCTGTTGGCAAAATTCTCTAATGGTTTTCTAACTCATTCAAAGAATCATCACAGTGGCTGATAATGCTCAGCATTATTTGTTTCCTTGTTAACTTTCAAGATTCATATCCTGTTATTCATATTGTCTCCAGAGTTTTTTCCCATAATCATTAGTCTCTCTGCTGTTTCTGAAACACACCAAGAATTCTTTCACCCTAAGGACATTTAGTTTGCTATTCCTTCCTTCTATAAATCCCTTCGCTCACTTTCTTATCTCCTTCGGGTCTTTATGCATATTCTACTTTCTCAATGAGACCTTCTGTGCATTCTTCTTTAAAACTGCAGTCTCTCCTTAATACTTAGTATTCCCTTATCAATATTATTTTTCTTCTAGCAGTCATTGCTATCTACTGTAGTTATATATTACTTTTTTTATATTGCCCACTTTCTTTGACTACCGTGTAAACTCTAGGAATGTAGAGATTTGTTTTTGTTTTTTTGTTTGTTTACTAGAATCCCTGGTACTTAGAATAATGGTTGACACATAGAAAGTGTAATAAAAGTATGTTAAGCAAAAACAGACTTTTATGAATTTATTTAAATTACCTCTAGTCAATTTAAGATACAATATTTAGCCAAAATTCACTTAGTCTTTAGTAAATCCCACCTTTTACATTCTCCTGAGATAGGGTAGGAAACTTGAATCTCTACATTCTAAGTCAAATACAGCTCCAAATAAGAGCTACCCATAAACTGCAATTCTTGGCCACAGATGTGACATTTGAACCTCAGCCCTCCCTCAAACTAAGTAGGAATAAATGACTGTTGCCCTTATTACAATAGCTTTCTTATTTGCAGTCGCAGATGACAAACTAGACATTGAAATATTATGCTTGGCTTTTGTCTCTAGGTATGCTCCTCCAGGCCAGACTAAGAAATACTAGTTGTAAAGGTGGTACTACTTTAGCTACAGCTGTATTTGTTTTAGAGGTAATTAGTTTTCCATCTGGCATTTGAGAGAGTGTTACATTTGCTTTAGGGGGAAAAAAAATAAAAAAAAAAACCCAAAAAACTATCACAGTTGTGTAACTAAGCAAATTCTTTCAGGGTGCACAGTGTAGCAGTGACATATAGCACTTACTGTATCGGGTCTTAGCAGTTAAAATGATAAATGGGTAAACTAACTCTGTTTATATGTGCAAAGATCTGTGCAGAAAAATCTCAGTAAACAACTATTACTGTAGTTGGCAACGTGCTTCATTGTGCATTAATTTACTATGCTTATCAATTGGGTGATTCCTGAATTCAATTTGAAAACTAATTTAACACTTATGAATTTATAATGAAGAACTTAAAGTGGTAAGATGCTTACCTACTTAGGTGGAAGTAAGAGCTCTAGGAAATTAAAGGCATAAATTTGAAGCACGTCTTTCAAGAATAAAATGCAGTATGGCTTGCAAAGTCATTAAGCCACACATATGTAAATGCACCAGCAAATGTATGCAAAAAGGCTGTGATACTCATGGTACTCTTGTTACAAATAAAGCTGTTAATAATCCTTATGAAAAATGTATCTGGGAGAGAATAGCAATAATATTATCAAAGTTATTGAGAAAGCCTTGTATGAGGAAAAGGCCAGATAACAAAGGCTGTCAGTGTTGGCAGATGGAACTTTATTATATGCTGCAATAGGTTTATCTTTCCTGCCTGTTTCATCATGTGGCATTTCAATGAGTCACTACCAAAAGGAGGCTTTTCTATGTATCTTCAGTCAGACAGCCTCATAATAACTGGAGCAGCAAGTATGCACCCTAATGTTGAATCTAGCTTGTTCCAGCTGATATTTCAAAACAAGGTTCTTAGACATCCCCAAATGGAGGCAAACAAGAAAAAATAATAAATCCATAACCATCACTTTCTTTTGAATAATCATGATACATTTCAGAACCATTAGTTAGAAATACAGACAAGAAAATTTCAGCCTGGGAGCTTTCTTTTGATGTTTCAGTTTCAGGTTTCAGTTCTGAATTGCATAGCCAATAAGGCTTTGAAGGATTGCCACACAAACCCTCCTAAAGTGAAACAAAGAGTAGGCAAACAGGAGTAAAGAATAATGGTAAACTAACATAACCAAAAAGATCCTGTATATATTTTCCATTACTCATTCATTTAGAGGTAATAGTTCTAGTAGTTTTTATTACAATAAATCTGAACTCTTCACCAGAAATAACATTTTGATGACTTCTGTTAAATTAGTTTTCAATACTTAAGGAGAAATCTAAAGAGAAGAGCTTTGAAAATGTCTAATAGTAAAATAAAGGCTCAAATAAAAATATTATAACCCCAAATAATATGAGAGTTGGTACTTTCATATAAATACATTAATGCAGTATTGCCAGAAATGCACATACTTCATTCCAAATGATGAATAAACACATGATTCTCAATTCAATAAATGTACTCAAAACAGAAAGGCCAGTGAGGGAGTACCATCCATGCTGAGGCAAATCTAAGTCTTCATTTATTTCTCAAGCACTATTTAGAAAAAAATTAACATTTGTTCTGCTACATGGTTGGCAGTTTTGATGTTTTCTTTTCCAAAACTTCTGAACTTGAAAATATGTCCATGCTAAGTGAAAAAATAGATAGCATGTGTTTCCATTTGATTCAATTATTAAGTGAAAATAGAAAAAGTATCCTGCATAGTGTTAAATTAATTAGAGAGTAAGTGGAAAATTAGACCGTAAAATTGTAATAAAAATTATGACATTGATTTTAATGAGGAAGGCATTATATAGTCTTAACAAAACTTCTTAAATTACTCATTCAGTAGAATAATTCAATTATTCCAAAATAATTTAATCTTTGTTTTTAGTGAAATGAAAGTAGTAAAGTTTGGTTCTTGAAAACTTTGTCTACTTAGTTGATACTTTCCTGAAGATAGACTGTTTTGTTATACCTGGTAACAGCAAACTATGGAGAGATATGAAGTCTGTTGCAATTCCAGAAGTCTAATCGTGACTAAGTAATGTGATTGCTTTATGATGTTATTTCCAGGAGGAAGGGCACTCTACACAGCTAACAAGTGTTCACATTTTCCGTAATTGGATAAATCTTTTTAAATTCAATATATCAAAAATTTCCATTACTCTTTTCCCATTCCAATTAAATATTTCTACCTTGTCTCTTCTTTTTGTCTCAGAAATCATTTCTCATTGCCCAAGTGAGGAAAACCTACTACTTCATCACCTAATTTTCTTTCCAATTTATCTATTGTCTACTTCTTTATAGACACCACATCTACTTTTGTTCACACCATTGGCTGGCTCATCATTTCTCCCTTAGTTGGCTGTTATGGCCACCTAAATGTTTTTATTTGCTGTTAATCTCTAACCAGAGTCAACTTTATAAAGCACAAATATAAGTCTTCCTATACTAATTAAAAATCTTCAATGGCTCCGCATTCAAATCAGGATAAAATCAGATGTCCATAGGGTAACGCGTAAGCAAACATTCACCTGTTTCCTCCTAGATCTCTGTCCTCACCAGTTAGTGATGCTGCCTAACATTATACCTCCCAGACATGCTAAATTATTTGCAGTTATCCAAATAACTTAACTTTCTTTACTCTGGGCCTATATATCTGTTGTTCTTTTTCTGGAAGATTCACATTTTCATTTTATTAGTATTCAATGTTTATACATCAGTAGCTTTCCCAGGTAGCAGTTTTGTCCCTCCAGAGATGAATCAGATCCCGTTGGAAAATTTAAATATAGTAACCCATATGTAACTTCTATGGTAGTTGTGTTTTGACCTGTTTTTTTTTTTTTTCTTAAATTTTTAACTCAGTGAATAAGTGCTGTGTTGTTCCTTTAACTACCATCTTACAGTTTCCTAATACCTGTTTACTGGACAATTTAGGGTAGTTTCATCCACCAATACTGGCTCCCATTTATTCATGCCTATTCTGTGTATTGCAGCTAACATTTTTTAAAAATTTTTTAACATTTATTTATTTTTGAGAGACAAAGAGAGACAGAGGGTGAACTGGAGAGGGGCATAGAGAAAAAGAGACACAGAATCTGAAGCAGGCTCCAGGCTCTGAGCTAGCGGTCTGCACAGAGTCCAATGCAGGGCTCACCCATGAACCGTGATATCATGACCTGAACCAAAGTCACACGCTCAACCCCCAGGTGCCCCAACATCTAGCATTTTAAAGCCATCTGTCTGTACATTTAGGATCACCTATGGTTTGGCATCATTTATCTTTTGTCTATTACAACTGTTTGATATTAAAAGTATTTAGTTTGCTCTTTTTACAGATGAAAGTCCTTCAGGTTATATTATTTTAAATACTAAGAAATTTCTCTGGTTCTATCTTCAGTCTTTACAGTCTCCCATTAATTTTGTACTGCAGAAGAGTTTAGATACTTATTCAGCTTTGAATAATTTGAATATGGTAAATACATAGTTGGGTGAATGAATGAGAAAATTCACAGCATTTACACTATATTCTGCTCATATATCCTAACCATTATATCAACTTTTAAAGGAGATAACTCTAAACAGCATTTCAGAATTGCATCTCCTTACTATCTAAAGTAGAAGCTACTGTTAGAATAAGTTATTTTCATTTATCAACTACTTTCATGATGAAATTTCATAACGTTGCAAATTTATTTTCATGGGGAAGCCAATTTATTTTGTGAAAATTAATTGGGAATTATATGCAGGAGTTGTTAAAAATTACAGTGTCATTTTGTCAAAACAAATGGGGAACCAGATTATATATATAAATGTTTTTTTACTATATTTCCACTTCAATATATGTTTATGTTTATATTTATATGATCACATCTGCTTAAGTACAGTTTTGAATTTCACTTTTAATTTTTGTTGTATGTAAATGTCAATTGTGAAATGTTTCATGTATGCATTTGCATAAAGTAATTAAACCTATGATAGGGAGAAAAAAATAAAACAGGTTAAATGAACAGAACAGGAAATCTGTGCAGAATGGAATTAGTACCTGACATTCAAGAAGCATATTAAAAACTAGGTTACCTGGGTAAGGCATCTGGGTGATATAATTCCTCCCAATTCTTTGATCTATGTTTGTAAAATTTAAGGATGCTGTGTAGCTGACAAAATCACACAGCTTGGCATTTAATTTACGCAAACAAATGGTAGGTGATAAAATATAGCATGGATCTAGCATGTTAAATAGAAAGAAACTAAGTGTAAATTGATAAACAAAATTGTACCAAAGTTAGGAATTTTCTCTGCTGACCACTAAGAAATCATAAACCTCAATGCATACCTCCCAGGAAGTACACATGCAAATAATAAAATTTTCTCATATTTAAATAAACACAACAAATGTAAGAGTTGCCATGGCATCTGAATACGTTAAGTAACTGTAGACCTGCTCATTTGTAATGTTAATTTCTCAATCAGATTTTTGAAGAATTCAATAAAATCTCAAAATGTCTAGGACTGAGAAAATCTCCATAAAACATCTAATCCTCTTACCACATACTTACATGCACACACACAAACACATACTCAGCAGCACAACAGAGGGCATGAGGAAACTCTGGAGAGTGCTGGATAGGTCTACTCCCTCGATTGTGGTGATGGTTTCACTGGTGTTTGCAAATGTGCAGTTCTTTGTATATTGATTAAACTTCAGTAAAACTATTTACTTTTAGCAGAAAAATAAAGTCCTTTAGAGATACAGATGTTCTTATGTTTGTTCAGTAAAATTTAAGAGAGTATCTACTTTGAGAAAGACACTACTGATATCTACAGGTATATGCTAGGACTCATGTATCTGCTGTAGGGTTAGCATTTCAATGCATAACTATATATTTTAATCTGCACCTTACTTGTTCTGATTTTTATTTTTTCAGAGGATCACATTAAAATATTATATCAGATGTAACTAACAAGGCCAAAGCTTGTATTAAGCATAGAGCAAGATATCTTGATGTGACACTTATGTGCCATAAAATGAAGTGGCAAAAACCTCGAAAAAAGAGAGTACAGTCAGAGTGGTTGGTATTTGTAAATGCATGGAGGTGAAGCAAAAGGAGGGGAAAGAACAGAGTCCTTGGATCACATAAACTATTCAGTCCCAGATAATTTTGGAGTATTGATTCAGTACGGAAACTGGCTATAGGGAAGTGGCTTTCCATTTCTCTTTGCTCGGAGAACCAGTGCAAGCACTAGACTGGCAGAGAGCTCATCTCCCGGTAGTAGTTGGTTCTGTCTTCACATTGGCAGCTTGCCATCACCATTGTGGGGATATTCACATCACAGAGATTTATGGATGCTATAAACTACTAATTTCTTTGTCTGCCCTGGAGATGCTTTAGTAATTTTGCCTGCACACCACTGATCCTTCCTTTAACGACTTGATTGCACATATACCTATGTGTGTGCATGTATGCATCTATAGATATGTTTGCCTATTTTTGAAATATATAGAAAAGATAATCTGAGAATTGCTGAAATCACTTGAAGGCGGGTATTTAGACGCATCTAAGTCATTTTATTCAACTCTATTTAGTCATCATTGTTCTGCTACATGGATGTATTGCAGTTCATTTCTCGGTTATCCAGTCTATGATATTTGGATTGTTTCCTGGTTTTCATTACTGTTAACAATGCTATACAAATTTTTGTACAGATTTCTTGCTTTGAATATACAGCTTTTTCACTTGCATGTATAACTGCAAGTAGAATGACTCCCAATGTTATGAACAAATAGTTATTTTTTTCAATAATACCAATTTTTATGCAGAACAGTTCTAATAATTTGCATGCCCACCAGAAAAATATGGACTCATGTTCTTCCCATCCTTTCTATATTTTGATTACTATCATAGGTCTTAATTCTTTCCAGATGATGCAAGCTGGTTGTATCTTAGGACCCAGAGCAGGGCCCATAAGACCAGCCGAGTGGGTTCTTGGCTTTGCACAGGATAGAAATCAAACATGAGCCAAGAGGCAGTGAGAGCAGAGTTTATTGAATAGTCTAAGGACAAGTGCTCAGATGTCTTTGTCCTCCATGAATCACTTATGCCTTAGAGCCAGGGGTCATTTGTGTCAAGGTGTCTGGAGTCGGTGGTCATAGAAAACCAACATGCTGACCTTGTCTGGCCACTCTTTAGGTGTTGTCTATTGTGCTAGAAGACTCCAAAGACATAATTAATTCCTTGATCTTTACAGGAGGACATACATTAAGGCATGTGTAAGGCAGAGGTGTAGGCCCTACCAAGAACAGAAGCAACAACAAAGCAGTCTTTTATAGAGTCACTTTCAGTTTTCCTGTCTCACAGATACATGGGCAGAAAGTCTCATTCCAATCTAAGTTATTATTTTTTAAATTAATGGTTTATTTGGGCTTCTGTGTGTGTGTACATGTGTGTATGTTTAAAGTCATATGTAGTTATTTTCTATGAATTGTCAGATCATGTCATTTGCCATTTTTCTATAGACAGCTTAATTGTTTTATTAGTAGGAGTTATTTATATATTTTTGATGCTACTATTTTGTAAACTTTGTGCAGCTGATATGATATACATACTGCTTGTTTATAAGTACTCTCCATCCTTATAGATGCATGACAGTGCTTAGTTGGTTCCTAATATGTTTGAATACTAATATAGAGTATACATTACAGTTAACTTTTGCCTAGTTTATAGCTTCTCTTTCACTTATTTAATATGCCTTTTGATAAACAGAATTTCTCAATTTAGGTGTACTTGACTTCATATACTTATATAAATATATATTGATTATATTATGTTGATATTTTGATGGAGAGGGTGTTAAATCCTTCTCTATGTCAAAATTGTAATGTATTTACTTATACTTTATTCTGAGAGGTTTGGATATATTTCCTTTCTTCTCTCTCCTCTCTCTCCTTCCCTCCTTCCCATTCTTACTTCCTCCTTTCTTTCTTTTTTTATAAGAATAAACATTTCTTCTCTAACCTAATTATTCAGTCTATTTTATTCTTGACAATGTTTTTTTATCTTTGTCAGATATCAACATTTCTTCTTAGGCATGTCTATTTCAAAACTTGTATTTTATTGCCTTCAATTTGTCTTTTCTTATACCAGGGCAACACTGTTGTGTTTATTATAGATTTATAATAAATCTTGATTTATTTTAGAGTAATTCTGTCCTCCTTTTCCTCAGTCTTAGATAGTCTTTGATCTTTGTGCTCCATATTCAATTTAAAATTAACTAGGAAAGACCATAAAAACTCTATATGAAGTTTTATTAGAATACTATTAAATTTCTAGAACAATTTTAAGAGGATGACATCCTTATGGTAGTAAATTTTTCTATACGTGGACTTTATATATTAAGCTAAATATTTTGGTGCCCTTTAATATCTTTCACTGTAGCTTTCTAAGTTTTAATGCATAGGTTTCACATAAATTTTTGTTGGCTATTTCTCAAATTACTTTACAGTTCTGTAACCTAGAACTAGCTTGAGTTTCCTTCTTGGAGGGTCACAGATAAACCCGGTAGAGTTGTTACACGAAGTAAACTTTATTTGCAGCAAATAAGGAGATCACAGGAAATAACTTCCAAAGCCATGACTCCCCAAGCAAGGGTAGATACATTTCTTTTATTTAGGGTTAGGATGAATATTTAAAAAGATGATCCTTGTCACTATATGTAGAGATGGGCATAGGTTGCACATGCACCTTAAGGAAACATGCCTATACATACATCATTGTATGTTACATAAATGAGTTTTGTGATCCTCTTTGGAGATTTTAATGTTATAATGAGGTAAAGGTAATCGTTGGTCATTCTAGAAGTCACTCTGTGGTCCATCTGCACAGAAGCAAGGAAGGGAGTGTTATGCTAACACTGGTCTGGGTGTTCCGGGCCCAAGAGATGTCTTGTCAGGGCAGTTGCTATCACTTGAGGTGTGGCTTTGCTTTCCATTTGCCTCAGTTAAGAGATAAGCTAGAAGGAAGAGCCAAGGAAAAATGTGGAGCAAAGGTTTGTGAGTCGGGTCTGGTGGTCTAGTTGGTGAGAGTTTTATTTAAACTTAAAGATCCTATTTTTAGTTTCTATTTCTTAATTGTATATATAAACATACATCATATGTATACCAATCTTTTTACAACTACTTTGTTAAACTTTCAAGTTAATTTTATTAATTTGTTAACAAATTCATTTGGATTTTCTGTGGAAACAATCATGTACTAATAAATTACATTTTCACTTTATCCTTTTTATTCTGATAACCTCTTCTTAATGTCCGTTAAGTAGTTCTATGCAGTTTTAAAACTCCTGGCCTGGAGGGAATCATTTAGAATCACTTAAAAAGTACACGTTTTATAATCCATAACAGTTCTAAAATTTTAGTGTGCATTAGCCCCACCTAAAAAGTTTGTTAAAATACAGATTACTGGAGCTTACCCCCACTGTTTTTGATTATGATAGGTTAGTTCTTAAGTGATGCTCGCAGATTTGCATTTCTTATTCTCAAATGTTGCTAAGGGTTCTTTCTGGAAAGTTTGCAGATGATGCAGAGGATTCTGGTCTAGGGATCACCTTTGGGGAAATATTCTAAATATTCAGAGTAGAAACTCAAATGTATCACTTAGAAATTCTCTGCCATTATTGAAGTAACTTCACATACCAGATACTCAGTTGCCTATACTATAAAATCAGGATAGTATTTGATATTTGTGATTTCTATAAAGATTTAATATTGGAACATTATGAAATAGTCATCCTAGTATTTTGTACAAAATACATTGTGCCTATAAGAATTACCAAATAGGCTAAATGAATTGCAGAGATGGTTCTACAGAGCATTTTACAAGGATTCTATAGGAATTCTAAATTGAATTAACGATTATGATGTCTGATATGAAAATGCATTCTAACCTGACCTTAGCTAAAACAAATTTCTTAAATAAAATTTTGGGGGGGGTATGAAAGTAAGATTTAAACCCAATCTTTCATTGTCAACAAACATATTAATCAAAGTATAATGTACAACTGTTATGTGATTATTTATATTAAAGCAAAGAAGACTTCAGCTGTCTCCACTTTGACCTCAAACTTTCTAGTTAGATTCTTCTTTCCAGCTTATCTCTTGGCCAAGGCAGAAGACCTGAGGGAAAAGCATCCTCTGATGGAAACCAAAGCCACCCCCTCAAACAATAAGGACAGCCCTGAGCCATGAAGACCTGCCCTAGAAAATGATCTATTTAACCGTCACTGCCTACCTGGACCTACTCACCCACCTTTGCCCCACATTTTTCTTCTGTAAACCTGGAAATATTTTCAGCATTTTGGAGACAGTCTTTGAGACACTAGTCCAAGATCTTCCAAGTGTCAGGCTCACCTGAAATGAGATCCCTTCTTTTTTGCCACCACCCATCTCTCTGCCTGTGGATTTTGTCAGTGCTTAGTGGCCGAACCTGGTCTGTTTGGGAGCCAGGTACTCTTACATCCTGCACTGTGGCTACACTAAGAGTCACAATTACCCAGGGAAAAAAAATCGTGAGACCATGGATAACCTTAAAATGATTAATTTAAGTACAATAGCTTGCCATTGGTCTTGCAACAGGTTACTTTATCATTTCTCATCAGCCTCCAAATCCAAAAAAGCCACATTGAAAATAGCCTACAGGTTGCACACAGGCTATTGCATGTTTTCTAATAGAAATCACCAGATTTAAACTAATATGAAATGTAAGTTTTGCGTAATTTCCCTCTTGTTTGAGAAGTATAAATGGCCAATTTATCATAAACATCAAAAGAACTGATGGACTAAAACAAACCAACAAATAGAACCTAGATGCATATATCTTTCTAAAAGAAATGAAAAGGACTTCATTTTTGTATCATCAAAATATGTGTATGGATTGACAGACTAGAATCACCCTGTTGCTTTATGAAATTTGCCTAAATAAATTTTAGCCTTCTCACTTGAGGATAGAAGTTAATTTTTTGCTTGCTCATTCTGCTTACATAGGTGGTAAGTAATCAAGCTAAGAGAATAACACACCATTGGAAAATAGCTGTTGTGTTCTGTTTACTGGATTAGAGTGAATACTATAAATGTAATTACATAGCTACATATTTCACTCCATTGATATATACTGATTTCTTTCTTGAGAAAACATTATACTTTTATTAGACTGGATCGTCTAGGAGCCTGATCTGAGAATATTCATTGATTGAATAAGAAGTAAGAATTGTTATCTGTAGTAATCCCATTATGATTATGAGCTTCTTGCATGAAAAATACTTTAATTCACTATCTTCAAAATGTATCCTACTCCTCAGGAATTCCTGCAAAGGTATACTAACATACATTTCAATTGTAAGATGCAAAAGCATTTAATAAGAAATGAATCAAGATGTCTTAACAACAACAACAACAACAACAACAACAACAACAACAACAACAAAACTTTCCAGGAAATCTTTCTTTCCTCAATGTATGTATAATCATTTTAAGGAAAAGAAGTTTAAAAAATATGTCCTCTTTTATTTCTACCTCTTGTGTTCCCTTTAAAACATTAAAATATTATCTAGTTGGGTCTGATCCTGACCCTTCATCACATATTTTTGAGGAAAAAATAAATGCTTAAAAAGAAAAATACCTTGCTGGACTTACTTGGCTTGGCCTGGCCTTGGCTTTCATTGTTTTTCCTTTTATTTTCTTTTCTTCATTTTCTTTTCTTTATCTTTCCAAATATATATATATTTTTTTCCCTAGGGGAAACTAGGGATTTTTATAGTTGGCCTGCATATTTGTTTGTGTTTCAACCCATCCACCGCCTTTGTTAACTTTCTTTTCTTCAAAGTACAGTAGTTATTTTTGTCTTTTCTCATTTCATATACACTCAGAAATGTGACATAATCATAAAATGCAGGCTACTATTGGCCTGCATTTATCCTAAAAATATCTGTATTATCTGGGAAGCTCCAATTAGGAATAAGATGCTAGATATTTTCTTGACACTGTGATTTATTTTAAACCTTGAATCTTTGATCAGACTATGATTTTATGTTCAACTTTGAGTCTTTGATCTCAATATTATAAAGAAGCTGAGCACTAAAATTTTAGATAATATTTTATATTCAAATGATCAATGAAATTACAGAATGAAAAATGTCTTATCAAAGGTTAAATATCAGGGTAGTTATTTTTCATTTTTGCTTATAAAACATATAAAAATTTAAGTTCTAATCTGAAATCATTAGGTTCACATTAAAATTAAATATTCCATGAATAATAAACTGTAAATTAGTAAAAATCAACAAATATTTGCCTATTTTTGTACTATGTTCCATTCCAAATACAGATGTTTTATTGTATTAGTAATTTATGCTCTTTAAAAAAAATCAAGTGACGTTTTATCATACCAGTCATAATTAGTTTATACACAAAACCACTTTTTATAAAAACTATTACTAAAGTACTTTGGAAGACTGATAATTTAGGTAAATAATAAGGTGAATCTGTATTTAAAATAAGATACTTGTCATACAAATGATGGAATTGTTTTTAGATATTTTGTACTTTAAAAGTAATGATTGTTAAATATTTCACTTTGTTTCAGAAAATCTCTACTATGATATACTAATAGCTTCCTGCAAGCATTTCCCCAGAAAAGTGAGCTACCATGACAAAATCTAATTTTTTTTCCTTTTAGACATTAGCTCTGTGCCTATCTTTATGGTAACAAGATGTTGCTGGTATCTAGAGAACTGGAACTAGAACATTAGAAGCATCAACTTAATTCTTCAAGGGATACATCCCTGTTCTAAGCAGTGAATATTAAGGAAAACTTATGGAAAAACAAGATCTTTTTGAGATTCAAAGGAATTCTAAAGTAGACATGTCAGCATGAATTCTTTTTTGACAGAAGTACACAGATGACAGTAGAAGCAAACACTACCTGAGCTAACACAGAGCCTAAGCTTCATGGTGTCTGCATTTTGACATGCTGGGTTAGCATGATGAAGGGTGAAGAGATGGATGGAGGGATGGGAGAGAGACTTTGATCGTTCGTAACTGGCGTAGAGCCATCCACTTGATGGGTACTTCATGCCGGCAGTTGTGATAAGGAAACTGAAGATCTCGATGAAGAGAGCAAACTATTTTCATCTCTGCTCCTACTTTTATTTCTAGCTCTATCTTCACCCCTTTACCTGTTGCTGTCAGTTATTCTCTCATCTTTATTCTTTTCCTCTTTCTTCCCCTTCCCTTTTCTTTTCCTCTATTGTTTTATATGCATTCACTAACCTGTGCATTCTTTTCACCTGGGCTCTGACTGAGAACAAAGCAAACAAAATGTAAATCCCTACAGTTTTGGAGCTTCCATGATAGTGAAGGAAAATAAACAATAAAAAAAATAAATAAGGGTATTATATTGTATATTACACATGACAAGTGATTTAAAAAAGATCTTCACAAAGATGACATTTGACCAGACACCCGAAGCAGTCATGTTAGTTATTTGTGTATCTGCAGAGTGGCCTCGGTAGAAGAAATGGACAATCCAAAAGCCCTAATTAGGAAGACTGTCCAGAGTCTTAAGAATGGCAAATACACAAGAATTCCAGAATAGCTAGAACCCCACTAAAAGCTCTAGGAAAAGAACAGCGGTAAGAGAGAAAGTTAGTGAAGGGAGAAAGTTAGTGAAGGATGAAGAGAAAGGTAGAAGTGAAGGATGGCACAGATTGCCTAGAAACTTACGACCATTGTGAAGACTTCAGTTTTTGTTCAGAGAGAGAGCAGAGTCTCTGGAGATGTGTGTGTGTGTGTGTGTGTGTGTGTATAAGTGTGAATTTTGCATTCATATATGTGTGTGGACTGTGTGTATGAGTGTGTGTGCATGCGTGTGCATGTGTACACTCCCAGCCTGTATGCTGGAAAATTTGAATGACTGTTGAAGCACAAATTCATTACTTCCCCCCCCCCCAAACTGAGAGCCTAAAATAACTATCCTGAGTCAAGAAAATAACTGAGGGCTTATGGATTGGGGACCGTAAGTACTTTGGCTGTAGCAACCTGGAAATCACTAGAGTACATGCACATTTTCCCAGGAAACTTTTGCTGTTCTGTCACCATGTAAGTCACAAAACTATTGCTAAGGCAATGAGCCTGAAAAGAGTGGAAGAAACATGGAAGAATACAGTTTTCAGAAAACATTATGTAGATTCATTTTAAATGGGATGAAATTAGAAATAATAAATTGTCATTTTGTCAGATGTCCCTTCTCTACTGTATCCTACACATCTTTTCCATATGCATACTCCTAATTTTATATAGGTTTTGCAGGGATCAGTAAAAGCTTTGCATACAAATGAGGAGGAGCACAATCAATGTGTTAACAGATGTTTATCTGATTGTCAGTGCCTTCTTTCCTGGTAATTTTGTCACAGATTAATTCCCTCCTCTAAAGAAGGTGATGCAGATAGAAAAATGTAGCAAGGAACTCTTAATTGCTTGTTCACTTTTTATTTTCTTATGTAGGCTTTGTTGTCTTTATCCATAGAATATTAAATATAAATTGCAACTGCTAAATTAGCTTGATACAGAAAAGACAAGCTGCATCAATAAAACCCAAAGGAAAATTTTAATCATACAGGCTAATGTGGTGAAATCTAAATCAAGCTTTGCTCTCTCCCTTGAGAACAAGGAATTCATGCATTCTTTTTGGGTGTTGGGCTCTGTAGGATGCTATATGAGTGGGGAAGTCTTGACTGTATGAAAAAAGTGACCCCTTCAATTGGTACTTAAAAAGATCTCTAGGGGCACCAGGGTGGCTCAGTTGGTTAAGCGTCCGGCTTCTGACTCCAGCTCAGGTCATGATCTCAAGGTTCATGGGTTTGGGCCCCGCGTCGGGCTCTGTGATGACAGCTAGCTCAGAGCCTGGAGCCTGCTTCAGACTCTGTGTCTCCCTCTCTCTCTGACTCTCCTCTGTTCGTGCTGTCTCACTCTGTCTCTCAAAAATAAATAAAAAACATTAAAAAATTTTTTAAAAATCTCTATTTTAATTGAAGTGTCATGAAAGAAAAATATTTTTTATGTTCTATAAATTTTTGGAGCACATTGGCTAGTGGGTCATTAAATTAAAAACTATTTCTACAAAATGAACCATCTATAAATTAATACAGTTCTTATCCTTCCTAAGCCTCCATTTTTTCATTTGTCAATTTTAAATATAATATCAGTAGTTGAGAAATGTGAAATTTTGTTTTGATTAGTTTAAATCACTGACCTATAAATGCTATTTTCTCTCTTAAGGCTACCTAGAAAGTTTATTTTTAAGGAAATAAAATAGAATAGGAAAAAAATCAGAATATAAGCCTTAACCATGATAGGAAAGTATTTTAATATTCAGATGTGTAATGACCTAATTTTTCTGAAATGTTCATAAGAATTAGTTGCTTATATTTTTTTAAATGCTGTATTCCTCAATTGCACTCATTGGGGTATTCCTTTAGCATTATATTGCCAAGGACAGCAAATAATCCAGTGATTTTTTTTTACATTTATTATCAGTTTTGTTAAATGTCCAAATATAATGAGCACATTTGATGGACATTTGCTGTTTGGAGCCTACAAGATTTACATGCTAATTTTTTTTCATTTAACAACATTTAAAACTTATTTAGTCATATTTTTTTTGTCTCCATGTCTTCATAGCTTTGAAGATATTACAGGTTTCCCTGAGAAGAATATAGAATGTAAAAGTTTTATACAGGCAATCCACAAATTAAAAATATGTTATCTCCTAAGAGTTTATTGATAATATAATTCAGAGAAGTGTTTATGAGTATCAAGTACTTTTGGGTCCTAAGTAATTTGCAACTCATTAGAAAGTACTTTGACTGCCTTCATTAAAATTTCTCCAATTTAACACCCATCCTCATGAAAACAATTGACTCCGTGTGTTTCCCTCTTTATTTAGATGTTTTCTTTTCAAATGTATTAAAGGAATTTTTTTTAATTACTTATTCAGTTCCTTAATTCTTTATGATCTAATTTTTATTCCCACTGGTCCATTTGATTTGCTCTTTGTAGGCTCATCAGTGTCTTAATATTTTCAAAATCCAACAGTAATTATTCCAGCTAACATCTGCCCCTGCGACACTGTGGAAAGTCTCTTCTGGCTTTGTTTTCTGTGATAATATTCTTCCAGTCTACTTCTCTAGTTACTTATTTCAGTCTCTTTTGCCAGAATGACTCTATCTCTGGCATTTGTCTTCTTCTATTTATTCATTTGTCTTTTTTTTTTTTTTTACTTTATATGCTTACTGGCCTCAAGCATTGCTTATATTTTTATAAATCTCTATTTTTAGCCTAATCTGCAAGATGTACCATAGGCATTTCAATTTTAGTATATTCAAGATCAAAATCAGTGCCATTGAGTAACTCTCTAATTCTGCCTTACGCTTCATTCTTATTTTATTGTTATTCCCCCAGTATCTTGCTCATACCACTAAATTTAACCTTTGCCTTGCTGAAACTGTTATGCTTCTAAAAGATAGACCAGTTTTGCAAACTCTTGTTTACTTACATTATTTTGATGACTCTTTCCTACAAAGTCATACTATTCAAATGACTTACTATAACATTCAGGAGTGGACATTATTTCAATCTAACTTTTTTCTCACCATTTTCTAGCCATGATCCATGTTTTTGACTTTTTTTTTAGTATCTTGAACTTTTAGCTCTTGATTCATGATGTTTATTCTTCTGGAATGTACTTATAACTCTGTTCCTTGGAAATTGGGAATACATGAATTAAATAATTCTATATGTTTAGAAAAGTTCCTGGTGCATAATTAAATGCTCATTAAATACCAGCAAGTATTATTGTTGTTACTCATAGTTGTAGCCCTGGACATAATAGTAATAACAGTTCAGTGCCCAATTTATTAATAGTCACTTTTATTGAAGCTTACCTACCACCTTTCTTCCCATTTTTTTCTTCCTTCTAATGAGAATTATTTGCCCTTTCCTTATTTTCTCTAATTATACAAAGTTGCCTCATTCTTACTTCCAGTGCAATTTGACTATTTTAATATACCTTTTATATATTTCATATGTAGCTAAGAAATAATTTAAGAATGATATATGTGCATGTATTAATAAGATACATATCACCCAAGAAGAGATATTTTAAGAATAAGATATATATACACAAGATATAGAAACACAGAGAAATATCTTTTATATGTATATGTATCTATATGTATATACATACACCTATCCAAGAAGAAATTATATATATATACTTCTTAATTTTTTTTAGATGAAGTATGTTTATAACATCTTTATAAAAGAATAATGATATGGATAGAAAACCCTTCTTAGATTTGTTGGCAATATTGTATAGTTTTAAATAACTTTAATTTTAAAACAAGGAACACTGGGATAGGTATGCTTATAGTCATTTGAATTTGTATGTTAAAAAGATAATTAATTTTCCAGCAAAGACTCCTTTAGGGCAGAGTGCTTTAAGTAGACCCATTTTATGAAAATCTTTTTTATTTTCTACCTTGCAAGAAAGGTCTTCTAATATTCAAATGAAACAGGTATAAAGATTCCGTGTTTGGAATTTCAAATTAAGTGGAGGGTGGAAAATCCTTACATGTGGGCCTATTGCACGTTCTAGAGTTAGAACAGGGAGAAGGAGGGAAGCCAATTATCCGCTGCTCAGCATTGAATGAGTAAGGCCCGCTTTGTCAGAATATGCAGTTGCCAGTTATTCAAGGCCCAACAGGCAAGACTCCAGAGAGCCTCCAATAGCCCCCTAAAAGGATGACAGTTAAATTCCATAAATGGGTTCAGTTCCTGGTAGATCTTAATATCTTCTAGAAAGAAAACCAAAAATGGCAGCAAAGTGAAAAAGAAATAGATTTCAGCTTTAAATAATTATGGATAGGCACTGTAGTTAGTGGAGAATATTCAGTTTAGAATTAGTGGTAAAAAGAGTGGATAGGACAAATATACTAAAACTTAGAAAAGTTTCATATAATCAAAAACACAAAAGAGTTTGGGTTTTAATCCAAATGAGATATCAGAAGGCATAGAAATAAGGACCTCCTGTGCAAAATTGTATGTACCATGTAGTAATAATATCAGTAATTAATACTTCAACAGTAGATACTGTCTCTCAGGCATCCTATTAACTGATTTAACTGTTATAATGTTACCAGAGACTAGGGGAGTCTCAGGCCTTGAGATTTAACCATTAGCTGGTGCCAGATTCTTGACTTCACTGAGAGAAATAATTCAAAGACAAGTCAGAGTAAAGCGTAGCAGAAGTTTTGTTGAAAAGAAAAAGTACACTTTCGAGATATGAGAGCAGATGAGCTCGAGGGAGAGCTGTTCCCACTGGGGTCTGCGTTTCTGTCTCTTACTGACGGTTAACAAGGGGGTGACTAGTCATTACTTGAGACATGGGTTTCTTGCAAACAGGGTTATACGCTTTTTCTTCCTTGTTTGATTATGGGTTTCCTCCCCTTGGGGAGGAGATTTTAGTATGTTAATGTTGTATCATGAAGGAATAATGTGAACGTTGGCCTGATTTGTCAGCCTTCTTGGGCCTATTGGTTTGATTTGGTTTCTGGTTGCTTTGTTTTGAACTACTGCCAGGAAGGGTTTCTGGCTTCCTCATAGTTAGCCATGGGTTCCCCTTTGCTGGCCTACAGGCTTCCTGCTAGAACCTAACTAACTGCCCACTTTAACAATAATTACATTATTAAGATGTGAGTGCTGGTATCATCTACCCAAATAGTTAATATAGTAAGCTTGGATCCATAGTCACCTTGGGGGCCAAAATCACTATTGAACACCCAGAAGAGTGGAAATAGGTAGAAAGGATGATGTATGTAACAGTTTTACAAATACATTTTTTTCAGTTATATTGGTTCCCTTCTGCCCTCTACAACTTTCTGGTTCTTTTAAAAAATTTAATTAACCTGTTGCATTCATTATCCAATAAACATTATTCTTCAAAAAGGACACATCGGAATTTAGACGATTGAAAGTTGGAACATTACTTAACAAAACTAGGTTTCCCTGTATCCCTATTACCAACCTCAAAAAACTTGCCTATCACAAATAACCACTAGTAAGTGCATATAATTTCAAATGTCTTACTATGCTTCTTAAATATTTTTATCTGCTATGTATATATTGGTTTAGGTATACGTACAAGTAAAAGGAGAGGTATCTGTATATCCACTCTATTAGCTTTATAATACCGCCCTAACACTATCACAAATGTAGTGGACAAATTTAATATTTTATAGCATTTTAGCTCAGATCTGGTACCAGTCTCATTGGGTTAAAATCAGTGTGTCCATAGGACTGCATTCTTTCATAGAGGCTCTAGGGGAGAATCGATTTTCTTGCCCTCTAAAGCTTCTGGAGACAGTCCTAGGTTCAAAACCAGCAACATTACCTCTTTCTAGTCACTCCATATTTAGTCACATCTGCCTCTAACCTCAGAATGGAAAGATTGAGTGTACCTAGATAATTCCTTAATTCAATCTCATCTACCAAGTTTATTTTTCTACATAAGATAATGTATTCACAGCTTCTCAAGATCAGGAGGTGGGTATCTCTTAGGTGTCATTTTCCTGTTACACAAACATGGTACTACTTTAAATTAGGTCACATCATATGTGGAATTTGAGAAACTTAAAAGAAGACCATGGTGGAAGGGAAGGGGAAAAAACAGTTTCAAACAGAGAGGGAGGCAAACCATAAGAGACTCAAATACAGAGAACAAACTGAGTGTTGATCAGCAGTAGGGTGAGAGGGAGGGGACAATGGGTGATGGGCACTGAAGAGAACACTTGTTGGGATGAGCACTGGGTGTTGTTTGTAAGCAATGAATCATGGGAATCTACTTCTGAAACCAAGAGCACACTGTATACACTGTATGTTAGCTAACTTGACAATAAATTATACTTAGAAAAAAAAAACAATAAAATACTTTGGAATAAGTTTTTAAAAATACAGTTTATCTGAATGAAAAATAAATAAGGTGAGAGGGTGAGAGGAAATATTGCAAGTCTCATAACTTCTGTTTTTTGTTTTTGTTTTATCTGTGCAGAAGTTAATATCACCTGCTCAGTATCTAAAGAACTATTGAGGAAGCCGTCTAGAAGAGAATAGGGTATTGTCTGTGTGTGTATACGCTGGAAATGGAGGTTATGGTGGGGAATCTATATGCAGGCCCCAGTGAAAGGGATTGAGATGGGGATAAAGACTACATTTGGAAAGACATCTGGTCATTCTTCTGAAGAATAGGAGGATGAAACCAAAAATCTATAATAATAATAATAACTCATAAGGATTGAGGGTGTAAGGAAACATTTATTTGGTGAAGGATTGTGATTTGAATGAGCTCAGTGTTATCAAACATACCACTTTCTTTTTTTGTTGTTGTCAAAAATCATTTTAGTGCCAGAAAGGTTTGAGAGTCAGATATCTTGTTTGACCCATGATGAGTACTACTGAGACGTTTTGTAGGGAGCACTGGAGTATATAGATTGTGTCTCTTTGCTAAAACCATGTACAAATTATTTTTCTCTCAGTGAGCTTTGTTTTTTCATAGCATGTACTTAGAAAAGATTAGTATAATGTGTTTATTCAAAACTAAAAGACTTAAGATTGTAGAAAACTAGGTCTGTTTTATATTACTGAATATTAAACTTTTAGATTAGAAAAACTTTATTATCACTATTACTATTTCTAAAAAGGCATTTTTAGGATTTCACTCACTGATCTGTGATGGATTGATAATAGAAATAATATTAAAATACTTTGTACACTTATTGCAACACAGATAAATGTGCCATGTCTTTTCCAATTATTTTGTTTACTATGAATCTGGCTCATTTCCATAAGTTATGTCTTATACTAATATTTTGGAGTTAATATCCCTGAAAACATTAGTGATGAAACAATGTAACTAAATA
Source organism: Suricata suricatta (assembly GCF_006229205.1). Lineage (NCBI taxonomy): Eukaryota > Metazoa > Chordata > Mammalia > Carnivora > Herpestidae > Suricata > Suricata suricatta. The sequence goes on from NC_043714.1 coordinate 29,382,079, forward strand.
GCACACTGTGGGTTTAAGTACCATCTCTCCTAAGTATGGATAATAATTCGTTACAAGACTAGTTTTCAAAAATTGTGAATCCTAAAGAAGTGTCTGAGTAGCACAGTTGGTTAAGCATCTGACTCTTGATTTCAGCTCAGGTCATGATCCCACGGTCATAGGATCAAGCCCCTCTTCGGCTCTACACTGAGCATGGAGCCTGGTTAAGAATCTTTCTTTCCCCTTTGCTCTCTCCCCTCTCTGTAAAAAATAGATAGACAGACAGACAGACAGACAGACAGACTTAAAAAAATTGTGAGTCCTGAAGAGACATGACAAATTTTAGTGGCATTGCATTTTACCTATATGCCTAGTGTTTAATTTGACTTTATAGATGACAAGTGATGAGCTTTGTTGAATGCTCTACATTTTTTGATAATATCTATTTTTAATATTTAAAATTGTTTACTTATTATGCTTTGCTTCAAGTGCTCCATTATTATATTTTATAGCATCTTATTTTTAGAAATCAAACGTATGTCTAATCTGACAGGACACCTTAAAAATACAATGTTGAGAACCTAATAAGTAGAAATAATTGCTTTCTAAGTTGAAAATGAGTCAGATCTAAGCCCATCTTCATTAAGCTACTTCAGAGAAAGCCTATAGTAACAGGGGAGAATAGCCGATTACAGGGCATCATTTAATATTATACCCATCACTCTTTCTGATCCAAGTAATATTTATCTGCACTGAGTGATTTTAGTTACATGACACAGTTAGAGTTGAATTCTTTTGCTAGTCTAACTTGGCAGTGCATGTTCCAGAAAGATATATGGTGTAGTGAAAGAAGATGATTTAGTAAGACAAGACGTTTTTCCTTTCTGGACTTTTTGCTACATAAAAGCCTTGTCAGTTTGACATTTGCTACTTTTACTTTATGATCTTGTTCTATTTTCTCTTCTTCCCATGCCATCTTTATCAAACTACTAAAACTCATTTTGCTAAATACTCCAGATGGGGCAATGGCATACTTGGCTTCTGGATAGAAACTAGGAAAATTGCCAACTGTCTATTCTTATAATAGCCCTACATTTTGACCATATTATATAATTCTACTTTTGCCCACAACTGTATTATTATTATTACTTATTATTTATGGATTTTTATCTGAAATTTCCATCTCACAATTAAGCTATGTCCAATGCATGGAAGAACTGTGGATACTAAATATTTATCTGCTGAATGATGAATATTGTTTTTACTTTCAGTGTATCAGAAGAGGATAATTTATTTTGACACAGAAAACATATATACTACATATACTATGCATGTATGGGATATACATAGAGGGAAAATAAACTCAAAGCGAGTCTTTTGCTTTTGGCATGCTATGAATTAATCATACATATAGATAGAATCTCAATAAATAAATATGAAAGAATGCACATATATGTTGTTTAATGGCCCTACTGCTTTAGAGAAGAAAGGGATAAAGTTTTGATAACTTATAAAAATATTAGAGACTTCAACTTTGATTAATGACAGACATGATGCTTCACAGAAATCTCTCTCATTCAGAGCACCTAGAACACATTAAAGAAGTATCAGTGTTGTAAAAATGTAACCTAGCCAAGGACTAAAATTGGGCATATATAAAGTGAGCCAGGACAGAAAGCTTAACAGACAAGAGTATGAATAATACTTTTGGCAGCTTTGCAGGAATGGGAGTAAAATAATTAATAATTAGAATGTAGAACTTGAGAGGGTGGGGAAATGAACAGGTAGCTGGGTAAAGTATTTGCAACTAAAGATAAAAATGAACTGGAGGTAGACTGTCACTTGTCTACTTAGAAGGAAAATAAAGAGACATAACAAACAATTCCACTGTAGTGTCTTGGATTACACTCTGAAACTGAAAAAGGCATTAGTGGAAAAGCTGGAGTAATGGAGATAAAATCTGTAATTTACTTAACAGTATTGTACCAATGTTAAATTCTTAATTTTATAATTGTACCATGGCTATAAAAGATGTCATTATTTTGTTAACTGGGCCATATTGAATTATCTATACTAACAATATAATCATTGAACAAATATTGTTTGTGTAACTTACCCAGAACTGACACAAGGTGAAAGAAAAATTGAGGAGTCTTGTTATTAAATGAATACAAACACATAATAACTATCTATAATTATTAACTATTTTGAATTAATATCCATCATAAGCTAAATTTAAAAGTAGGAAGAAAACATTGTAAAAAAGGGACATTATGGTCTCAGTCACAGATATATAATTAAAGATTATAAATAAAATATAAGTAAAATGAATACAGCATCTTAAAGGAACAAAAACTCCTCATTTCAGTGACAGAAGTTTTAATGCAGTAAGATTACAAGAAAATTCCCAACTCTCATGAGTAACAATGATGTTCCTAGTGCAAAATATCAAATTTAAAAGGAAATATTGCAAACTTTTCTTTTTAAATAGATAAGGAAAGTGTATCTACTTTTCACACTTCTAATTCACAGATCTGAATCATAATACCAAAGATGAGATTTATTTTTTGAAATACATCTGAAAAAATTATTTTTGAAACAATATCTCCCATTCATTTTACACAGTCTTGCCAAACCTTAAAACTCTCCCAACTGTATGTGATGTATGTTCTCCTCTCCTTCTGACTGATAAGATTTTGCAGCAATCATAACCAATAGAATATGGTGAATGTGGTCTTTTGTGAATCCTAATGCTATATCTGGAAAAAAGATGTCATTTGTTTCCTTGTTTTTTGTTTGTTTGTTTTTGCATGCTCACTCTTGGAAACCAGCCATGAGTAAGTTCAAGCAGTTCTTGGAAAAGACTATGTGAGGAGGAAGCAAAACTTCTAAACTGCCCCTCCTCCTGTTTGCAGCTGACCACCAGTCCCAAGTTGCTAGGTTTAAGCAGGGTGCATTGTAGGGCACCTGGGTGGCTCAGTTGGTTGAGCGTCTGACTTTGGATCAGGTCATGATCTCACAGCTTGTGGGTTCAAGCCCCACATTGGGTTTGTGCATCGGGCTCTGTGCTGACTGCTAGCTCAGAGCCTGGAGCCTGCTTCAGATTCTGTGTCTCTTTCACACACTCTCTCTGTCTCTCATAAATAAATAAATGTAAAGAAAAAAAAGAATAAGCATGGTGTTTTGAAAGCGGATCCTTCAGTTACCACATTCTAGGAACTTTCTCAGCTTGGTACACATGCATTGACAAGAGAAACACCATGAGGCTCTGATACAATTTAAGATATGGCCAAAACATGATGTTGTTTTAATTTGTTTACTTCTTGTGTAGCTTATTATATACGAGAGGATAACTTATATGACAAAAATTAAAATTCATAAATATTGAAGACATTTTAATATTGCCTATTTAAACTTTGAGATAATAATTGACTTCAACACAAATTCTATCTTTAAAAAGTTCTCAAATTGTCATCAGGCAGTTTTAGATTACTTATAACAATTTTTTCTTTGTGTTTAGCCACATTATACTCATCTATAGTATCTATACTTACAAAATAGAAGTCCTAGAGGACACACAGATATTCACAACCACATTTGTGACTCTGCTGAGGTCTAGATAAATTGAAGAATGTAAAATAAAAGTGGGAGAAATAATGATATATTGCTGACCATAAAGCCCTTGGATATGTGGAAACAGAGCTTTCCACCTAGAGTTACCACTAATAGCCTGGGGGAAATCAAATTGAAATCCCATAATAAATCTCTGCAAAGTATGTTTTCATTGCTAACTCTACAACCCAATAATTCCCAACATTCTGACTGTGATCAATCACCCCTAGGATTGTCAGCTTTGAATCCTAGCCCTTAGGGGATTTAATTATTACTCAGTGATGTTTTGAAAAGATATTTTCTCTCTTGATACAGTTATCATGATTTTATTTAAAATTATTTTTTGTATGAATTAAATGAGATTTGTATGAGGAACAATGTGGGGCAGTAAAATAAGCAATTTTGATATTGAATAAGCCTAAATTTAGAGCCCTAACTTTCAAGGTATATTACTTTAATACTATTATTACCGTATTTGAACTAGGACAAAGCTTGAGTAAATAATTTTTCTTACTTCATGGCAAAATAGTGATATTCCATGCAAACCCCCCCTTTTTTTACCTACTGATGTATTTCCTCTTATTGTCTCCCCATTCTCTTCCCACTCTCACCCCACCCCGTTGCCCATGGGAAATAGTTCTAGGCTGCTAGATATGGACTTCTGAGATTGTATGGAGCTTTCAAAAACATATTTTTTGAAAATGTACTTATTTTTAATTTACACAAATTTATACAGATTTATATAGTTGTCTCTAGATGTTTCCACTAACCACTATTTTTAGGTCCTGTATAGCCTACAGTGTATTTTTAACTCTTTTATGGTATAGATCTACCTCATTATATTTATACGTTCAAAACCTAGATTGTCTCCAGTAATATACAATATGATTCAATTATTTCTATAATGAACATCTTCACACATATTGCATGGTCCTTAATGAAATTCCCATATGAAGATTTCTCTGAAATATAAATTCAGGAGTTTATTATTAGATCACTTGACATATGCAAATTTAATTTGATGAAACACTGTCAGATTGGCCTCAAGAATGGATATGTAAATGAGCTTTCCCATGATCTTAATTGAAGAATCCTATTTCTTACATTTCCACCAATATTTGCCATTATGGTACTGAAAGATAAAATGTAATCCAAAGGTACTTTTCCTCCCAATTTCTTAAACTACACCCTTAGAAGACAAATACTATGAGTTAATCATTACCCCAAGAAACCATTTTAAAATAAATTTACCATTATAGATATTTTTGTTTCCTTTTTTTATTAATATTTTTATTTATTTTTGAGAGAGAGAGAGAGAGAGAGAGAGAGAGAGAGAGACAGCTTGAGCAGGGGAGGGTCAGAGAGAGAAGGAGTCACAGGATCTGAAGACAGGCTCCAGGCTCTGAGCTAGCTGACAGCACAGAGCCTGACAGAGGGCTCAAACCCACAAGCCGTGAGATCATGACCTGAGCCGAAGCTGGACGCTCAACTGACTGAGCCACCCAGGCACCCCTAGATCTATTTCCAACCTCCCAACCTGAAATAGAGTAACTTGTTAGGTTGCCCAAGTCCAGATTAATCACCTATTTTGTTTTTGTTAGCAGTCATTCATTTGCCAGCATAAGAATACAATATTCACACTGGCTTTAAGGATATGGAAAAATTGTTATAGAGGTAGGATGAAGTTCAGAATGTTTGATCTGATGATTCATTCCTACTGTCATCAAAGACCTATTTTATTTGTGTCTTATTTGCCTATCATTTTAAAGAATTTTACAAATTTAAGGTGAAATTAAAAAATGCAAATAGGAAGAAGTCTATGTTCTTTAATGTTGTACAAAAAAGTATGAGTAGAACCAAAAGTAAATGAAACATTATCACATTTGTTTACACCACTCTCAAGTTCTTTATATTAACTCTACTATTCAAATGACAGAAAGTAGGTAGCAATTTAGGGATTAAGAAAGAGATAAAAATCAAAGAAATCTTTTCTATCATGTTAATTCTATACTGAATAGCTGTGCTCACAGACACAGCTTCTTTTACTTTTCCATTGTGCAGGAATTCAATTGTATATAAAATTGAACCTGCTCAGAAACTGAGGGAGACTAGAAATGATGGGTACATATCCTAGTGCACTGTCATACAATTTAAACGATGGTGCAGATATCAGCTTATAAGTTTTAGGGACTGCAAACAAGGCTTTCTCTTAAAGTTGAACCAAAAACTGCTCCATAGTGTTCCTTAGGTTTTTAATATGTGAAAGTATATATGACTACTAAGGAGGTTCAAAATTTTGTCTCCCCCAGTTACCAATGCAGTCATCAGTGACCCCATTTTGCAGGAGTACATTTGGATGACCAGGTATACTTGTCATTAAGTGTTTTAGTCCTTAAACGTCATCTTCTTCTGGGCTAACTTCACCATCATGTAATGTGGAGAAAGTTGTTCCCAACTGTAGCAGTAACACATGCCGTAGCGGGTGCTCACGTACAATCAGGGCCCCTTCTACAGTCCTTCTCATCTGATTTGATCAAATTCCTCTCTCATGCGCTGAAATATGACTGGAACAGAGCTGTCCTCATACAGAGGCTCTTTTGTACCAAAAATGTAATTGGTAAGAGGGTCCATGTTCATGGTGAACTCCAGGGTGAGGGACGTAGTCTGCTGGACAGACGCGTTGCCAAACTTGTTGATCCTCCCCGCTGCCACCCCAGGCCAGCCCATTTGTGAGCATTTGGGTGGCATCATGGACATGCTGGTGAGCTCCAGCACTGACAGAGGAAATGCGGCAGGCAGGGAGATTTTCCCTGGGCCAGCGGTGGTTATATGCATCCCTCAGCAGAAGCCACCTATCATTAGCATGAGAACACAAAAGGAGACTTAATTTGCCTTAAGGGAGTGCACTTTTTCTTGTTGATGTTTCTCAAACTCATAAAATTGGCTTCCAGAAAAATACAGGATCTACAAGTTTCCTGCTTTACATCATACAGAAAGAGAAGGTGTCCCCTAGAAATACTTGAAGAGTATCTTTCTACTTTTCTGAAGTATATGAGTTTTGGAAGAGTGGCAAGTACAGAATTGACAATCAGGGTAAAACGACAGAATAAAAAGGGCAAATGGATGTGAAGAACAACAACAAAAAAAGCAAACATTTTCATAAACTAGAAATATAGTGTTCTTTGACACAAAACAATTTAATCCTTTATAAGCAATTATAATTTTCATAAAACTTAGACCAATCTTTAAAAAGTTTAGTTTTTCTAGGGGCATCTGCATGGCTCATTCAGTTAAGCATTCAGACTTCGGCCCAGGTCATGATCTCATGGTTGGTGGGTTTGAGCCCTGTGTCGGGCTCTGTGCTAACAGCTCAGAGCCTGAAACCTGCTTCAGATTCTGTGTCTCCTTCTCTCTCTCTCCCTTCCTCCTCTCATGCTCTGTCTCTGTCTCTGTCTCTGTCTCTCTCTCTCTCTCTCTCTTTTAAAAATGAATAACCATTAAAATTTTTTAAATAAAAATTTAAGTTTTGCTAATATTTTCTCTACCATTATTATTTATTAAAAACATAATTTATTATTATGCTGTATCAGGTTAAATAATTTTGAGATTTATGGAGGTAATAGTTTTGCCCCTTAATTATCTTATTCCCATATCTATGTTCATGTAAACATTTTTCATAATCTAAACAAATTTTGTGAGAACGGCTTGTTAAAACAGACTTTCATATTTCACAAAATAAACATCATTCTGTAGCATTCTTTTGCTTTCATGAAATAATATTTTGTGAACTTTTCTCCATGACAATGCATAGAGATTCAAGTCATTGATTTTAAGGATGTGTAATTGTCTTTTTGTCTCAAGAACTGAAACTATATATTTTAGCAGGAGCATGTGTAAAAGAAAATAGATATTTTTTAAAAAGTTGGCAGTAGAGGAAGGGGCAAAGAATAATGATCACCTTTTACAGCTTGCAAGAAATTAGTAAATCCCCAAACCCAGGAAGTGCCTATCAATTATCTCAATTGCAGATGATTAACAAAACTCACGTGGAACTTGCTTCATGCTTCACATCTGTTCAGCTATTTATCTCTAACAGCAGAGAATAATGGTTCCTTCTCTTTAACTTTAAATTTTACTCAAGTGCTTTTCATTATGGAATCTAAATGAGAACTCTGTTCCTGGAGATATAATTAAAAGTTGACAAGGTTGGAGAAGAAGATTATCACTAGGGAGTAAACAGTTCAATATGCTCCATGTAATAGTAGCATAATTTATCCACCCATTCCTGTATTGATGGACATTCGGATTATCTATTGTTTTTTGTTAAATTAACAGTGTAGTCAAAATAAGCATTAAGTTACATACCATTAATTTAATTGGGCCAAATGATGTTATTTTTCTACTCCAATATGTATTTCACAAAACACAGACTTGAAATAGAGATGCTATTAAGTAAACCTCTCTGTATAGTAGAATTAGTTACTAATTTTTGAAGTACCTTCTGTAGACTCAAATAAAGTAGCACATATTAAACTATGCACTGCAATGCTATATTTATTTGACAAGAAGTTGTATTTTTTACAAAAGAAACACTTTAAAAATTAAAGATATGTATAGAAATATTGAGTGCATATTCCTTTCTTTATTTTGAAATATCAGAGTAATTTAATTTCTTGTTATAATACACTGGATCTGACTTGTCACTTGTAGCCTTCATTTTTTGCAACAGCTCAGGAGTCTGTCTATTCCTTTGATCAGTGTAAATTGTCACATTTCTTGTTACTGGGTCTACCTCTAGGAAACTATCATGTTTGCATAGTCTCATCAAATTTCCTACTTTAAATTTTCTAGAAACTCCTACAAAGAATTCTGTACAGTACAAAGTAAATGGCATTCTGATTGCAAACAAGAAGGACTTTAATGCCAAAATAGAGATATTTTCCCACTAGGTCTCAGACGACTGGCCACTCTGGGGATCATACAGGTTGCTATTATTTATATAGAAAGGAAGTAACAATCATATAATGTGGACCTAGAAAATAAAAACAAAAATACAATCTTTTGAAATAAATAATGATTCTAAACTATGAGAAGTTACACAAATCAGATGAACATTGGCAAGTTATTTGTTCATGCTATTTTTATTTTTAGATATGAGTGTTTTGACATATATCTCAAACTTTAAAACAATACAGTCTAGCAAAAGAAGTGAAAGTGCATCCTCTGGAGTATTTACTTTTATTAAGTAAAATGATGTAAAAGTGTTCATTCTCTTATTTGAAAACAATGATAACTTTGGTAGCAGAATAAAATAGTTTTGAAAAGTCTACAAATTCTTCAATGTACACATTTTATATTCATAGTTTACTCAAATCACCAGAGGGCAATATTCTAGGAGTAATGTATTGTTGAAAGAGTGCAGGATACAGATTCAGGAGACCTGACTTTACATTCTGGTTCTCCCATTTGCAAGTTACGAATTTATCATTAAACTTTTATAATCTTTATTTTGTCACTTATGAAATGTGAATAATAATACCTATGCAAAGTGTTGTGGAAATGAAATGAGATATTGTCAGTGAAAAATGCATATGGATTATAATGGGCTAAGTCATTTATCATGCTCAAAAACATGTTTCATAAAGTTTATACTACATTTATTGACGATATTCTAAATTCAAAACAACTTTATTTATTATCTATCTATCACCTGCCTGTCTCTCAAGTAATCTCTATATCCAACACGAGGCTTGAACTCATGACCCTGAGATCAAGAGTCTCATGCTCTTCCAGTGAGCCAGTCAAGTACCACTCAAAACACCTTTTAGAACAATATGCCAATGGGGCATCTGGGTGTCTGGATGACTCAGTCAGTTAAGTGTCTGACTCTTGATTTTGGCTCAGATCATGATCTTGCAGTTCGTGAGATTGATCTCCTTATCAGGATCCACACTGACAGCATGGAGACTGCTTGAGATAGTCTCTCTCTCTCTCTCTCTCTCTCTCTCTCTCTCTCTCTCCCTCCCTCCCTCTCTCTCTCCCTCCCTCCCTCTCTCTCCCTCTACCCCTTCCCCTCCTCTCTCACTCAAAATAAATAAATAAACTTGAAAAAGAAAAAGATGCTACAGGTGATGGCATAAATTAAATATGAGCGTGTGTGTGCATGCCTACAAACACACACTCCATTACTCAGCCATAAAAAAGAATGAAATCTTACCATTTGCATTAACACAATTGGATCTGAATGCTAAGTGAAATAAATTAGTCAGATAAAGAAAAATACCATATGATTTTACTCATATATAGAATTTAAGAAACAGCAAGCAAAGAAAAAAATGAGACAAAAAAAGTTTCTGAAATATAAAGAACAAATTGGTATTCCCAGAAGGTGCATGGGGGGATGGTTGAGAAAACATGGAGACGATTAAGAATAGACTTGTGGGGGCGCCTGCGTGGCTTAGTGGGTTGAGCGTCTGACTTTGGCTAAGTCATGATCTCACAGTTGGTGGGTTTGAGCCCTGCACTGGGCTTTGTGCTGACAACTCAGAGCCTGGAGCCTGCTTCCAATTCTGTGTTACCCTCTCTTTCTGCCCCTCCCCTGCTCATGATCTGTCTCTCTCTGTCTCTCAAGAATAAATAAAAGTTAAAAAAAAAAAAGAATACACTTGTGATGAGCACTGAGTAATGAATTGTTGAACCATTATATTATATACCTGAAATTATTATAACACTGCATGTTAATTATACTTGAATAAAAAATCTTTATTCAAATTGACTAGGAAAAAAGGTAAAAGACTCAAATTATTAAAATCAGAAAAGGAAGGAACATTTTATTAACTTTACAGGCATAGAAAAGATTGTAGGAAAATACTATGAGCAACTGTATGTCAACAAATTGGAGAAACTAGATTAAATGGTTCAATTCTGATAAATACACAAACTCCAAAACTGTATCAAAAAGAAAAAGAAAATCTGAATAGATCTCTAACAAGTAAGCAGATTGAATCGTAATTAAAAATTCAAAGAAATACCTCCCAACAAAGAAAAGCACAGAACCACTGGTGAATTACAACAATTCTTCATAAACTCTTCTAAAATGAAGAGTAATACTTCCTAACTTATTCTATGAGGCCAGTATTTCCTTAAAAACAAAGCCAGACAAAGGCTCTATAAGAAAAGAAAATTTCACCAATATCCTTGGTCAATGACATTGATGCAAAAATCCTCAATAAAATAATGTGAATTCAACAGCATGTTAAAGATGACCGAGTGGACTTTACACAAAGAAAGTAAGCGGTTCAACATATGAAAATCTGTGTATTATACTACATTAATGTAATAAAGAGAAAATAAAGACCTGAATGGTAACTTTAAATGATGCATAAAAGTGTCATGTTTCCCATCTATCATAATATAAATACTCAAAAAGTGTTTAGAAGAAATCTTTCTCTACATGGTAAAGGTCCACAACTAACAGGTGAATGACTGAAAGTTTTTACTCTAAGATAAGAGACAAGACAAGGATATCTGCTTTTACCACTGTTTTCTGACACTGTTATCTGATGTTCTTGCCAGAGTAATTAGGCAAGGAATATAAACAAAAGGCATACAAATTGAAAGAAAGAAGTAAAATTGTTTCTGCTCATAGATGACATGATCTTGCATGTGAAAAACTCTAAAGGATCCACAAAGTAGTTCTACATCTAATTTGAAATTTCAGGAAATTTGATAGATGAAAATTCAACTTGCAAAAGTGATTTATATTTCTATATTTTCACAACAAGCAATCTGAAAAGGAAATTAAGAAAACAATGTCATTTTCAGTAATATCATAAAGAATAAACTGTTAGGAATAAAGGTAACCGATGAGGTAAAGACCAATACATTGAAAAATATAACATCGATGGAAGAAATCAATGAAGACAAATAAATGGAAAGACATCTCACTCATATAACCAAGATTTAATATTGTTAAGATGACACTTCTAGTAAAATACAGAATCAATGAAATTCCTATCAAAATGTGAGGTATTTTGGATAAAAATAGAAAAACTTATAAATTTCATATGGAACTTTAAAGGACTTTGAGTAATCAAACCTATCTTGAAAAAGAATATCAAAGTTAAGCTCATACTTCACAATTTCAGACTTTCAAAGCTATGGGAATGAAAATGATGTAGTACTAACATAAGGATATACATATGCACCGTTGGAGTAAAACTGACACCACAGAAATAAAAATGCATATATATATATATGTATACATATACATATATATCTATTTATGGCAACTGACATTAAGCAAGAATGCTACAACCTTCCAGTGGGGAGAGTATAGTTTCTTCAAAAAGAAGAAACTGAGGATTACATGCAAATAATAAGATAGATCCTTGTCTTATACCATATATAGAAATAAATAAAAATGGATCAAAAGATACAAATTTAAAGCTAAAACTATAATCTCCTAAAAGAAAATGTATGGGCAAATCTTCACTCCCTGGACTTAGCAATGACTTTTTAAATGACCCTAAAAACATAGACCCAGGGCACTATCAATAGAATAAAAAGACAGCCCACACGAAAAGAAAAAAAAATTGCAAATCACATTTATGAGCTAAGGGTTTAATATCCAGAATATGTAAAGAACTCCTACAAGTCAACAATGACAAACAACACTATTATAAAATGGGCAAAAAAGCAAAATGCTATTTATTCAAAGAAAACATGAAAATGACCAATAAGCCGTATGAGAAGATGCTCAGCATGATCAATCATGAGGGGAATGTAAATCAAAACCACGGTGAGATTTCACTTCATACCTACTAGGATACACACACACGAAAGTAAAATAATAAATGCTGGTGAAGATGTAGAGGAATTGGGACCTTTGTATATTCCTGGTAGGAAAGCTAAGTGGTACAGCTACCGTGGAAAACAGTTTGAGAGTTCCTCAAAGCATTAAACACAGAATTACCATATGACTCAATAATTTCATTCTTAGGTATATATCCAAAAGAATGAAAAGTAGAAATTCATAATGATATGTATTATCAAATAATCATAGTAGCATAGTTTACAATAATCAAAGGTGAAAACAGCCCAGGTGTCTATCAACCAATGAATAGATAAACAAAATGTGGGATAAACAAGGTAGATTATTATTCAGCCTTAAAAATGAATTATGATACATGTACAACATGAATGAGTCTTGAAAATATTATGCTACAATGAAATAAGTCAGGCATAAAAGAACAGATATTGCATAATTGCACAAATGAGCAAATTCAAGGGTCAGAAAGTAGATTAGAGGTTACCAGGAGTGAAGTAAAGGAAAAGGGGAGTTATCTTAATGGGTACATATTTTCATTTGGGGTGATGACAACGTTTTGGAAGTAGATAGTGCCGATGGCTGTGCAACATTGTGAATTTAATTAATGCCACTATAATTTACACTAAATTAGTGGAAAAGTGTCAAATTTATATGCCATATATATATATATATATATATATATATATATATAAAATATATAGTTAGAGTTATACCACTTAAGTTTTAATAAGTTAGCTATCTCAAGTCTATAATGGAAATGGTAGGGTTTTTTTTCCTTGCATTCCAATAGTTTCAAAACCATGATTACACTTGATAACTAGTTCATAAAACTACTTTAAATGAGCACTTTACTTTTGTTTTCAATATTGTCATTCCTAAAGTCTCAATTCAATTTTAATACATCAGTGTGTTGCTGAATGTGAAAGCTGTTGTAGAAATACTTTTTAACAAGTAACTTTATTGCTCTTGAAATAGGAAATGTGCTATATTGTAATAAAAAGGTAACTTTTCAATTTCAAGAGTCATAGTATCTCAAGGGTCATTTTCTCCGTGTGGTTTCATACCTTCATATTGTTGATTTGAAGAGGGAATTTCCATTGATTTCCAAAGGGCTGTGTACAGAGATAGACTGAAAAAGGGTCTAGAGCCCATATGAAAGTAGGATTGAGTTTTGAGATGATCTGGAATCTGTTTCTGTGGACTCAGTCAGAATATGTTTATAGTAATATGTAAAATAAAGTTTATTTTCTCATATGCAAGCTGTACCAATGATGTCCTGCAAAATAAGCAGAGTTTAAAAAAATATTTTCTTAGGCAGTAGTGAAGTTAAACTTAGCAGTTAAACCTGCTGTATATATACGTTTCTTGATTAAAATTAAAATCATTAAATACCCTTAATTTTTGCATTATGCCTTTATTTCATTCCCTAAACTACTTCATGCAGTGACTGAAATGCAGAAGTAAATAAACTATGTGGACATACATGGTATAGAACTTAGGTTGAACTACTATGAATACAATTTATTATTGTATAAATTTACTTTATTTTTATTTACCTTCCATTTTCAAAGTAGTTATTATGAGTTCCCCTACATCTTTGTTTCTTAATATTTTTGTAGATAGTTACTTTAGGGAATAACAGTTGAGTGAATGAGTTCTCCATACTTGCATGTTACAAGATCCTGTCATTTTCAAATGCAGTTTTACTTCTTCTCTTCTAATTCCAATGCATTTTATTTCCCTTGTTGCATAGGCCAGATTCTTCTATTACAGTATTGTAGTAGAAATGATGGGAGGAGACATCCTTTAACTGTTTCTGATCATAGAAGGAAAGCATTCAGTTTTTATCATTATGATGTTAACTGGAGGTTTTTCCATTGATATCTTTCATGAAGATGAAGAGGTATCCCTCTATTTCTAGTTTTCTGAAAGTTCTTATGAGGCGTGTATATTAGATTTTGCCAAATGCTTTTTCTGTGTCCATTGAGATGAATGTATTGTTTTTGTTTAATTTATTATTTGTCAATATGGTGAATTACAAATGGTTGATTCTTGAATATGAAAACAGTTTTGTAATCCTGACATAAATCCCATTTAGTTATGATGTGTTATCCGTTCTATGTATCGTGGCATTTTATTTGCTAAATGCTTATTAAGAATTTCTGCTTCTATTCATGAGGCATTAGTCTCGTTCCTCCCCTCCCTTCCCTCCTCTCCCTTCCACTCCTCTGTTTATGAAGGACATTAGTCCCTTCCCTTCCCTTCCCTGTCTTTCCCTTGCCTTGCCTTTCTTTTCCTTCCCCTCCCTTTCCCTCCCTCTCTTTTCCATTCTGTGTGTTTAATGTCTTTGTAATTTTTTTGTATCAGATTGATGCTTACTTCATAGAATGATCTTGAACTTTTCTTTCTCTTGAATTTGTTGGAAAAGTTTGCATAAAATTGGTGTTATTTCCTCTTAAATTTTTGATAAATTTCACTAGTGAGGCCATTTGGTCCTGGAGTATTCTTCCTATGAAGGTTTATTGTTTTGTTTAAGTACTTTTTTTATTTTAATGAGAGAGAAAGAGCATGTGCACAAGTTGGGGAGAGATGGCCAGAGGGGAGAGAGAGAGAGAAAGAGAGAGAGAGAGGGAGGGAGAGAGAGAGAGAAAGAATCATAAGCAGGTTCCATGTTCAGCATGGAGTCCAGGGCAAGGCTAGATCCCAGTATCCCGGGATCATAACCGGAGCTGAACCTGAGAGTCAGAAGCTTAATCTACTAAGCCACTCAGGCATCCTCCTATGAAGGTTTTTAATCACAAATTCAATTTCGTTAGATATAGAGCTTTTTAGGTTATCTATTTCTTATGGATGCTCTTTGGTTGTTTTTGTCTTACAGGAGTTTGTTTTATCTAAATTGACACATTTATTGACTTATCTTAAATTTATTTTACTATGCCCTTATTATTGAAGTCATATCTGTAGACTCAGTAGAGATACTTTACCTTATTTTTATATTAGTAATTTACAGCTTTGGTAGAGTTGTTGATTTCATTGATCTAAAACAATGTTTGATACTATTCATTTTCTTTGTTGTTTGTTTTCTCTTGTTTTGCTCTTTGATTTTTATGGCTCTATTTTAATTGTTTTATGGATTAATCTTTTTTCTAATATCTCAAAGTGGTAACTGAGGTCACTAATGTGGCATTTTTTTCTAATGTAGGTGTTTAACACTATAAATAAATATGTTTTATTTGCATCCCCAAAATTTCGATTTACATATTAATTTAGTTCAAAGTACTTTTTCCTTTTTTGTCTTTTCTTTCATGCATGATTTCAATAGAAGGCAGTGTTTAGTTTTCAGTTACTCGGGGATATTTCAGGCATCTTCCCACAGTTGACTTCTAATATAATCCCATTATAGTTAGAAAACTATGTTGTCTCTCTTGAAAACTTTGAATCTTATGAAACATGTTTGATGACCCAGAAAATGCTCTATCTTGCTTTTTTTTTTCTGAATGCAGTTCAAAATAATATGCATTCTGCTATTATTGGGTAGAATGTCTTGGAAAGTTTATTAAATCAAGTTGTTTGATAGTGTTTTTAAAAATCTGATATAGCAATACTTGTTCTGTCCCTTATTGAGAGAGGTATTACTGAAATCCTCAATTATAATTTTACATTTGTTTCTCCTTATACTACAACAGATTCTGCTTCATGTAGTTTGCTGCTTTGTTTTTAGGTGCATATATGTTTAAAATAGTTTTGTCTTCTTGATAAACTTATCCCTGACTTTAATACAGTTATACTTTCTCTGATAGTGTGATTTGGTTCAGTTATATTTTTTTCTAACATCGCTAGCCACTTTAATCTTGACATAGGATACTTTTTTTAATACATTGATTTTTTATTGTAGTAAAATAAATATAACATAAAATGTGCCGTTGTAACCAATTTCAACTGTAAAATTAAGTACATTCACAATGTTGTATAACCATTATCACTATTAATTTCCAGACCTTTTTCATCATCCCAAACTGAAACTATGTATTCATTAAAAAATAACTCCCCATTCTCCCTCCCCTCAGCCTTTGGCAAAGCACTATTCTATTTTTTGTCTCTATTAACTTTTGACCCATTTGTGTGTTTATATGTAAAGGGGATTTTATGAAGGAAATATAGATTCAAGTCTTACTTGTTGATTGCTTTGATATTCATGAGGAAGTTTGAGACCATGTTTTTAGCTCTTGCAGGTATGGAGTCACAGTGAGTAGAATTGGAAGTTTGAGGTATGAGGAGAAGATATGAAGCAGTTGCTTTGGAAATGAGACAAAGAACATGATAGCAAAGTGTGGGAAAGATTTTGGGTACTGTTAAGAGCCGATATGAATTAGAGACAATAGTTATGTGATTTTTCTCAGACAATATTCAGCATTTAACCTGGTATAAGCACCATGTGGTAAACGATTCAAATAGAAAAAGCTTTGAAAATTTGCTACTCTATATACAGAGAGGGTTAAGACGGGACAAGGTTTTAAGAGAGCTTGTGATGGGTTAATTATACTAATGGTAGAGTCAGTATATTTTAAGATCCCAAAGAGGCACATAGATGTGCTTCCCTTTGCGTTATTTGATGATGGGTATTTATATAGTGATGAGACAACTTTTACATTGATGTCTGAGATTGAGAATCCAGTCTAGTGGAAACTATAGTATATTGGTAACCATAGAATTAATAGGAGCAAATACAATAAAAATAATACCTAATATTTATTTAACACTTTAATATGCAAAGTATTACACTAAGTCCTTTACCCACTAAATTTCTAAGCTTGTTTATCCTTAATTATTTTCAAAAAAAATCTTGTGATGTGTTATTGGTTCCTTTGTTTTCTATTTTGTTGCTTTTGTTTTTCCTTTCTTTTTTTTAATAGGAAAACTAAGACTGAAAGAGATGAAATGACTTGTTGATGGTCAAAATGTAAAATAGAGTTTAAATTAGAAAAGACTCTCAATCTGGGATCCATGAATACTTTGCTATTCTGTTGCCAGAGATCTGGGTTAAAACTGTAGCTCTGTGATTGTTTGGTTTTGTGACTCTGAGAAGGTCACATTACTTTGTTTCCATTTTCTCCTTTTGTGTTGTAGTAGTAAATGGGATAATATCACTTTGTTTCTAATTTGATCTTTAATTTTTGAGATAGTCGTCCTAAAAAATTCCATCTAGGGGTATTAAAAAATCCATCTAGCTACTTTGGCATATTTTGGTGACACTTTAGTTAATGTTTTGTGATTACTCTTTAAAATCACTATTAGATTTCATATTTCACTACAATTACTTATAGTACAGATCCTGCACCTGGTAAAGTCATGATTCTTTACTATCATAAACATATTTTCCCTGCATTTTAATAGGATACTATGCTTAGTGCTCTCACACAAAAATAATTCGTGTAATCATTATAAATAATGAAGAACTATTTGAATTACAGTGGCTAAGTTTACATTCAAAATAGTGATTTCAACATGGTTCTAAGTAGTAAGCAATTCATATAGTATTAAATCAGCATAGTGTTTACATAATATGGAGTTGGTTGGTGGCAAAAGTCTTTGAATTACATATGTAGTGTGTTATGTAATTTGTTGCATGGCACACCAAAGCAACAGATTTGGGGTCAGAAATTAATTACAAATGCTGAACAATTGTAGAGGCAAGGCAGTAATTTGTTCTAGAGAAAACATCATAAATAAAACCAATCACATGCATTCCTCTGGTTTCTTATACAACTATATCCTGATTATTATATGTTAAATATTATTATATAAATTAATATATCAATGTTTTTATATTGGCAAAATACATTGGAAATACATTTCCCTCTTCTGCTTCGATTATTACTAAACATGCCAGGAATTCTGTGCAGCTCACGTTGCCTTTTACCTCTCCAAGTTATAATAGAAAGTACATAAACTTAAGTTATTGTATTTATTCACACTTTGAATCCCCAGAAATTGCCATAATATTATGTGTGAAGGAATAAATGTCTTTCCTCTCAATTGCATGAGGTTCATGATTTGGGGTTATAACTTACTACTTTGGCATATCTGCTAGCTTTTAAAACAGAGTCATGAACACTAGAGTCCACAAACTGTATTGCTAATGTCCTTCAAACAAAAATGGACTTGGAATAGTAAATTCTGTTTACTTTGGTTGAAAGTTTCCAATAAATGTTATTAATAGAGTGTCAGGGCTACATATTCAGGTAAAATACTATGTCAAGTGGAATGTATCTGAGTGCAACAGAGCTAAGGTGTGCCTAAGACTCTCCATTTCCTCCTTATGTCTCTGAAATATGTTTTTGCCTGCAAATCTTTTAGCTAGGTAGCTAGGTAAATAGGTACACTTTAGACAGACTTACAAAGGTGTGATTATTCCACTCAAATAGTTTCCAGTAAATCATAAAACATTAAACTTAGTTACTAAACTATGTTATCTTCTCAGAGGTAAAAGTGATGCATTTAATTTGTACCCACAGTGGCATTAAACTATGCCTAAGATGACTTACTATGCAGAATTTGAATACAAAAATATAAATTATTGCTAGATCATTATATATAGTATACATATTATAGTATTATAGTATTATATAAATATATGTATATATGCATATGTATCTATGTACACTTGGATGTGGATGTATCAGGTTTGTGAGTTTTTATGATATTGGGACTATAAAGATTGTCAGACAATGTGAGAGTCATTTAATCATGTATACTAGGAAATACATTTTTTATGACTTACATTTACATTTTTCTGATTTAGAGAAAATTGTCCAAAGTGATTTGTGACTATGGTTATATTTAAAGACAAATTCTACATATTTCATAGAGCCCTAAATTCCAAAATGTTAATTTGTGTCAAATAGCAAGAGAGTGTATGGAAACTTTTATCTGGAAAGAAAAGATGAGGCGAACTGATGTTATGGTAAATTCACTTAGTCAAAATCTAAATAAAATTATTATTTGTACTTTGGACATATCTAATATTGGTGGTGATTTCACTAGTATGCATAGCATAACACTTGTAATTTTTTAATAACCATAGAACTTAAAGAGAACTTGAGGAATTATTTTGTAACTCCTTCCTTCAGGAAATTATTTATCATTCAAGAATCATATTTTCCTTCACCTTTTCTTTTAGAATTGTTCCCAAGTTCTCTTAGAATTTATACAGAATATAAAACTCCTTATTATATATTCAACTGTATTTCTTATATTTTGAATCATTTTTAACCATGTCAAGAATTTTGGAAGAATCCAGCTGGAAGCATATCTACTGTATTTCACTAAACAATATGAAAGTTACTTCTAGTAGTAAATACCTAGATGAGAAAAGGTATTTATTTAGATGCTGGCTAACTTTGGGGTGCCTGGGTGGCTCAGTGGGTTAAGGCTTCGACTTCAGCTCAGGTCAGAGTTCATGTTCATTGCTTCAAACCCCGTGTCAGGCTCTGTGTTGATAGCTAGCTCAGAGCCTGCTTCCGGTTCTGTGACTCCTTCTCTCTTTGCCCCTCCCCCTCTCATGCTCTGTCTCCCTCTGTATCAAAAATAAATAAAACGTTAAAAAAATTTTTTAATAGATGCTGGCCAACTTTTAAGTGCATTCTCTCACAGTAGTCCACCCCTACCATCTTACAAAACTTTGAATTTTTATTTCATATTTTTTCATATGTAAAAGATTAAATAATATAAAAGCAGCAATAATATAAATGTGATCAATTTTAATAAAGATGGTGAGTAAAAATAGATGTTTTAATTTTCAGCTGACTCTGTGTTTAGCATATACAGATAAATCAATACATATATGAAAAATTGCCAATCTCTAATATTCAATGGAATGAATCTAGTGAATCAAAAATATTTATCAAAAACTTTGTTTAAGTTTAGGAAAGTACGAGATCTCTTACCACAACCTAGGAAGAATTGGCCAGATATACTACAATCTGCATAAATTGAGGAGAGGGGGAAAATGCTGCCCTGTGATTTCAGCTTGGGGAATGTCAGTGAGATCTATTCATCCATTGCAGCTGAAGAAGGTGGCTGTAGAAATCAGCAGCAGCAGCAGCAGGGAAAGTGGGGGCAGAGAAAAAGATCCTGACCACAAAGTGTGTTCTTTTTACTTCATCTTAACTTCAGTGTGGATATGATGTTTTAAAAAACCTACTTGATAACTACTCTTCCATTACCCCATCAAAGTCTGTCTCCATTTGAATGGGACAATTTTCCAAAATGGTGCATTTCAGGTTCAGGAGCCCAAAACATTTTAGAAAAGACTCTAGAGGGGTAAAAATAGTAGACAATGGCTTTCCTGATTCCTATTCCTTTTCTAGTTCTCTTTATACCTCTTCCAGATAGCTAGATATAAGTAGTCATTGTCTAGATCTACAAATAAGTGTAAATTAAGTGCATACAAGGCAAACACGAAGCACAGATAGAAGATCATGAGACTATCTCCAAATTATTTGGGGGAAAATTACAGTCCTAGAACAAGTTTGCCCTTGGGAGAAAAAAAGCAGGAAAGTATTTTTGGATATTTATTTTAAAAATCTATAGTGAAAAAACAGGCAAGTAATACAACGCACAAGAATCAGAAAAAGAAAATATTATGGAATGCCTAATACTAGAAAAAAAAAGGAGGGAGTTAGAAACACTTGGGATTGTTTTATTAAAAAATAAGAAGAAATTGAAATTAAGTGAACTAACAGAATTTTAAAAAATAATATAGGAAAATAAAATTAAAGACAAAAAGATCAGCTAGCTGAAGCAATGATACTAAAATTTAAGCAACAAACTGGAATAAGGAAAAGATTCTAAAAGATTCCAGAGAGAGAGAGAAAGAGAGAAAGAGAGAGAGAGAAAATAAGCCCCTTACAAAGAAATTAGAAGTGGAATGTTATATCAGAATTCTAATAGCTATGTAATCTGTTGATTGACAAAGGACAAAGCCTTCTAATTATAAGGACAATTATTGGATATTCTTTCTCATCACTATATTTCAAACTCTGTAATATAGCAAATCTTTGTCAGCAATCTTAATTTTATGGTCAATTTTGTCAATAAACGATGTTATTTTCAGGTTTTAAGAAGTCTAATATCTAACGTCAAAATTTCAATCTGTCATTCAGTTTAAAATGTTCCTCACTTTCTCAAATATGTCTGACCTTCAGTCTCCTCTTCAGCTCAAACCTGATCTAGGCTCTGAAATTTAGAGGAGGAAACATGGACACAAATAGTTTCTATCCTCCTTTGCATTCTATCTCCTCCCTTCCTCAGTAGGTTCTATTTTAGTTTTCCTGAAAGATCTGTTTCAGAAGGGACAGGAGGAAAGTAAAAAAGGGCAAAATTTTTATGTAGCTGGTGCTGTGATTGTGCACACAGGCTTAGGGTTAGGGTTTCCAGCTAACATCTTAAGTTTTCTCAGTGCTTCCCTTGAACCCCATGCACAGCCTTGCTCTTAGGAAAGCAGACCAGCCTTTCTGATTTCCATTGGCAAGCAGATCTCTTCTAGAGGGTTTCTCAAAGTACCTTATGTATGACACCTGTTGTGGTGCTTATTTTGCCACTGGGATAAAGTTGGCATCTTTGCAAAACCAGAAGCTAAAAATGCAGAATGCATCCATCTCTCTCCTTCTCATATTTTATTCTGACATGACAGACAGTCCTACCTGCCTCCTGTTTTTCACTTTTTTTTTTTTCAGTTAATATCAGGCACTCAAATCTGTGTTGTCTGTTGCATAGACTGTAGTGTAGGGAGCACACTCATCTCACCAAGCGGTTCTCTTAAACCCTCACGTAGATGAAGATTAAAGCAGCCGTGGGTGTGGCAGGAAATCAGGAAGTCTTCAGAACACTGTCTTCAAAGAAATTCACATTCACAGGACATCACTATATAATTGTTTTGCAGACTCACATTTAAAGTGAAATTGGGTAGTGAGGTATAAGGACTGCCAAACACATTTTGAGCTACCATTTTGCATGTCTAGCAAAGATGTATATTATTGTTCTTTAGGACTTTTTGTTTTCAATTTTGGACCTCAGTTGATACACCTGGGAAGGAAAAAAACAAATTTTACAATTGTATTAATAAGTAAGTGTTGATTAACTTAGAAATGAACCCTTGTCAATTGAACTACAATTCATAGCAACTGAGATATCCTTGCTATAATGGGTCTGCTAAGCAGGGCCTCTGCGTGTGGCTATGAAGGTTTTGCACTGCAGTACAGCAAGCAGGATTCTTCATGTGTGTTACAGTCTGATAGGGAATGTCAGGTGACACCAAAAAACACTGTGACCATGCCTATGTAATGTTATGGACTCCACAGCTTTTAGAGAGGAAGCATTTGCTCTCAGTAGATGTGGGCTTGATGGGTCGAAACACATCACAAATGAAATATACCTTTGTTTGGTGTCTTTGAGCACAGGTATTGACAGATTTGTTCCAGGCTTCTGAACAGGTAAGAATTTGATCTTAGAAGCAGAAAAAGTGTCTTTATTTCAATAAAGTATAACTTTTTTGATGATTTGAAGTAAGAGTTAACTCTCATATGTCCAGGAGTTTCACATTCCTTACATAGAAAGCCATAGTAAATACATAGTAGCCGATATAATATGTGGGATTAAATGGACATTGATGAGCTTAACGTCGGGAGAATTTTTACTTACATTGTCCATTTATTATTATTTTTTAAATTCAGAAATACATAATTTGTTATGTTTTACTTTCAGTCACAGTAGTAGGTATATCAAATTTTCATTGTGAATTATTAAAAATAGACATTTTAGGTGATACTAGACCCAAAATTTTAGTCCTTGTTTTTTTTTATATGCTTGATGAAGAACATACTTGTAAGGGATTTGAACTCAAATAGAGCATAGTAATCATATTCTAATCATTAGTGTCATTGTGACTTCAGAAATTCAGATAATAAATATGTGTGGTATCATTTATAAAGACAGACTGATTGGAGAAGATCAATTTCATGAGAGAAAATCATATTATGGTACCAATTAAAATGTTATACATTATTAAAATCTTTTGAAAAAGGTCTCATATTTGGACTACTTTGAAACTAGAATTTAGGTATTCTGAAAAACATCTCAAAGGGAAACAGTTGTAAAATCAAACACAAACACAGAACTCCAAAGCAATACCCATATAAATGGATGTTGGGAGCTGTCTTGCCTCACTCTCTGTGCTCCCCTTCCTGCCCTACTCTCTCTCCCTCCCTCAGGAATGGACCTGCAATGATTTACCGCCCAGCCGGCAGGCCGGGGCAGGACCAGACAAATGGACTTTGACTTTTAAACTCAGAATAAATGCTGAATCAAGAAAGGAATAGATATAGATTTTGTTGTCCTGGCTAAACAAAAAATAAAATAAAATTGAAAGAATAACATATCTAGATAATCTAAAAGGTTATATTAGGAAAAAGATCTATAGTTACTATTATAAAACCATGGATGTTGAGAAGGGTCAAAAATTAGGCTATAGCAAGAAGGAATGTTTTGTGGATCTCTGAGGAAACCTGGATTGAGAAAATTATAGAGATTCTCATCTAAGACATGGGGTTAGAAAGCTGATGATTGAGAAATCTATCCTGGTTGGTTACACAGTAATTTAAACAGGAATGTGGAGAGATTACCTATTAGATCACATTACATATTTAAGCAGTGTTAGATGAGTTTCAAGATGACACTATTATTGCAGGGGGCATATTCCCTCAGGGAACCTGTCTAAAAAATTTACTGAGTTAAGAAACTCTAAGGAAAGTTATAGTTGAGAAGAGAAAAAACAAAGGGGAGACAGGCAGAACAACAATAAATATAGTTCAGGCATGTGTTTGATTTTCTCTAATGGAATGGAACCATGTGTAATAATAAATGTACTCATGTAGGTAAAGATGGAGAGAATCTGTTTGAATAATGGATTTTTTTTCTGACCTAGAAATTATTGACTTTTTATCTTACTCAGTGAGGAATATACATGAAAAAGGAATGTATTCATAAAGCAAAAAGTCTGAGTTAGAAATAAAGTGAAAACGAGTGGTAGAAATGTAATTAAGGAATTGAGGTTGGATATACAAGTATCAGAAAAATAAATGGACACACTTAACTAGGCTAAAAATTTTTAAACACAGCAGCCTGTATTTGAGGAGAGTAGGGAAATAATGAGAGCACATGAAGGAAGTGTATTGATCTTCAGTGGATCACTGGGGTTATAGGATTTGAAGAAACCTTTCTAAATTCCTTATTTGTATTTCACTTTTTGTTGCATTGGAGAACACATTCTGAACAACAATAATTAATAATAGTTATAGCATACTTCATTGCTATTTTCTTAGTGTATCTCTACCCTTTAAACCTTAAATATCATTTTGGTCATTTTTATGAAAATATATTTCTCACATAGCTACATAAGTACATATGTGCTCTTATGTTTTATGAGAATTTCCTTATTTAGTGTGAGCAATGGATTTAATTGAAAGGTTTTTTTTATCTTTGTTTTTATTTGTTGAAATCATAAGTTCTACTGGTATTTCATGTTGATATTTATACAAAAATTAATCCTTAGGTATCCTTAGGTCCTTGAGCTAAAGAAATAATATTTAAATAATGGCAAATGCTTCTTTTAAGGGATTGTTCTTTTTTACATATTAATATTTTATTTAGGAATTTAATAAAAACAGTCATATGGGAATTTTATATAGCAGTTTTTGTAAAATCCAGTGCCAGAAAACCATTGGACTTAAAAGTATTTGTTAAAAACAAGGCTCTGTAGTTAAATAGTTACTATAAATGTGCTGCTTTATAAAACCTTTTTCAGAATATGCTATGTATTCACACATTAAAACCTTTAGAAAACAATCCATTTAAATATTTCACTTTTTTATCTATTTTCCTATTTTCTTGATATTTGCCTAGCTTATTGTTTGAACACATCTCTCTCTCCTCTAAGATATGTAAGTGTGCTAGGCAGAATTATGACCCTCATGACTTTTGCCCTTTAGTCATGGCTTTGAATGCCCTGTTCCATGGCAACAGGGACTTTGTAGATATAGAATTTATTAATCAGTTGGCCTTAAAATAGGGAGACTATCCTGTTAGGTCCAATTTCTCCAGCTCTGAGGAGAGAAGATGTTAAAAGAGATATGCAAGGGTATAAGTCAGAGAGATTCAGTGTGCTACTGCCAGATTTGAAAATGTAAGGGGCCGCAAGTCAAGGGATATGGGAAGTCTCAAGAAGTTAAGAATGACCCTCTGCCAAATGTTATTTCCCTGATCAAAGGAAGGAAGACCTTAAAACTACAACCACATGGAATTGAATTCTACCAAAAACCTGAAAAAGCCTGTATGTGGATTCTCCCCTAAAGTCTCCTTATGATAGTTCAGATTGGCTGACATTTTGAGTCCAGTTTTATGAGATCTTAAGTAGAGTACCCATTTGATCCCATTTAGACTTCCAACATACAGAACTAGGAAATAATAAATGGGTGTTATTATAAGTTGCTAAATCTGTAGTAATTTGTTAGGACAATAGAAAACTAATATAGTTTATAACATAGTTTCATAAATAATTAAGTAATAGAATGTGCATTTTTAATTAGAGATAGTACATTAAGCTGTAGGATTCATCTAGAAAACATAATTTTTCCTCTTGAATGACCCTAGATTTTACTTTATAGATGAGAAAAAAAATTGGACCTGAATTCACACATTAAATTATAAGTTTTACTTTAGTGCATTTAGGTTGAGTTATATTTAATTGTATTTTCTCTAATTGATACTCTCATTGTATGTGAATAAAATAAATCAACCTCAAGGGAATCTCATGCTTCCTGTGCTACAGTAGTTAGTTAATATACAATGGTGAAGGTGATGCTAGTCTCCAGAGGATACAAATCATGTTTGTGGAAATTTTAGAATTTTAGAATTTTTTAGTAACCAAAGCATACTTCCTCCAATGAAAACTCTGTCCATGAAATGTGCATCAAAGATTTCCTGCCATTTAAATATTCCTTTTCTGGAATCAAAATGCTCAGGTGTTGTAAAAAATGTATATATTAAATAAAAGCATTTGTATAATGTTTGTAAAAGCAGGAGTATTTTAAAAACTATTATATTTGCTAGCATTATGCATAAAAAATAAATTGATTTTTGTGTGAAAAGTGGCCATATTGAAAGATTTAAAAAATATGAATTTATCCCCTAAGTCAAAGGAAGAAATCTAGCAGCTGCCAGAGACACTGCTCAAAATAGAAAAGAGACAGACACTTAAATTAGGCTCAGAGACACAGAGAGAGACATAGAGAGAGAGACTCATTTTGATTTTTCTTCTGCCTTGTAATTTGTAAGGCACTGACCGAGTCCAGATGCGAGGTATCTACAAGACAGCCTGGGAACTACTACCAGTGGGAAACAGTTTGTGATACCAAGCAGACCAAGTAAGGACAAGAAAAGGATTTAAGAGAAAACAGGCCAAACTTGGAATACATGTCAAATCAGCTTTGGATAATTACTTTTAGGGAATCAGTGAATTCACATTTAATACAAAATATATCCTATAAGAGTGATAGAGGTATCTTTCCTGAGCAATAGTATATATGCACATATGATTGCTACATATAGCTTTATAGTTTCTGAAACTTGCTTTATTATAATTATTTAAATTGTTAAAATTAAACATTGTCATAGAATTTTAGAGACAGTGTTTTGGAGATCATCCAATTCTCCATTTTACAGATGAGAATAGGTGTTAATGAGATATCTATAAAATGTTCTGGGTTTTATTTCCATTTTGAGTTGTTTGAGAGAGGGAGAGAGAGAAAGAGAGAATATCTTAAGCAGGTACATTACTTGCAGGTGTGAAGTATCCTCATTGCTGGTACGGATCATGTAGTGTCAAGTCGTTCTAGAAGGCAGCAACTTTTCTCAGTGGTTTTTCTGCACTAGAGGCAGAAGCTCTTTTCTCTATACAAGTTTGGAGAGTCATCTATAGAAGCTCAGCCCAAGAGTCTCATTCTTCAGCCCTCCTAATAATGCTTTGAGCCATGTATGACTCAAAAAATGTATTCATGCTTCAAACTACACATATGTTGCCTATAAACCAAGAATGTTCATTACTAAATAAATAGAATCTGGAAATCATTCCCTGTAGCAGACCTCAAAAAATAGGGATTCTAGTACATTATTTCTCCTGGTTTGTTTGAAGGGTATGAAAATCCATAAACTCTAGAAAAAGGAGGTCCAGCACACTCAGTGCAAAAGTACTTAATTTAATTCTTGTGATTTCCTTCCAAAGGATATTGGAGACAAAGTATGCTGGGTCACATTGCTGGTACAATTGAGTTAAGGAATGTAAGAACTGCTTGTAACTGTATTGGAGAATTTAAAGCAAAGTTATTAGTCTCAGTGTGTTTATTGCCAGCTCAGTTTGGAATCAGAAAACCATGGAATTTTTAATATTATTCTAAAATATTGTTATTCTTGCTGCTACAGAGTTTGTAAAACTGAAATTCAAGTATAGCTCAAATTCATGTGACGTGCTGAAATTAGGTTTGTGATGCTCTAATACTATGTCAACTTTTCTAAGAAAGGACTAATGCTTACAAAATCATCTTCATAATACACATCCAGTTTAAAATTATTCAAAACAGAATTTTGCAAGAGATTTGGAAGTCAGAAGTGAGTAATGGTAACTATTACTCTCTGCAGGCCATCATGAATAGAGGTGATGGGAGAAGGATAAAGAGATGCTGCCAGATCCAGCTGGGAGTGGTTCTCTCCCTGGAGACAGATGCACAACTTCCAGTGGGTTGCCATTTGTCCTCAATCCGCAACACTCTATGTCTGATTCTCCATCTTTACTATTGTCCCTGCTGGCCAGCGGTAATGCCGCCGTAAGACTCCAGGTGATAAGCATGAGCACCATCAGTTCTTAGAAGTTCCTCTGTGACACACCAGGCAACAGGAGGGCTGGTGAGTGAGTTCCCCTTCATTTTTTATCTTCCCTTGTAGAACCTACCCCAGTTTCTTCCACATTAGTGCAAGATATCATTCCTATAAAAAATTGTTATTTTATAATACTATACTGCTTTTGCACATCTCCCATTTATATTGGCAAAACTCTAGGGAGTATGCATAGGAGTGGATTCTGTGGATGCTGCACAAAATAAGAGCAGGTTGGGTGCAATATGAGTGCTCTTAAAAGTAAATTTCAATGTATGTCCTAGCTTGATGAATGGGAAATGGTTCAAGTTGTTTTCTTGGTTGGTTGATTAAATCATAAACTCAGCTTTGATCTACATTGGACTAAAGCAAAATAATAGACAATCCATTAACCTGTCATTAATTATGTCCATCACAGGGTCAAAAGTTTCTCCCTTAATAATGACAGAAATATTCTGAGTAGTGTCAATAACCTTGAAAAGTACTACCACAACTCTCATAGCCAAGAGGAACTTAAGGATACCTTATGATTAATTATAAGGTAGTCTCTTTTATGGGCTCCCAGAACAGGAAAAAAATGCACTTGGAAAAACTAAAGAAATCTGAATAAATTGTGGATTTTAGTTAATAATAATATATCAATATTGGTTCCTTAGTTGTAAAAAATAGTACAATGCTAATGTAAGATAATAATAATGAGAGAAAGTTGGTGTAGAGTATATGAGGACCCTCTAATCTGTATTTCCAGTTTTTCTCTAAATCTAAAACCAATCAAAACTAAAGTTAACAAAAAGAGTATTCCACTTACTTTTCCCTGATGTCCTGTGATAAATGTGGGAGATTGCCATCTTAAAGGGGACTCTCTGATTTTAGTAAGAATGATGAGATCCAGGCTTACAGAGGTAAAGTCTCAGCCCCTAACTGCCAGAAGTAACGGGCATTGTCATAGACAACAAGGCCAATGCAATAATGAGAATCCTTTGACAAGCAGGGATCTTGAAAGTGACAAATTGCTCATGGTATGCTTGACTTTGTGGACAACACCCATACGTCCACAAAATACAAACAATGACACAAACACAAAAACTTTAGTTCTGGTTAATAGATGTTAACCTAACAGATGTTAGTCTGCGTGATAGTTTTGGTATCTCATCAACATTCCCATGTTGATGTATCTAGGATCAGTTAATATAGCGAGAGTACCTTGAATGAAGCTTTTTGATATTCTTGTGGAAATACCGTAAAATATAAGTGAATAATGACACTGATAAATATGTTGAGTAATTTTGAGAGTCTTGAAAAGTACTTTTAACTCTCATGGTTACTGCAATATCACCAAAATATCCTTTCTGGCCTTCCTCAAGGAGGTTCACAACTATTTATCTGTTTCATTGCATATTAAAAAGCAATTGTCAACAAATCCAGTGATTATGGGGCAATTATTTTAGAAAATATGAATCCCTGGTTCACAGAGTGGGGACTTACAGGGTTCAGTGGCAAATGGAGTTTGACCTGAGTCCATCCTGAGTGATTCCATTAACCCATTATGTGTTAGTAGCACTTTTAGAATTTGAATGAAGTCAAACACAGGGACCGCTCTTGCCATAGCTGATCCCATTATCATCCCTACTACCTCTGTCAGCAGCAGAAGCTAATGTGAATACTGAAAAGACATAATATCCAGGGTGGAAGGGAAGGGTAGGAATCAAACAGCCACTTGATTTTATTTCAATTTTATTTAATGTCTTCTATCATCTAGGAAATGATAATTTGTTTACATTAGAATAGATACTTACTCTGGGTATGTATTTCCCTTCCCCACTTGCTATGCTTTACTTGCAGTGCTAACAACAGCGTTATTAAAAGTTCATTCTAAGGTGCTTCATTTCTTACAGAATTGCTTCTGAGCAAGTAAGTCATTTTATAGCAAAAGATATAGCCTGTCATTGATAAACAGCTGATTACACAGAAAGATGTAATAACTTATTTAGGATTCAGTTATGGTACCAACTAGGAGAGCAAACCTTATGAGTATGAATTTATCTCCTATTGTTGGAGAACGGCATTCTGATTCACTGAAGAGAATATGATGCTGTTTCTTTTGTAGTTAGAGGAATCGATAGGTGGAAACAAAAGAGATCCGTCTGGTCATTGTGTCTAGTTATCTATTTTAGCTTTTTGATTCTTGTATTGCAACAAGAAGGCATGAAAAGAGTTACATTGAACAAGGATTTGAAAGTGACACTTGACAATATTGAGTCAATTGAACTCTAGACCTATAAGAGTGAAGAGTAAGATAAAGTGATGATTGGAATAATTAAAGTGGATTATCAAGAGAAAATAAAGTTGCTACTGTGTGATGGGGATAGGGAAGTGAGCACATGCAACTTAAAGAACTCTCTTAGGGTGTCTCCCAGTATATCTGTATGGTAAACTATAATACAAAATCCAACAGGAAGAAACAACAAGCGTGAAACTCTTCAAAAAAGATATGGGTCTCTTACTAGCAGAGGTGTGAGCTTAAAAAATACTGTCAGCATGAAGAAACTTGTTGGGGTTATAACATCATTATTATGTTGAATATTTCACCAGTATATGTGTGTGTGTAACTTATAAAAGTGTACAATAGCAATATATACAGTTTACTGTATGTCACTTATTGATAAAGCTATCTTAAAATGAAATATATAACTTCACAACTCAATTTCTGTTAAAGAAATTGGATTATTTAAAGGTGTTTGTACAAATAAAGTTCTGGGGTGCGTAGGTGGTTCAGTCAGTTAAACATCCAACTTCAGGTCAGGTCATGATCTTGCAGTTTGTGAGTTCAAGCCCTACATGTGGCTCTGTGCTGACACGTCAGAGCCTGGAGCCTGCTTTGGATTCTGTGTCTCTTTCTCTCTCTGCCTTTCCCCTTCTCACACTCTGTCTCTCTTTCTCTGTCTCTCTCTCTCAAAAATAAATAAACATTAAAAAAATTCCATGTCCAGATGGCTTCACTGGTCAAGTCTACCAAACTTTAAAATAAATAATAGAATTCGATATAATTCTACACAAAAATTTTCCATAAAGTTAAAAGGGAGAAAATACTTTCCCTCCTAATGAGGTCCATTTACCCTTTTTAACAAATCTAAAGAAATGATAACCAAAAAAAATCCTATATGAATATAGATGCAAAATTCACATAATTTTTAAAAATCATATCCAACCATATGTAAGAATAGGTAATGGGGATTAAGGAGGGCACTTGTGATGAGCACTGTGTGTTGTATGTAAACACTGAATTACTAAATTATACACCTGAAGCTAACATTACACTGTATATTAACTAAACAGAATTTAAATAAAAACTTGGAAAACAAATAACAAGCAAAACAAAATTCATTTATTAAAAGCATATCATGATGAGGGAAGATTTACCCCAGGAATGAGAGTTATTTTGACCCTAAAAAATTAAGCAGTGTATAGGGCACCTGGGTGGCTCAGTTGCTTAAGCGTCTGACTTTGGCTCTGGTCAGGATCATGCAGTCTGTGTGCTTGAGCTGCTTGGTGGATTCTGTGCTGGAGCCTGCAGCTTGCTTTGCTCCTTCCCCGCTTGTACTCTGTCTCTCTCTCAAAAATAAACAAACATTAAAAAATTAAAAAAATAATAATAAATCAGTGTAATCCATCACATCAACAAACTAAAGAAGAAAAATAATGTGATTATGTATATAGATGCAGAAGAGGTGTTTGACAACAACTAACATTAAATCCTAATGAAAATTCCCAGTGAATAGAATCCCTCAGCCTGATAAAGAGAATTTGCAAAAACCACAGCTCTTATAATACTCAGTGGTGATAGTTTTAATATCTCTCCTTAAACTCAGGGCTGAGGTGAGGATGTTAGCTCTCACCACTTCTAGTCAACATTGCAGTAAAGGTATAAGGAAAAATGATAATTCAGATTCAAAGAAATTGTTAATCTCCCTTTATTCACAATGTTTTTGTTCTCACATGACCTGATAGTTAAATAAAATACTTTTGAATCTACAAAATATCCATTTTAAATAATAAAGGAGTTTAGCTTGTTTACAGACTAATAGACCCATAAATAATATCAATTACATGTTCATGTGTATATGAATGAAATAATATGATATTAAAATTTTAAAACATTCCATTTAATAAATGCAAACATTCTTTTACTTGTTCTATCCTCCAATCTCCATGTAGTAAAAAATTAAAAAGAACAAGTAAGTTCATAAATTTTATATTAAAGTTTAACGGTCAGGGAGAAATAGAAAGCAAGAAAGGGAAGACTACTTGAATGACCTCTGATGATGGATTAGAGTCAACCATATAAGTATAAATTCACATTATTTTAGTGATGATCCTTATGAATGGATAGAGAAATCAATATTGAGCTGTGGGTATAGATAGGCTAGTAAATATACATATATTTTCTGGGTGTGTCTGCTCAGAGGACTTAGAGACAGCAGCCTCTTACGTCAGCAAGCATGCTATCACCTGGAATTTTGTTTCTAAATGCAGTTCTCTAACAAAGAGAACTGAGGTCCCTTGGAGAAATGGATAATTTATGAGCTGAGGCAAGGTCATACAAGATGAGGCTAGAACATCTTCTAAAACCAGAAAGTCAGAGAATGCAAAAAAATAATTAAGACATTATTCACAAGGACACAGGAGCCAACTATATATAGTGACCTCCCAAAGGCCAAATCGGTAACAAAATAAATGGCAGTAGTATTGGATTATAATCCAAAGAAAAAGCGAGCATCTGATCTCGTTCAGTCTATGCTGACCTAACAAGTGATTAAATGACAGGATGGATAAATAAATGGGGTGGAGGGAAGCAGAGAAGAAGCAATTAGTTTGACTTACACAACATAGCACTGGGCTTTTATATAAATTAGGTGTGCACACACACACATACACACACAATTATGAATGCTTATACTTGAGTGTCATATATATATAAGTATATATATAACCATTATATACATTCACAAATTTTTACATTATATCCACACAATATAATATGTACACATTATGTTATATATATACATATATAACTTATACATATATAAACTCATAATAAAGTAAATATAAATGGATATAGAAAGGGGAGAGATTGCTGTTAGGGACTAAGAAGGAAGGGGAAGAATAAATCAACAGAATGCCTTGAAAAATAGTATAATGTGTCATAAACTGAGAAATATGTATCAAAAATAATGATAAAAATAGAGTAAATTGGTATAAGAAAAAAGTAGTCCCTGATCACTAAATAATTACCAATATTATCAGCTATCTTATTTGATGATTAGTATAATTCTATACATAATAAAAGGTAAATTATAATGGTTCCTCCAGAAGTTAAAATATTCATATCTATTAAATTTAGAATCTAGGCAATTAGGGCAGAAAAAAGAGAGAGATTCATTAAAGTACTCACGCAAGACACCTAATACATACATTTATCTTGTTGAATTCTCGTAATACCATGGAAGTAGATAATATACTCCTATTTTGTTATAGAGGAAATAGAGGTTCAGTGACGTATAATTTGGCCAAGGTCAGACAACTAGTGTGTGGAAGAACAAACACAGCAACCTATGTCTATCTGACTTTTAAGTCACCTTTTCCATGTAACTATATTTACTTTCTCTAAATTGACCCCTATGAAAACATTTTTTTTTCTTGAGTCCCAGGTGAGTTTATATAGTATACAAAATGCTCAAAAACAAAATTCTGATATATCAACTCTAAGTAGGAGTCGCTACTTACAGCTTTAGAAGTGAGGGTTGGAATTTTATGTTCAAGCGATTGTGACTCTTCCTTTCCTACATATTCTGTCAAAACTGAACCAGAGTATCTACAACTGCACAGGCACTACTAGGTGACATGGCTACTGTTTCTGCTACCTGCTGGATTTTAGATTAGAGACATTGACAATAGTGTCCTAGGAGAGCTTTTATGTTACCCTTGTTTTCATTTATCAGAAAATAAAACACTCCTTTTTTATTGCTATCAATTTTACTGCTTATTCTATGCCATATTCTATTAAGTTCAAATGCTATAAATAGCCACAAGCATTTGTGAAATGCTATTATAAAAATGTTTAGAACAGTTCCATTTTTAATGATCTGGAAATATTTGAATCTAGATTTGAAAGAAATTTTTATTTAATAAGAGATATTCACATATATTTGTGTTTATTTTATAGGAAAAGGAGTGAGACATTCTTTTACTCAGATTTCTTATAAATATTTGACACAAAATTGTTCTTAATGATCATTTCTTGTCTTAAAAGTCAATACAGCATGTCTTATCTAAAATCTTATCTCAAATCTTTACTGAGAAGTAATAAAAAATTATAAAGATAATTAAAATCATAATGTGTATATGTAGAAAGTAATCAAGAGTAATTATTCATTCTTATAAAGAAAATATAAGGATTAAGTTGATAATAAGCAGATTGGTTAAATGTGTGTTACTGGAAATAGACATGCTTTTGTTTTTGGACATGCTTTTCTGTAGTGAGAAGTTTATATTATAACAGGATCTTTAAAAGCAGAGAAAGGTATTAGCAAT
The DNA here is from genome assembly GCF_006229205.1 of Suricata suricatta. Taxonomy (NCBI): domain Eukaryota; kingdom Metazoa; phylum Chordata; class Mammalia; order Carnivora; family Herpestidae; genus Suricata; species Suricata suricatta. The sequence goes on from NC_043714.1 coordinate 29,417,075, forward strand.
AAGGAAATAAGGATTTTGTAATCTGTTATTTTTTAAAGACTTCTGAGATGTTATTAAATTACATACTTAGTTCATAGTTAAAATTCAGTAGAGAAAAAAAATTAAATCCTCACACTCATTTCAGTGCTGTTTTATAAGACTGTTTTAAATTAGAATCTGCGTACCTGTGAGCTGTTTGAAGAAACCCATTTATTCTTGTAATTTATTAATTTTGAAAAGCTGTTTTGTAAAATTTGCTATGCTAGACCCTGAAGGTGCAATGGAAAACTATTCTATTTGCCTTAAAAGGCATGGGATTCTCAGGGAATAATAACAACAACTAAAAAAGCAATTAGAGTGGATCTGATAGGCAATGATGTGTGAAATACACATTTCCATCAGAAGAGGAGAGGGTTGTGTAATTCAGTATTCAGATATCAAGGAATGTTTTCTGGAGGAAGAAATTCTGACCTGTAGACTGAAGGTGATGAATAAAAGTGTCATAGATAAAGGGCAAAGACAGAGATGGGAAGTACTGGGAAGAGTGATGAGGATGAGTGCTCCATACCAACTTAAAAGCTTAGACAGTGGGATCGTTGGAAGAACCCTAAGTAGTATAGAATGTTAGAAATGTCACATGCACGGCATATGCAAGGCTGCATAGAGAAGTAGGGAAGTTTTAGGGAAATACACTTTAGTAAAGGGGCTGGTGATATGTCTCAGGTGGTAGACTCAACAGGGCACAATAATGGAATTGCCTATGCAGAATGAGAAAACAAAAAAGGTGCGGGGATGTTTGGAGCAGGGTTGGAGGTCATGTCCTGAAAGAAGAAAATTTATTTGGGGCTTCAGGGGTGTTGATGCCATGGTTAGTTAAAACAACACATCTTTTTAGTTTTAGTAAAACTAAAAGTTCACTTTTTATCACATTGAATTTGATTCGTTCTTTGAACATCAAGTGTTTATGTCCAGGAGAAACTTGATCTGGAACTCAAAAGAGACTTCTGGGAAGCAGATACAGATTTAGCACATCACAGTATATAAGTAATTTATTTCAAGGTGCTAGATGATATCTCTCATTGAATGTGAGTTTAGTGAGAACGGAAGAGTGTCAGAATTAAGTTCTGCAAACTTATAACAAAGAGAAAGAGCAGTCTGGAATGGATATTTTGAACTATCAGACAGGCAAATGGAAAAATAAGGGGAGTACAGTGACGGATTCAAAGGATGAAGATTCTTCCAAAAAGTGAGTAGTCCACAATGTCAGAAGCCATAGGGACGAGTATAAGATAAAAAGTGCAATGAATTTAGCTATTGAGTTGGTTGCTCATTAAGGTGATCAATCCATTCATTATTTGCTAATTTGAAGGCAAGGGTAAAAGAGAACTTTGGTAGTAGCAATTTTAGGTTAAACCCCCAGTAATGAGCTCTAAAGCAGAAACTACTGATTCGAATATTTTTCAAAGAATCAAAAATACTAATTTGCTTATCAAATCTTAGAACATAGGAGTTATGATTAAAACACCAATACTTTTTTTTAAATAGTTTATTGTCAAATTGGTTTCCATACAACACCCAGTGCTCTTCCCCGTAAGTGCTCTCCTCCATCACCACCACCTCTTTTTCCCCCCTCCCCCTTCCCCTTCAACCCTCAATTCGTTTTCAGTATTCAATAGTCTC
>NC_043714.1:29418833-29511216 GCF_006229205.1 Suricata suricatta
GAAATCTCTTGGTTGCAGTTTATTATCATCACTATAATTTTTAAATTAAAGAAAGATTATTGTACATTAAAATGATTACATATGTAATGTAATATATATTGCTGCCTCTCAGTCTCTCCAACATGAAGGAGCTAACATAAAACTAAAAGTAATTCAATTTATCTATTGCAGCCCACAGCCTTTGCCCAAGTTAGAAACAACTGGAGATTAGGAGTTCCGTCTCCCACAGTGCATTTGCTTCAACTTTATTTTTTAGGGTTGGCTTCCTCAAGCATGTTTATTAGAGTAAGAGGCTTTATTTATTTCTAAGATTATTTGTACAGCCATACATAACAATTCCATTTTGCTAGGAGGATGAAACTTCTGGTACTTCAAATCCCGCAGAGATTTAAAGACTATGGGGCAGAAGAGATTGCCCTCAATCAACTAACTTGTCTTCCTATCTTTTGTAATATGTTTAATATAACTTTGAACCAAATTTCAGTAATATTACATTACAGGAAAATGAGAGGAAAGTCTATACTCATGTTATTATGGTCAGGACATATAAAGAGCATGCAGTAAGAGTGTATATTTTTACTGTTATATGTAACTTTAAGCTGCTTACAAGTTTTCTGTTTAAACTTTTAGTTGTCTTACCTTAGGCCAAACAAAATCCATTTTATTTTTAGTTTATGTTTTATAACTTTGTTTTGGAAATCATTACATATAAATTATTCATAACAAATCCCCATTGCTCAGTCTTTCCATAAAGCTATCCATAAAATATGATAAATGCTATGGCTGTTCAAAAACATTTTAAGAGCAGAGATTTTATAAATACAAAGTGAGGAATGAAAGCCATTAGATAAATTTTGAAGGAGTTATGCAGTGGCAACATCTAGAATAAAATAAGCACCAACTGTAACAATGAGATATATACATATACATTAGCTGTTTATTGTTTTTTCTATTATTAGGCCCTGACTATAGAAATTACATTAATAAATTACATTGATTATAGTTCTTAAAATAATTTTATATATCTAACAAAACTTTATATAGGAATTAGAAAATATGTTTGAACACTTTGAATAAACTCTGGTCACATATGTCCTTTCCCTTTTTTTGAGTTTGTCAAAAACCAGAAGTTTTACTTGGAATATTAAAAAATACTTAGTGACAGAAGACCTCCAATTAGATCCTAAACAACAAAGTACTTGCTGCATTCTGATCAAAAACTTATCTTTCATACACTTAAATTTTTTCTTCATACGCTTTTTATTTTCAAGTTTGTTTATTTATTTTGAAAGATGGAGAGACGGCATGAGCAGGGGAGGGACAAAGAGTGAGAGGGAGAGAGAAAATCCCAAGTAGAATTTGCACTGTCAGTGCAGAGCCTGACTCAGGGCTCAGTCTCACAAACCATGAGATCATGACCTGAACTGAGAGCAAGAGTTGGACACCTATAGGACTGAGCCGCCATGTGCCCCTTTTCTTCATACTCCTCTTTTTCTTAATTTAAGAATATATACATATATGTATATATATACACACACACATAAAATATATAGTATTTATTCTTAAGTCTACCCTTCTCATGTTCAATAATAAAAATGTATTTATTCAGGATAGTTACTGATTGTCATTTCAAGATGCCTTGGAAGTGCATGCTATTTTTATTTTTAAATTCTATTATCTTACTTCTTTTCCTATTGTGTTTACCAATAGTATATTTTCATATTTGGAGTCCGTTATAAAATGAACTCATAAATTTGAATCCCCCTTTGCCAGGACTTTACTATCTTTTCTCATTCCAGGTCACCCAAACAGCCAGATTATTTGCACTTCTTTCTTTTTTTTTTTTTTTTTTTAATGTTTATTGTTTTTGAGAGAGTGAGAAAGAGAACGAGTGAGAGAGTGAGGTATGGGCAGAGAGAGGGAGACAAGGACCCAAAGCAGGCTTAGTGTTGAGAGCAGAGAGCCCTTATTCAGGGCTTGAACTCACGAATTGTGAGTAGAAGTCAGATGCATAACTGACTGAGCCATCCCAGTGCCCCTATCTGCACTTACGTCTTAAAGATTTTGATATCTAGTTCACTGTAGATGTCTTTACTTCATATGTCTTCTCCTCCAAAGATCTTATTCCACAACCTACTGTAGCCTCCTACCCCAGTCATTTAGCTCCTACTAATAAACTTGAGGTCTCACCAATCTCAATTCCAAATATTCCTGAGTCATTATATTACCTTTTATCTTCTTGCCCCCTCTGTTAACCTAACTGGTACAATTTCACACCCACCAGAGCTACTGAGACCACCAGCTGTTCATTCTTCTACCTGCTTTTTCTCCCCACCACACATCTTCATCTCTCTTCATGCAGGAGAGATTTCATTGCCCATGCTTATAATCGTTCCCTGGTATACCTTTTAAATCTCCTTGTTCCTCACCCCTTCAATTCTTCAGATGACAAAATCACTAACCTTTGTTCCATTCAGCTCTCTGCCTGTTCTGCCCTGGCTCAAGCACACTATAGAAAGGCCTCAACTAAAATCTGCTTCCCCAGTAGGAATTCTATACAGTTCTTTATTACACTTAATTTCTCACTATTCTCAATAACTTTGTCATTTTCACAACTCTTCTCATTATATCATACACTCTTTTGCTGGTTACTTTGGATGGATTCCCTTTCCTTATAGGCAGCCATACTCTCATTTGGTATACTAGCTTCTACTTTAGGTATTCTACTTTAGGATATGGCTCAAATAATTGTTCCAACTATCTTTTGTAATATTTGCACCCCTCTCTATTGTATCATTTCCATCAGCATAGAAACATGCTATAACATCTCATGTAAAAAAACATGATTATACATTTGTCTGTAATTTTCTCAGCATAACTTTGCAGGAAGTATCATCAGAACAATTACCTATTCTTGTGATGTCCACTGAAAGAGATTTCAATCATTCTTGAGACCACTACCCTTAGAAATTGGGAAAATATGTTCTTTTTAAAGTCCCAGGTGACTTCCAAGTTGCCAAATCCATTGATCATTTCTAAGTCCTCATTTACTTGACCTAGCAGTAGCATGTGACAATTGATCATGTGCTCCATTATGAAATACTTTACTTCCTTAGCTTCCTTAACACCATGTTCAATTGAATCTGTTGTAATTCAGTAGCTAATCTATTTTAGTTTTATTTACTGTCTTTCTGATATGTTCATAATGGACTGCTATTATCTTTACCTATCTTATCATCCATTCTTATGGCTTGGTATACTGTCAATGTGCTAACAACTCCCAAATCTGCACTTCTAGTCAGACTTTTACCCTGAAGACCAGACACATCTATACAACTCTCAAATTATCACTTCTTGTATGCCAGTTTTTAAACTTAACATCTCCAAAACAAAGCTTCCACTTCTTTCTACCAAAATCTACTCCTCTCCCTAGCTCTTCTGTCTCAATAAAGTCTTCTCTTGTCTTCTCTTTACTCAGTCTCAAAAGTCTTAAAGGTATTTTTAGTTTCTTTTTTGTGTATATCCACATGTTGGGAGATATTTGAACTCACTGGTAGAGTGCTGTTCTCCACCCTCCACACCCCCCCAGCCTGTCCCTGAGACGTGACCGCACCTGGTCAGGGAAAAGATAAGCAAGTAAACTAGATACTCCCTAATGCAACACATAACTTTCCCCTAAGCAATATGGATAACTGAATACCTTCTGGGACTGAAGGCCTTTGTGATAGTCACTACTGCATAAAATGTATCTATCATCTTTGGGACTATGAGAGCAAGCAGATCTCCTGAGAACTTGTCTTTCTGGGAACTTCCTCTTAGAGTGATAACAGCCTAATGACCCTTACTCATAAAAAACTGACCTTTACTAAACAATGCTATTTGCCTCTTGGTTAAAGGTTGCTTCCTTGAGGCTAGACCTGAGGTTTTGTGAAAATACCTATGACACCTTGAGTGCCTGTGGCTAAAATTGTAAAACTTATCCATTGGAAATCATTTACTGCCCTTTCTTGTCCTTGTACCTTTTGCCATAAATAAACCTTGAGAACCAGACAAGATGGAGATGCCTGCCAGATGGGCAGGGGTGCTTGTCTGGGGATCAGAACGAACCCAAGGCTCTCCCACTTTCTCTTTGGCCTGCACCGTCATCCTTCGGGGGACCCCTGGACCTGCAGGAGCTGGACTCCAGCATCCACATGGAAGAAATTGGTAAGTTCTACTAAATTTATCATCAAAATATACTGATAATCTTACCACTTTTCATAATATGCATTCCTAGCACTCTATTCTGAGACATCATCATCAAATAATGAATTCTAATAGCTCCATGATTGTTTTCTCTGCTTTCATCCTTATCCTTGTAGTTTATTCTCCATGTTTTAGTACAGATAATCCTCTTAATACTTAAATTAGATCAGATAATTCCTGTGCTCTAGCTACTTAAAAGGATTCCTATATGAATAGAGTCAAAGTCAAAGTCAATAGAAGAGGTTAGACAACCTATAGAATTTGATATTATCCACTACCACGACTTCATTACCTATTAACTCATTCTGACTCTCTTCTCCAGATATGTTAATCTGCTTCTGTTTCTTTAACATTTCAAGTATATTCTGCATCCTGGACTTTGAACATGCTAATTTTTTTTCTCTACCTGGAATGTGCTTCTTATAGATATGTGCATCTCTTATTCTCTGAACACTTTGAATTTCCTGCATGTGTGTGTGTGTGTGTGTGTATGTATACATATAGTATACATATGGATACAATAGCTGTGTGTGTAACTATATGTATACTACTCTCACCAGAATATAGGACAGCTTTTAACAATTCCTGGAACATAATATATATTTAATAAAATACATATGTGTTGAATGAATGAATAAATGGGAATTTTAATCCTGACACTCATTCTTTGGTATTGGGTATTTGTTTGGTTTTCCTGATTTTTAAGTAATTTTTTTTTCAGTTGGAATCTGGTTTGACTTCCCTTAGAGAAGACCTATGATTTTGTTAGCACAAATTCATACTTTGGCACAATCTATGAAGATATCTATTGTGAATCAAATCTCTTGTCCATTGATATGGACAGGTCATCCTATGCTCTTATGAGGTGGAATTAACTTAAAACACAATCACATTTTTATTTCTCCCCGCTCAGGCTGAGATAGTTAATGGGGGCGGGTAACATTTTTTTTGTTTCAAAAACAAAGTTTTTTTCTCTATCACTCCATTAAGGACCTAGTCCATATTCATTTCTCCCTATGCACTTGATTTTGAAGTTTGAGTAGGTCAAGATTCTAGTCTAAATTAGGTCTTACTACTGATCTAGATATTTGGGTGAATGTTATAAAAAATCAATCATTGCTGAATGAACTTACTGCTATACAATAAGTGACTTGCAAATTTATGATTATCATTTTCTTAACATTTTGACTGTTTATTCTAATAATTTATTTAAAAAATGAAATTTTCAATGACATGCAATTTTTTATTCTTTAAAAAATAATTCCAAATTTAGAATTATATATGCTTGAACTTTTTGAGATACAATAATAATGGGTAGTTTCTATTCTAGAGTAAAGAGAAAAAAAAAGCAAGTGTAACTTCAAATTTAATTGAAAGTACAGTGGTGCTGACTGTGATCAAATCAAACATGATGTGTATTGTAGTATCACTTCAATTCATTTGAAAAGAACCCATTAATAGCGATACTGACCTGGCTTTCTATTTAAATAAAATAAAATTTAAAACATAGATATGAGATAAATTTCATACTTACATGGATCAAAGCTATAACTTTAAGAGCTTAAAACAAATTATTAATCATTTCCTAATTAATCATTAGGAAAATAATTTTATGACACATGGAGCAGAAGACTTTCTAAACCAAGAGTTGAATGAAGACCCACAAAAATATGATAAAATCAAAAGATGGAAATTTGATCAGTTATCCATATCTACATAACAAAACAATTCAAATCACAATGTCTTTTTTAAAAAATGTTTATTGCGTCTGATTTTGTGGTTGTCTGATAGTTCAGCTGATCCGAGCCAGGCTTAATTGATCCTGACTAGATCAGGATGGGCCTGTGGTAAAATAGTGGGTGGTCCAGGAGCTGGCTGATTCCCGTAAGCCTCATTTACATGTTAGCAGATACACTGATCATTGGTTGAAGCAATGAGGGTAACTGGGCAGCATGTTTCACCACGGGAGTAAGGTAGACTGGGTTTGTCCACGTTATAGTGGTAGGTTCTAGAAGAATAAACTGTAGTGTGTGAGGCTTCTTCGGGCTTAGGTTCAAAACTGGCACATCATTCTTTCTAATGAGCTTTATTGGCCAAAATAAGTTAAAAGTGAACCCAAATACAAAGCATGGGAAATAAACTGAACTTATCAATGGAGAAACTACGAGTTAGAGTATCAGAGGTGTGGATTCCAAGAGAAAGGGCTGAGGTATTAGAACCATTTTTGCAAGCAATTTACTGCAGTAATATGTGTAACTTATTTGCATATAAAAGTTTAATATTCTTAATATATATGGAATTTCTGAAGTAAGAAAAAGAAATTAGATAATAAATTTAGAAAATTGTAAATACAATAGTAAAAAGAAGAACAAATATAGGTGAGTAGTAATCTGAAGGTGTTTTCAAACTTATTAGAAGTTGGTGAAATGCTAATTAAAGAATAATATGTTTAAATTTGAAATGGGCAAAAACAAATAGTCAAACAAAAATAAAGTGACCATAAGGCAATGAAAACTGTGGAGATAATATATATGCTATACTATATTAATGGGAATATATATGAATAAAAACTCTTTCAAAATAATTGGTACACTTATTAAAATGCAAAACGGGCTTATGTTTTGATCTAAGAATTCCATACACTTATTCTATAGAAATAAGTTATCTGATAGATTACTGTATAGTTACAATATGTTATTTTTTAAAGTTTATTTGTTTTTGAGACAGAGAATGTGAGCGGCGGAAGGTCAGAGAGAGAGAGAGAGAGACACAGAATATGAAGCAGGCTCCAGGCTCTGAGCTATCAGCACAGAACCCGACGTAGGGCTCAAACGCATGAACTGTGAGATCATGACCTGAACCAGAGTTCAGGATGCTTAACCAACTGAGCCACCTAGGTGCCCCTTTAATGTTTATTTTTGAGAGAGAGAGAGAGAGAGAGAGAGAGAGAGAGAGCATGTGAGAGCACAAGAGTGGGAGCAGGGAAGGGGCAGAGACAGAGGGAGATAGCAGCTGAAGTAGGTTCCAGGCCCTGAGCAGTCAGCACAGAGCCCAAAGCAGAGCCTAAACCCATAGACTGTAAGACCATGACCTGAACTGAAATCAGACGCTTAACCAACTTTGCCACCCAGGTGCCCATGATGATGTTATTTTTGATGACAGTCATTGCTGTTAAAATAGTTAATAGTTACTACTATTAAAGTAGATTGAATTTAAATATTTATCAAGATGAGAGGAATGGAAAAAATAATGGTACTTCCACAAAATAAGAAAAGGAACTGTTTAAAAATAATAATAAGGATTAGAAATATGCAGAGATGATGAGCATAAAGTTGGATATAAAGAATGGTGAGAAAAGTTTTCTTTTCAATACTTGACAACAAGCTCATTAATAATTAGAGAAAGGGAAAAACATAGCTCCTACCTTACAGCATACACAAGAGTGAATCCCATGTGAATTGTAGTTCTGAAAATGAAAAAAAGAATTAAAAATGAATATTAGGAATACTGTAGGAATATATCTGGGTGGGAAAAGTTTTTTTTTTTAACATTTATTTAGTTTTAGGAGACAGACAGACAGATCATGAGCAAAGGAGGGGAAAAAAGAAAGAGACACACAGAATCAGAAGCAGGCTCCAGGCTCTGAGCTGTCAGCACAGAGCCCGACGCAGGGCTCGAACCAACGAACTATGGGATCATGAGCTGAGCCAAAGTCAGACGCTTAACCGACTGAGCCACCCGGGTGCCCCCTTGGGGAAAGTTTTTTAAAGAGAGCACAGAAAACATTACCATAGAGCAAAATATGGCAAAATTGAGCACAATATAAAGAACTCTAGTTCTTCAAATAATATTAATATTAAAAAAGTATATAATGAGTATTTAAAAGTCACACAATGGGAGAATATTTGCATCCAAAGTGACAGAAAAATCTCATATCTAAAGAATATTTTTGAGAATCTCTACAAATAATAAGAGAAACACCAAAATAGAAAAATGGTTGAAAGCTTCAAACAAATGGGTAAAATAATAAATATATATACAAGTGTTCTAATTGCCATTATTCATTAAGACAATGCAACTTAAAAACCTCCATGTGATACCAAACCTTTGCTACTCCTTAATCCCTATGAAGGGAAAGGAGAGGAGAAGAGAGGGGAGGGGAGGGGAAGGGGGTAGGGGACAGAGTGTTGGGTAGAATGTAAAACAAAAGTAGTCCTCATATACTCCTACATGGAGCATACATTAATCACTTTGTAAATCAGAAATTTCCTATTAACCTTAGAAATATATATACCTCCATAACTTAGCGATTCTGGATCTATATATACAGTAACAAGTGAATACAAATGCAACTAAGAAAATATTTCAGTAAGAAATAGGAGCATCATTCTGATATGCATGTATTACAAACAACCCAGATTTTTATAACCATCAAAATGGTTATAGAACACGTGGTGTCTTAGAAAACTATACAGAATTAAAAATAATTGGGCAAAATATAATGGCAAAAAAAGCCATATGAAAAATGACACATTATATGAGTATATTTTACAAGAAATAAGAGAAACTGCTTAATGATGCGAACTTACATGATAAAATAATGAGTGTAAGATTTAATAGATGGAGGCAGAGATGAGAGGAAAGAAAGAGACCAAGTTATGGGGCCAAGAAAGCCTTTATTGGGATCTGCGATTCCAGGGTGAGGTTCCGACTCTGGGAGTGGGGAGTCAGGGAAGTCGCGCCTGGTACGGGAGGGGTGAGGTATTTTATGGGTGAAAGACTTCCGGTCTGGTCCTGGGAGGGCAGACCACCAAATAAGGGCGTTTCATGGACACTGTGGGATGGGATAGGTTGCCTCCTCTGTCATGGTGATGGGAAGCTGGGGCTTCATGATTGGCTGTTTTCAAACTGGTGCAGGACATTCAAGGTCTGCAGGTGAGGGGGTGGGGGTTGTTTGTGCATGGTGCTTTTCTGCAACCCACAGCAAAATGGCCACTCAGTCGCCATCTTAAGGTAACTCTTACAGTGAGAAAAAAGAAAAAAACCCAATTACTATAAAAATTAAGATACGCAGTATTTTTGCTAAGGAGATTGGTTACTGGGAGAAAACATGAGGGGGATTTTAAGGTTGTCATTGATCTTCTTTTGTTATGTGTTTACCCTGGTGTTCACTTTGTGCTAAGACAGATCTGCTCCTCTGTGGTCTACTCTTATGAATGTATACTATTTTTTACATTGTAAAGATTACAACATTTATCCTGATTTCTTATTTCTTATCCTCTGAAGATGTATTATTGAATAGTTAGACATGAATACTCTAGGATTAAAACAAATAATGTTATATTTATTCAATAATCAGTAAAATATTAGTACTTTATACTTTACAACATCTTTGTTATTGTGGATTCTGTCTAATCAAACTCTGAAGAGGAATAAAGTCTCTTCCTGTTTTGAAGGCAGATATATTGAATGTTCTCATTTCTTAAAAGAGAAAAAATCGAGCCTTAGTTTTGTTAAGTGATCTGATTCAGAATTCACAGGGAGTGGTCAGTTTGAATGGAAAAAGAACAAAGATCTGTGCTCTACAGTCAGTTCTCTTACTAATATGCAAGGTCTCAATTATGTAAATATATCCAAATATATGACGTCTTCCACATGTTTATGCTTTCTCAGCCTCTATAAAATCTTCCATTGCGGTTAACCTCTTCTTTCTTCCTAGAGATTTCAGTAACAAACCAGGTTGTACTAGGAAAGACAAGAGTAGACTTCAGAGATTTGGAACTATATATAAGTGCAAAATTGGCTTTGATGAATAAGAAAAAGGAAATACTGGCTGCTCTGGGAGCCTATATGAAAGTATTAATTCTCTTGAAGGAATTATCTTGGGCAGAACACAAATTTGAATGGATGGATACATGCCTGAGCATGTAAATTGTCTATATGTGTGTGTACATTTTTCCTCTCTGTGGGAAGAAAACGTTGCAATTCTAGAAGAAAATTCAAAACTGTTATTTTCAATATGATATATATTGAAAAGAATCACTAGAAATAAAGAATATAGTATTCATGAATGTACAGCCTCCTAAAAGTATGGTACTGGCATAAAAACAGATATATAGACCAATGTAACAGAAATAAACCAAAGCATATAGAGTATATTAATTTTCAATATGTGCCGGAGTCCAGCTCCTGCAGGTCCAGGGGTCTCCCGAAGGATGACGGTGTAGGCCAAAGAAAGAATGAGAGAGCCTTGCGTTTCATTCTGGTCACCAGACAGGCCCCCCTGCCCATCTGGCAGGCGTCTCTACCTTGTCTGATTCTCAAGCTTCATTTATAGCAAAAGGTACAAGGACTAGAAAGAACAGTAAATGATTTGTCATAGATAAGTTTTACAATTTTAGCCACAGGCACTCATGGAGTCACAGATATTTTTACAAAACCTCAGGTCTAGCCTCAAGGAAGCAACCTTTAACCAAGAGGCAAATAGCATTGTTTAGTAAAGGTCAGTTTTTTATGAGTAAGGGTCATTAGGCTGTTTACAACTCTAAGAGAAAGTTCCCAGAAAAACAGGTTCTCAGGAGATATGCTTGCTCTCAGAGTCCCAAAGATAATTGATACATTTTATCGCGTAGTGACTCTCACAAAGGCCTTCAGTCCCAGAAGGTATTCACTTACCAATTTATTGCTTAGGGGAAAATTATGTGTTGCATTAGGGAGTATCTAGTTTACTCATCTTTTCCCTGAGTAGGTGCAATCACATCTCAGGGACAGGGCAGGGGGACTGGCAGCTCCTGACACTAATCAGCAAAGCATTTTGAGGTTTGGTGCCCAAGCAGAAATGAAAGTTTCAAGAGGGTAGATTTTGGGAGCTATCTGGGGGCAAGAGACTGTGCAAACTTGCCGTACCCTCACCAGGAATTTTTTCTCTACCGGTAAGTTCAAATAGCTCCCAACAAATATGGGCACCAAGAATACACAGTGGGGAAAGGATAGTCTCTCCAGTGACTTTACAAAAACATTCCTCCTAGTTTTTTAACACTAGCTCTCTCCTCCGTGTCCTTATTACCTACACATTACACATAGTTTAAATTTTCTTATAGTGTAATTACCAAATTAGTTTTTTTCAAAGGTGTTCCTTCTTATCATTATGCATAAGGTTATAACTTTAACTTCTTTGATTGACATGTAAAGATATTTATGACCTGGTCTCTAATTAGATCATTCTTACCTCTCACAAATCCCATGTCTTAGCTCTGTAAATATTTCAGTCAAATTGAAATACCTGAGTTGGCAGAAATTTTCTGCAGTCACATTTCTTTGCCTGTGTGTACAAAATTTATCTTTTTTATCTATTTTTTAATTTAAATTCAGGTTAGTTAACATACAGTATAGTATGTTTCAGCTGAACCCAGTGGTTCATCATTTGCGTATAACGTCCAGGGTTCATTGTCACCCGTTTAGCCCATCCTCCCACCCAACACGCCCGCCAGCAACCCTCAGTTTGTTCTCTGTATTTATTTATGTGTCTTTTATGGTTGCCTCTCTCACCGCTTTTATCTTATTTTTCCTGCCTTTCCCCTATGTTCATCTGTTGTGTTTCTTAAATTCCATATATGAGTGAAATTTGTCTTTCTCTGACTGACTTATTTCCCTTAATTATGGAAAGAGCAAACCCCAACATCCATCAACTGATAATGGATGAAGAGGATGTGGTGTGTGTGTGTGTGTGTGTGGGATATATATAATGGGATATTATTTGGCTATCAAAAGAATGAAATCTTGCCATTTGCAACAATGTGGATGGAACTAAATTTTTTTCTATCTTAAAAATCACCTTCCTCAATCCATCATTTTTTGTTACAGTGAAATCCTTGTATTTCAAGCCTCAGTCCTTAAGCTTTGGAATAATTGCACTTCTCTGTCATGCAAACTTATATTTCTCCTACTTTGTATTTTACATGGACTAGCTAGTAGAGATATTATTTCATTTTTGACTTCTCAACAAAGAACTTATATCTTCAAAAATATTTGCTAATTTATGATAAAAAATTTAAAAAGTATTTATTCTTCTATGTTTGTCTTACCAGAAACATGTACATTATTTCTTTTGCCACCTCTTAAAATTAAGACCTAAGTAAATTTTGAAATGACTTTATAATAACCTTGATTTGAGGTAAATCTGTATACCATCTGATGTGTCCAGTATTTATAGTTTCTAGTGCCCTTTATTTACTGGTTGGTATGCAAAGAAAAATAATGTTATTTTATTTTATTTTATTTTATTTTGAGATACAAATTTTAGAAACACAAAGTAAATTTTAGGAATACTTGACATGATTCTGTGAATATGTAAATGTAAAAATTACTAAGAAAAAATGTTTCATTAGGAAAATGCAATCAGTCTTCATGTTCCAAAAATAATTAACACAGCAGGCTACTATTGAGTGTTGATTAAAAGTATATATTAATATATTTATAATAACTATATTTGCTACTGATTTCACTGTACAATGAAACCAGAGGAGATATTTTTGAGGGTTTAAATATTCTTATATGGTGAATGCTAAAACTTTGCATTCACAGATACTTAGTGCAAATCAATGAGACAGTGGAAAAACAGAACAAATGTATTGGTTTATTTAATAACTGTTCAATGAAGTAAATGCCAAATATAAATGTTTCTGGATAAATACATTTAACAGTGGCTGCTCTCAAACTGGCACAAAATACCTAGAAAAAATAGAGGAACCATAAAATTGCTAATAATTGAATATATTAGATAAAATTTCTAGAATTAAAAAGGAGGAAGCCAACTTAGAAGGCCCATTAACTGTAAAATTAGTTATAATGTAATAAAATGTAAAAGCACACCTAGATATGTGTGTACTCTATGTGTGTACTCTATGAGACAAAACCTTATGCGAAATGGTGGTGAAATTGTACATTCCTTATTCTCTGACCTCTATGGGAACAATTATTCCTAAAAACTAAAGATAGAGGCATATACATCTTTTCCATGTGAGCTGTCTTTTAGTTGTTGCCAGAGCATTTTTCTCCGATGCCTTCTATATCCATTCAGAAATACGGTTAGAAAGAAAATAGTAAGTTTCTACAGAGGTTTGGGCTATCAGGGTGGAAGACCCTCCTCTGCCCTTCAGGGTCCCTCTAGCTGGACATAGAATCAGATTGACATAAGACAGATCAAGGGGAGAAAATCAAACTTGAATCCACACAGACATTTAATTCCAAGGACAGTGAGGCCACATGAAATTTAGATGAGCGAGTGAGAAGGGTAGAGTCTGAGGATATAGAGGGAGGAAGGACATTAACAGGAAGTCGGGAGGAGAGGTTTTCTATAACAAAGGTTGCCTTACTATGCAAGTTTTTCTTAGGTAAAAAGAAGTAAGTCTCTGTTATGAGCTCTCTTGCTGTAACAGGCTTTACTTTCCAATGTAAATTTAGGCAGCTGAGGGCCTGGAGGGGAGGTTTTTGTTTTTGTTTGTATTTATTTGTTTGTTGTTGTTCTTGCATTTCCTGGATTTTCATTACTTTTAACTCAAAATAATGTTTTTGCCAAAGTGGCTTCTCCTGGGGGCAGCCTGCCCGTGGCCCCTACAGTCGGAAGGAAAATGGAAGTTTTCACATCTATTATAGAAAATATAATAGGAATAAATAAAATTTTGGATTCAGGATTCAAAACTGGAAAAATAAATCATTATAGCAATGTATGCTGGGTGCTAGTGGAACAGGGGAAAAAAGGATAAATGCATCTGACTCTTAAAAATAAGTTGATTTCTGTTCACAACAACCTACGACTATAGATCTGAGAAACTTATTTCACCCCTCATTGGTCCAAGCACAATATGCGCAGTTACATGTATGTTTACACATGGAAGTATGGCAAAAAAAACCCCAAAAAACTGGAGTATGGCTTGTTGGAAGATAGTTTAAAAAATGGTAAAAAATACAACAATTTGTATTTTATGAACACAAGGTAAGAGAAGTAGAAGCATAAGGACACAAAAAGTCTAAAAGTTAATTGAAAAAATATATGTAAGGGTGCAAACTCAAATGTTATAAACTTGTTGGTACCACAGTAGAACACAAGAAGACTTACTTTCTATAAAAAGAAATAGAAGACCATAAAAAGACAATACCTAAATGAAAATGCCCAGAATAAGATAAGCAGGAAGGAAAATAAATAAGATTTTCAAAGAAGAAACATCAAAATAGCTAGATTAAAATATACCGGAGGCTGTAAAGATGAAACAATCAATGCTGGATATAAAAAAATGATTAATAAACAAGTGGGTAAATATCCTAAAAAGCAATGAAAAATAGATACAGAACAAAAGTTTTGATGCAGTTTGTATATAGAGAATAGAGAAAAGATAAATTTGTAGATACCAGGTTTTCCTTTAAATATGGACTAGAAATCACTACCCTAAATAATTATCAGAAAAGACGACTAAAAATAAAGAGGAAGAGATGAGTGAAGGAGAAACAAATCAGAAAATACTGAACTTCAAGAGTAGGAAAAATTCTGAGGACAAAGAAAGTTCCAAATCCTCTAGAACTAGAATTCTTAAACATCTGAGGTGACAATGATCTCATAAACTTGCAATTTAATATATCATGGATTTGAACAATCTACAAATGCAAAACATGTCAGAGATTCAAGATGATACTTCATGAACAATGAAAGTCTCATTAGGGGATCTGAAGGAAAGGAATACTCTAAATAGTTTTTTATATCAAGGCTATATAACTTGAGAGAAATAATAAAGCCTGGAGGTTATTTTCTAAAAGACAAAAAAGATACATGTAAGACAGTGATGAGAATAGACTTTGTGGAAAATATTTCAAGTAATAATTGACAGTGAGCATCAGAGATCAGGTCAGAAGAGAAGAGAAAAAGGTGATAGCGAGATAGAGCCTCCATCCTGGGGTTTCCTGTGAAGCTTTCAGCTGTCTGTCACACAGGCGCCCTTAACCACAAAGGCACAATGCTCATCTGCAGCACATTTGTAGCAAAGAACCTTTAAGACATGGGTCCACCTGCTGAACTTTTTTAGCCATCACATAACTGTGTACCTGTCCAAGCCGTTCATCATATAGTAACCAAATAGGGCAACACATTATCTACCTATCCATTTATATCTGTAAAATAGAAAATTAAAACATTGAATTATCACATCACATCAATCAGATGGATTAATTTGCATATAATTTCAATATCAAATGGTATCTATCCTTGTGATTTTAGTAGTTTTATTTTTCTTTAGCAAGCCTCAGTATCTCTCACTCTTTGAAAGGTATATTAATAGCTACTTTGTGCATTTGTGTGTGAGGACTAAAATAAAAATATTCAATACTTCTAAATATATTTTATTTATGTAACTTCTAAAATATTGACTAAATGTACATATACTCATATTTTGAACTATTTAATTTCCTCACTTACATTAAGGTGAGGTTAGTTAGCTGCATGGAAAGCCCAGATGCAGATATAAGGTGTAGCACACTAGAGCTAAAAAGGTTTAAAGCAATACAGGAAACATGCTCATAATCATCAGGCAGGACTAATGTAACTCTGGGCAACCTCCAAGATCGGGTAAATAAAGAAGCCAGATTTTTTTGTGTGGGCAAAGGTTTGAGAAGAAATAATATACCCGTATTCTCAATTATTTATTAAATATGAAAAACAAGGAGAGTAACTTTACAGTTGAGTAGCTCTGCAGACACCTAGTTAACTAAGAGATCAATAAAATATCTCTAATAATAAGACATTGGCTTTATGAACTCCAAGTTTTGATATACTGAGAAAGGCATAATATTATTTTTGTGCCTAAAATGCACAGCTTAATTCCAAACATGGGAAAACATCAGACAAATCTAAGTTGAGATCATTGTAAAAATAACTGGTCAGTACTCTTCCTAAATGTCAGGATCATAAAAGACAAGGAAAGACTGAAGAAATTCTATGATCTGGAATAGATTAGGGAGAAATCATAATAAAATGCAGTGTGAGATCGTTAGTAGGAAAAATGGTGAAATTAGAATGAGGTATGTAGTTTAATTATTAATATTGTACAATTGTTAGTTTATTGTCCTTGATAGTTATATTTTTATCATGAAAGTTGGAGATAATGTTGGAAAATGATGAGGAATATATGAAAACTATATGAACAATTTATGCAATTTTAAGCTTAAAATTAGCTCAAAATTAAATGTTTTCAAAGAATAAGTTTTTATTTTCAATTGCACATTAATATTACTAAAGTAAGCTGTGATCCCTGGGACCTACAAGATTTTGTTCTTTCTTTGGCCTCTGTTTGCTTCTGCATTTAATGTTGATTATAATTTTATTCTACTAATTTATTCACCATAATTCATTACTTTAAACACCTCTTTTCTGCAAAGGAAGATTATTCCATTTATAAAATAGTGCATTTAAGGCTTATTTATATATATCAACCCTGCACATTAAAATGTCACTTCTTTTTTAATTAATAAATTACAAAAACATCAATGATATAGGCAAGGAAAAACTTTAGAAAACATTTTTGTAAAATAACCAATTAAGTTAACAATTTCAGTTGTGCTTTATAACCTAACCTTAATTAGATTTGACTTGCAGCTCTGGGTATTCTGGAGATCTGAGAACTCCATATGAAATAATTTTACAGAAGATGTCAATGAAAATACCTAGTTAAAAAGTTTAAATTATGATTATTAAAACTTGCTTTTTTGTCACAATAAAAATATGCATGTTGAATGCATCTTATAAGACTTACAAATATTCACAGTATTTTATGTGTTTAAATATATTTAAAATTTACATAAATCCATTTCTTGCATGTATCTTTAAAATAGACAGCTTCTGATACAAATACTAAGTTACACTCACAAATGCATATGGCGAAGTAGTGAAGGACAAGTCATCATTATACTGTGTTTGGATTCATAAAAACACATTTCACTTTTGTGCATGAACACCTCCACGTATAGTATTGACATATTGATAATGAGAAAATGTCTAGAATAGAGTCTTGCATAAAATGTAAATCTGTAAAATTCCTGGAAAGTCCTATAGGAGGGAGCCTAGATGACTTTAGGAAGGGCAAAGACTTCAGATACAGTATCAAAGACGTGAACTATTAAAGAAATAAGAGATAAGCTGGACTTCATTACCACTAAAAAGTTCTGCTCGGTGAAAAGCAATGTCAAAAGAATAAGATTGGTGCCAGAGTAGGAGAAAAAACTGTAATAGATACACCTAATAAAGGGTTGTTCTCCAAAATACACAAAGAACCGCTAAACCTCAAGAATAAGAAAACAACAAAGTATTTTATTTTTTTGAAAACAATTTTAAACATTTATTTATTTTTGAGAGACAAAGCACACAGAGGGGAGGGGCAGAGAGAGGGAGACACAGAATCCAAAACAGGCTCCAGGCTCTGAGCTGTCAGCACAGGGCCCGTTGCGGGGCTCGAAGTCATACCTGAGCCTAAGTCAGACACTTACCAACTGAGCCACCCAGGCACCCTAAGAAAAAAAAAACTATTTTAAAAATGGGCCAAAAACCATAACAAAGGCCTCACTAAGGAAGGTA
Organism: Suricata suricatta; assembly: GCF_006229205.1. NCBI lineage: Eukaryota > Metazoa > Chordata > Mammalia > Carnivora > Herpestidae > Suricata > Suricata suricatta. The sequence goes on from NC_043714.1 coordinate 29,436,694, forward strand.
TAAAGGTGACAAATAAGCAAATAAAAAGATGCACCACATCTTTTTTTTTTTTTATCATCAAGGCAGTGCAAATTAAAGCAACAAAATATCACTACATACCTATAAAACTGACCAAAATCCAGAACACTGACAACCACAGAAGCTGCTAAAGATGTGGAGCAATAGGAACTCTCACTGTTGGTGGGAATGTAAAATGGTACAACTACTCTAGAAGACAGTTTGGTCATTTCTTACATCATTAATAACATACTCTTACCATATGATGCAGCTGTCGATCTCCTTGGAGCTCTCCCAAAGGAGTTGAGACCTTACATCCACCCAAGAACTTGCACAAGAATATGGCAGTTTTATTCATAATTATTCATAATTGCCAAAACTTGGAAGTAATCATATTGTTCTGAAGTTGGTGAATAGATTAATAAACTGGGGTGCATCCAGACAATGGACTATTCTTTAGGGATGAAAAGAGCTATCAAGCTATGAAAAACTATGGAGAAAACTTAAATGCATGTTCCTAAGTGAAAGAAGCCAGTCAGAAAAGGCTGCATACTGTAGGATTCCAATTCTGACACTCTAGAAAAAGCAAACCTGGGAATACAGTAATACAGTGGTTGCCAAGGGTTGGTGAGTGGGAATGAAGTGATGGAGCACAGAGGATTTTTGGGGAAGCTGGAATACTCTATTATAATGATGGGTGCATATCATTATACAGTTTTCTGAAGCATTTGTACATTGTGCAAACCAAAAGTGAACTGCAATGTAAACTATGGACTCTAGGTGGTTAGAATGTGCCAATGCAGGCTCATCAGTTATACCAATATGCCACCCTGATAGGGTGTTGATAACAGGGGAAGCTGTGCATGTTTAGGGGCAGGGGATATATAGGAAAGCTCTACCTTCCTTTCAATTTGGTAGTAAACCTAAAAACACCTTTATACATGTAAACTCTTAGTTTTATTATTTAAGTACACTTTAAGTATACAAGTAAAATGATAAAATCTTTTATAAAATATACTTAAAATAACAATGTTTACAATTATTTTGTTTGGCCTCTTGCATTCGTTATAGAATCAGATTGGCTGAGTGGTTCTTCCTCTTCCTCCTCCCCAGACCCCTCCTCCTCCTCCTCCTTCTTTTTATTCTTTTGAAACTTAATCTTGCAAGCCAGAAATTGATGTTCACCAAGAAATTTCAAAAGTAGAAAATATTAAAACCCTTTACAGAATTTCTAAAATGAGTTCATATATTATTCTGTTTAAGAGTTTTTGAATTTCAATTTGCATTAGAAATTCAAGAACTCAGTGCATTAAAGATCATTTAATGCATTTTAATCACCACAGGATTAATCAGAATCAATAGGTTAGCAGTGATTGAGTCTCACTACTTATTCCAAGGTTTAAACAGTTTGGTAGCAGCAGATCTTTCCCTAAAATTTTAGATAATTAGGTGAATCAGACAACAGCTGGGGAGAATTCTGTGTTTTATAAGTCTTCTTAAAATAATGTCTCCAAATTTCATCTTAAATCTATGATTTATACAATAAATATTGTATGGTGGACTTTAATATCTAAGTTTATATTCATTTTTTAAACTTAATATCTAATGACAAGACTTGCCATTGACATATTCTCTAATAATGTATAAATTACCTAGATTTTAAATTTTTACATATGGCTATTTCCATATTCTGCTATATAGTGATTTCTGCTACATCTTGTTTTCTTGGCTTTATGAAACTCAGACTTAAGTAAAATGATCTCAGATTTATGTATTTGGGTTTTTTTGGCCAAATTTTGACTTTAACTTAACTCCTTTAGGACAATTCCCAAAATTGAATCTTCTTTCATAGAAAGGAAGATGGAAGCTATGCCCATGAGGCTTAGAAACTACCACTTGAGAAGATTAAAAAGAAAATTGTTGCTTGTCTCAAAATGTTTCTTCCTAAGAAATATCCAGTATAAAGCAAACTTTCTCCTGTACCTGAGATGATTTTAGTCCACAAACACCATCTTTCTGTATACAAAGTGAAATCCAAACAAAACTTAGATTCCTTCTTTCACTACTTCAATGACTACTCAGATATCACTGCTTCAAAGGTGCCTGCAATTGATATCTTATTTTATTTTATTTTTTAATTTTTGATACAGAGAGAGACAGAGCATGAGAGGGGGAGTGGCAGAGAGAGAAGGAGACACAGAATCAGAAGCAGGCTCCAGGCTCTGAGCTAGCTGTCAGCACAGAGCCTGACGCAGGACTCGAACCCTCGAATGTGAGATCTGACCTGAGCCGAAGTCAGAGGCTTAACCAACTGAGCCACCCAGGTGCCCCGAGACCTTATTTTAAACTACAAATCCCTCCACATTACCAAGTGGCATGTTCCTCTCACCTTTCAGCACTTGTATTCATTTGCAAAACACTCTTTTAGTATTTGCATTAATGACAGCTTCATATTTCAGATAAATTACTTTGCATTACTGCTTTAAAAGTAGACAAATTTACTGTCAGGATTTCTTCTCCCCCATCTCTGTCCCCAGAAAAAAAGCAGTCATCTTAAATCTATGATTTATATAATAAATATTGTATGGTGGACTTTAATATCTAAGTTTATATTAATTTTTAAACTTAATATCTAATGACAACACTTGCCATTGACATATTCTCTAATAATGTATAAATTACCTAGATTTTAAATTTTTACATATGGCTCTTTCCATATTCTGCTCTATAGGGATTTCTGCTACATCTTGTTTTCTTGGCTTTATGAAGCTCAGACTTAAGCAAAATGATCTCAGATTTATGTATTTGGGATCTAGTGATCTCAGGCCTTTGACTCTCCGTTCTCCAGGGGGACTTTTAGCTCATTGTTCACTATTTTGGATTCAGGTCATGCTGTCCCACTCTGGACATTGGTGGCAAGTTCTTAACTTACTCCCATTCGTAATGCAGCCATAGCATTCAGGTAACTTTGGATTGATGGGAGATAAGACGACATAGTAACAATTATACCAACAGTTAGTATCGCCTGGTATTCAGAGTCATAACACTTAGTGGGACTACACTCAGTAGAATTACCATCACTACTGCACAGGCAACACATCTTGGTAACATTTTTTTCTTCTTGTCACTTGGATTCCTAATGTATGTCCTTTGGTGACACTTTCTGAACTAATAGATTCCTGTCAAATTTTTAAAATATATCAGTTTTGGCTATGCAACTGCCCTTTTAAACTTGGGGCTAGACTCATAAATCTGTAAGAATTTGGCCTTCTAATATATATTTGTGTGCATAGTTATTTCTTCAAGGGAATATTGAAAATATGTACCTCTCATTGTTAAATCACATTGAGTAGCCAGAAACCTACATCTTAATGTGGGGATCTAAAGGAAATGGAAAGTGCATAGGTGCTCTTAGATGAGATTTGACAGAAAATACAGATGAGCTATAGAAAAGAAGCAAAGATATTAATTCTAATCCTAGATTGTGTATATGCAAGTTGGAAGAACAGGATACCTTCCCTGACTCTCAGTCCAGAAAAGATGAGAAGGAACAACGATTCCCTCAGAAATTGTGGGATAAATCTCTTTGCAAGAAAAAGAATGGTTAATGAAAAAATTCTAAGATGAATTTAGAATGGTTAAGAGAAAGGAATCCGAGTTTATTTTCTATATATAGATTTAAAGGAGAAGTACAGGGGCATCTGAGTGGCTCAGTTGGCTAAAGTCATGATCTCATGGTTTGTGAGTTCAACTCCCACATCAGGCTCTCTGCTGACAGCTCAGAGCTTGGAGCCTACTTGAGATTCTGTGTCTCCCTCTCTGTTCCTCCCCCACTTGTGCTCTGTCTCTGTCTCTCAAAAATAAATGTTAAAAAGAAAGTTTAAAAGAAAAGGAAAAGTACAGATTATTAAGGAATTTAGAAAATGCGTTGGTGCTGGCACCGATCCCTGGGCAATAGGAACGTAAATATAATTATGAACTACATTATTGGGAAAAATATAGGCTCTTTCTTCATAATGAATTGTACTAGAGAATAGAAAAATGAGACTAAGCAATAAATAATATGAATGAGAGATCAAAGAATAGCCAGCCTGTTGGAAGATCACCACTGTTTCTATTTACTAATAGTCTCTAAATAAAATGAGCATACATCCCTCTGGATCCTATAAAGAGATGACATAATAATTTAATAGGATAAATTTAATATAAAGAATTATTAAGCTATGATAAGAAAGTATAAGCATATAAAGACAACTCTATGTGTACCCATGGGCTGGGGGAAAGTCCCAAAGATAATCAAATTTGTAATGGAGGTCTGTTCCCCAAAGCTGGGAATCATACCTCATTGGGAAAGGTGAGATTACAGCCCAATGAAAGACTAAGAAGATTCCTGGGTTACCAAGGGAAGAGCTTTTGCCACAATTGTCAGGTGGGCACATGGAGCAAGTTAGGGCACCGCTTTGAGCTCAAGGTCTAATGTATATAATGTTCACATTGGGAGAGTTACCAAAAACAAATCTTTGGGAATGTTGATGCTATTGCTGACGGAGGAGCCTACTCAGATGTGGGGACACATGTGCTGTCATGAGACCTGAGCACAGTGTCCAGAACAGGAGGGCCCTGGAAGGTTCATCACCAGGCAGGGGCTAGAAGTGAAAGATTGCCAAGAGACCGAGCATTCTGAGTGTATGGCACCACACCACCAGGTGTTCTTACTTACCCACAAGGTTAATTGACTACATATTGTATCAGGAGCCAGAATTCAGTCTCTTTATCAGAACAGAGGCTCTGAATTGTAAGTCTGGAGCTGAGAACCAATTCACTCATAACTGGTATAGTCTCCTCCTTGGTTACTCAGTTCCAGATACATCTTACACCACATTGAACTCCCATTCACAAATCATACTCTAATTTTTTTTATCCCATATTCAGCTAGTTGTAAGGATATCATAGGCATGAATTTTGGAAGAGAAGGCAGTGTTACCAGATTTGGCATCAAAGGAGTCTTAGCTGTCTGGTTATACAACTTACTTGTACCTTCTGGACCTGCCCAAGCACAGTGCCTTACATACATTTTCAGTTGATGATTGCTGCTGCTGTGCCCACTCAACCTTATGACTAGGTGGGTCAGACAATACCAAGTTCATGATGGGAAGGTTAGGCCACCTGAGGCTGAATGGTTAGGCTTTTAGTATTTACCAAAGCATAATAGTAAACAGAAGTTTTTTTTAACTGAAAATTGTTATCCAAAGAAGAGCACATAGATTTGCTCCAAAATCCTATAGGTCTACACTCTGATCCTCCTATTTGGGCTTGTCAGAGTCTGTATCAGATTTCATTTGTGACAAATCTTTCTAGTATTAATGGATCTATTGATTATAAAAACCAAGTGGCCAAGTGACTAGTACTGCCATCTGATATTACTGCAAAGTCTGTGTGCTGTTCTGATACCCTTGAAACTGGATCTGTGTATGAGTCGAAGTGGCACAAGCATTGTTTACATTGTCTTCAAAATCGCAGAAGACCTGCCAAGTTATACGCCATAGTTTTCCTTGGTGAATTCTCACATAGAGAGTTATGACTCTGAGGCTTGTTGATTTCCAGAAAGCACCTTTATTCGTGCCAGCACCACTCAGTTGGGTTCATACCTGAATAACTAGGACCCGAACATCATGCGGCGTAGTTTTTTATACACTTTCTATTTCTTTGTCTTCTATATATGGTAACACACACACGCACATAGTCTGATTAAGTAGTTTCAGTTTACAAGGTCAGGAAGGATGTTGTCACATAGGCGAATAGCCAGGTTACCTTGAAGGTTTCTCTCTCTTTTGAGCTTTCTCCTTAGGGAGGGGACCCTACCACAAAGGTGCAAAATGCAGCAACTTGTCTTTCACCTTGGGAAGGCTACTTCATTAATCCTGCATATCATTAATCCTCCAGAAACTTCCCTGACAGACTGGCCCCTGAATTTTTGGGGGTATTTATCTCCCACCTGTGAGATTCCAAAAGTCTACTAAGAAAAGTCACAATTTCCGGTTTATCAGATCTAATCAGGATAATGTACTCAACATAGTGGCCCAGTGTGATGTTTTGTGGAGTGCTAAAATGATTATGATCTCTGGAGACTTATTGTAATAGAGAGCCAGAGAGTTTATGTAGTCTTGAGGCAGTAATGTGAAGTTTCATTGTGGCCATCAGAAGTAAAAGCAACTACTTCAAGTGGTCCTTTCTCATTTGTAGGAGAAAAAAACATAGCCAGGTAAATGGTTGGATACAAAGGACCAGGGGATGTGTTGATATTCTCCAGTAAAGATACTACTACACTGAACAGCAGCTACAGGGCACCTGGGTGGTCAGTCAGTTAAGCATCCAACTTTGGCTCAGGTCATTGTCTCACAGTTCTTGAGTATGGCCCCATGTTGAGCTCTGTGCTACAGCTCAGCCTGGAGCCTGCTTTTCGGATTCTGAGTGTCCCTCTCTCCTTGCCTTTCTCCTGCATGCTCCCTCTCTCCTTCTCAATCTCTCTCTCTCTCTCTCTCTCTCTCTCTCTGTCTCTGTCTCAAAATAAATAAACATTAAAAATTAAAAAAAAAGAACAACAGCTATAATAATAGTCATTACCTGATAATGTTTATGATGGTCCACACTCATTTTCCGAGATCCACCTGATATCAGGAGTCAAACTAAGGGGTTAAATGGTACTGAGATGGGTATCAACACTCTGTAGTTTTCTCTCTGGTTACTTACATGGACAGCGAAGTTTCAGGGGCTGTCACTTAGCTGATAGAATGGCCCTCACCCTATGAGTCAGAAGGCCAATGTGCAGATTCTTCCAATTATTAAGTATGCCTATTCCAATGATAGGTTTTGGAACTGAGAGAAAAACACACAAGAGGCCTATGGACCAACGGAGCCCACTTAGAGTCTGACTTAACTCTCCGTCAATCACCAGAGCACCATATAGCTCCACTTTGAGAGACCACAGTGGAATTTTGGGTCCCCAAGAATTAGTGTTCATTTAGAGCAAGTGTCTCAAAATCTCTCAGAAATATGGGTATTTCATTTATCCATCCAGTCACTTTTGTTCAACCCTTTGAAGAAAGCTCAGTGGAAGATTTATGGTGTGTACATATGGCAGTGGGCCACATTGGCATAGATGATAGTAAAGAGTGAATTTGGAGCTGAGAGGCAATAAATTGATACCTGGCACAGAGTTTGAAGAGAATATAGACTATGTCTAAATGAAGGCTTAGACAATTATAGTAAAATATATATTTTAATATCAAAGACAACTTGTTTTCTAAGGAGAAGAAATGTCAAGAGGAATGTTTCTTTTAAGGAGTAGATATTGATACCATATTGTAAAACATAAGATATTAATCCCTACTCAATTGTATCATATGGCTAATAGTATCAAGGAATGTGTCCTAGGAATACTACTCATCATGCTAGGTCTGTGCATATACTTGACACATAATAAGATTATACTGAATATATTTCTCTTCCCAATTAGGTTAGAATATATAAATATTTCTCCTGGCTAAACTATATGAAAGCACCTGTTCAGTGGGAGACTAAAAGTTTCAGCTATGGACATATTTTATTAATTTAATATATTGAACTATATGCACTTCAGTCTTTCTTGATTTCTACCACTCATTTTATCATGTCTTTTAACAACTTTCTATTAATGCCAGATGCCAAACATTTATTAATTATTCCCAGATAAAATTTAATAAGTATATTGTTGTAGCTGATAACTATTGCTTTGTTAATGGCAATTTAAATGTTGGCGAATCTGGATTAAGTAAGAGTCTTCCTTATTGCTGGAGTATATTTGAGAATAAGAAATAAAAATAAGAAAAAATAGTAATTTCAATATATTATGAATATTATATAAATGATAAAAAATATCAGTGAAATGAATAATAAAATGTGATTTTTCTATCACTATGAAGAAAAATATATCTTAAATATTTTTGTTTTCTTACTTGATTGCAAGTGGGCTATTAAACCTAAAAAAAGATACAGGAATGTCTGCATGAACTGATTTAATGTTTCTTTTATTTAGAAAAATAATTGAGCAATTTAAAAAAATCTACATGAACCAGAGTTTAATTCAGTTACATGAAATCTATTACATTTAATAAGTAGAAAAAATACCAATGCTATACTTCATACTACATCAGAATTTGTTTCATAAATTCAACATTTTATTAATAGAATACATTTCAAAATTATTCTAAGATGTCATGTAGACATATTTCCATAATAAAACAGAAAAATGTCAGTGAACCTTTATTTCTAACACAGAGAAAATACATAATTAAATGTATGTACAATATATATGTGCTCTAATAACTGATATAATGGGGTGAAATGGCCGATTTCTGCCAATGATCAGATATTAAACATTTTTTAACTTAATTGATTATAGACTCTAAGTATCATGAAAAGCAATTGGAAATTTATAGCTATCTATACGTCCATAATTAAATTGAGAAAGATACAAGGGGTGGGTGATTCTCATTTCCAGAAGAATTAGCATTTAAGGCAATGCTACAGGGCATGACCTGATGGATATAGCATGGTAAATTGATTATGGCTGGATAATTTACTTCTATTTAAATTATGCACAGTCACAACTTCTGTTATATAGGTAAAAGCAGCTCTGAAACCTTGGTGCAGATTACTAATCTTCTTTAGATAAGTTATACAAACCAGTGAATTCACAGGAAATGATGAACAAATTGTGGTCTTTCTTCAAACCTGGCAAATATATGTATTGATTATTAAATCTAAATAAAATAGGTTTAGAAAGTGAGTCCTCAGGAGATGAACTTTTTCATAGCCGATCTTGTTCAAAATAGTCTAATTGGCATGGAGTTATTGGAGATTTGAAATATTTCCTCCCAAAAATTTTTCGTGTTTTAAAATGTAAGTTATCTGATGTTCACCTTGCTTATTTTCTCAGTTTTCCTCTACATATCACCTACTATGCAATATGGATACTTTTTTATATTAAGTTTAATATAATTTACATAAGTTATATTATTTATATTAATTAACCATGCTAACTTCAAATTAAAATAAGAATTAATAGATTCATGTGAATCTAGCATCTTGCTGCATGGAAAGAACTCTTTTACATTTATAACAAGAAATACTCTATTTTCCTACACAGTTTCCTTTTGCAAAATATTTTGCTGACTAAGCTTAGTTATACTGTTTAAGTGATATCATTATAAAAATATGTTTAGCAAGGCATTATTCAAATTAATTTAACAAAGTTAAATTTTGTGCATTTTTAAAACCTAAAAACATTTTAAATTCTTCTGAGCATAATTGTGTCACAGAAGTTCTGAAATAAAATGAAGATAGGTAGGGACTAAAAATTTGCATATTTAAGATGCAATAAAATACTATGGAAACATTTTTAAAAGTCTGCTTTTGTACTGGTATGCCTTTATCCCAGTTTTTTCTTTTACTTTGAAATGGGGTTTAGAATTTAATCCTTTTTTGTTTGTTTGTTTCATTAAAGTGTGATCGAAGTCAATTAGTATAGTCTATCAAAATAAAATGCAGCTTTTATAGGAAAAGAAATTCACATTTGGAAATAAATTATTTCTTTGAATTTTAACAAATATTTTATTATAACATTTCAGAAATTTGACCAAAAAATTTAGATGTTGTTTTGATATATCAACTAAAAGTGCTAACCCATGACATAAACAGCATAGCTGTACATCATATAATAAATAAAGAGACAAGGAATCAGAAATAACTCTTCTAATACTTCCTGGCACTAATCTCTTGAAGTCTACATAATGCCACCATAACTAGTTTTATAATAAGGGCACCATTGGACTATGTGTGTGTGTGTTTGTGTATATGTTGACAGCAGTGAGAAAATTATTTCAGTCTAAACTTAAAAGAAGCACCTGGAAATTTCCCAGATATATAAAGTAAAAACAAAAATAAATTCTTGTCCTCACCAATTTTTGCATTTTCATATTAAATAAAACAATATTTTACATGTTTATTTTTTATTTTGAAAGTGGGTGGGAGAGGACAAGAGGGAGAGAGAGAATCCCAAGCAAGTTCCACAATGTCAACCTATAGCCTGACATGGGACTCAAACCTACAAAACATGAGATCATGACCTGAGTTGAAACCAAGACTTGGACACTTAATCTCCTGGGCCACCCAGGTGCCCTTTAAATAAAACAACTTAATCATTCAAAGAAATGTTTTAGACTTCAATAATAACTTGTTGAGTGATTTCTACCTATATAGAATCAGATTTTAAAACAACAATCAAAAATTAAATTACCTAAACCAAGAAATTATGTGAATAGTATCTCCCATCGCTTTTCTAGGTAAAGTAAATCAAGAAAGACATAAAGACATTCTGAACTCAGATAAAACTTTCCAACTTCCAAATGACAGCTGTGATGCATATATCACAAAGCAGGAGATTGGAGTTACCTCTTTTCTGTAGAAACTGATGAAAATATTTGTATTTTGGATTGCACAGTGAAAAAAGTGGCTGGTCACTCAGTTGTTCTGAAAGATCTATGATCACCTCTATTTCCAACACATAAAACCCTTCCATTCAATCTTTTCAGTGCATTATTTTTGTCTTTTTAAATCAGCTTTATTGAGGCATAATTGACCAATAAAATGGTAATACTTACAGTGTACATCCTAATGATGTTATAGATTTGTAAATCTGAAAAGGACTTATCCTTATCTAGTTAATTGACACATCCATCACTTCATTCGTGTATTTATTTATTTATCTTTTTATTGAGAATATTGAAGTTCTACACTCTTAGTAGATTTCAATGATACAATTCAGCAAAATTGCAGGATACAAAATCATTGCACAAAAATCAGTTATATTTCCAACAATTGCAAGGAAAAATTAGAGAAACTATCCTATTTACACTTGCATCAAAAATAATAAAATACTTAGGACTAAATTTATTCACGGAGTTAAAAGATCTGTACATTTGAAACTATTGTAAGATACTGATGATAGAAATTGAAGATGACAGAAATAAATGGAAAGATATTTTTTGCTAAATTTAAAAGCAAATAATTAGGAGATATAAGAATACTTATTATTTTTTTCAATGTATGCCAATAAACTTCAAAACATTTACACATATCCACACACCCATATGTGTCTAACTGTTGAGAGTGATTTCCTCTGGGAAAGGAGGTTTAGGAAGGAATGGAAAGCAGAACTTTTTACACTCATATTATTGTCACAATGTCAAAATGTTTTCAGTGACTTAAAACAATAGCTGACATGTTGTAATTTAACAGTTATAAAAATTAACGTGAATTAAATTTAAAGAAGAATTCTGTTTTCAAAAATAATAAATCCAGTAATTTAAGTAAATTGAATTGCTGAACACATATATTACTGGAAATTACAGCAGTGAATTTAAATTTTTCCATTAATTTGCAAGATATCCTCAACTTATACTTAATTAATTATCCTCAGCAAATTATTGTCCTAGTTTGACGTTCCTCAGGCATTACCCTGTTTTAAGAACTCTGCTCCACTACTCGGTAAATTCTCATGGAATGTAAATTGGCTTTAATATTAATCTTACCAAAATATAATTAGGGAGTTGACCCTGGAGCACTATCATCAAACTATTGCGTTAAGAACCCATAATTTTATGGGTGTCGTTTGCTCCATAATGAGGATTTTTAAAAAGATATGTTTTTACTCATTTCATCTCTACTGGAGTTATTTTTAATGATTTATTGGATTTTTAATGAGATAATTAATATTACATGATACTCATCTCTGGCAAGGCCCCAAATAATTTGTATCAAAATGCTTAAAAATACTATAGTAGAAACAAAATTAACACAAAGAATAAATACAAGTCATAAAATAAAGTTTAAAAAGGAATGGATTATTTACTCTTGAACACATCAATAGGAAAATAACATACATAGTGCCAAAAACATTTTTCAACAAAGGCATGAAATGTCTAATAAAGATGAACAATGAAAGAAAATTTTATCCTCAGATTTACAGACCATAGACATTGTTACAATAATGCTCCATTGGCCAGGAGCGTATAGAAAGCATTCACAACCCTTAGAAATCCTATTTTGGTCAACAAGTAAATATGCTACAAAGAAAATTACATAATGGATGTCAAATTGAAGAATATATATTTGAAATAATTGCTTTTTTTATATTATCAAAGCTACTTTTCTATCTTCCTATTCCATCTCTTCTCTCTCATTCTCTTCCTCCCTTCCTTCTGTTCATCCTTCTTTCTTTTCTTCCTTTGGTAAACAGAAAGACTAATACTTAACAAACATTAAACTAGATGAATAAAAATACACAAATGAATGATAATGTTTCTTGCATTTATCTACTTAATACTTCAGTGATCATTCAAGAAAATCATTTGATTTATTTTATAAAAATAATATAGGTATTACAAGCAAGAACCAAAATCTCTTTGTGACTGGCAACTCTGACTTGTTTCCAGGTACATTTGCATATCTAGAAAAGAGGTTGTAAATTTTTTCTTAAAAGATCAAATACTAACTATTTTAGGCTTCAGATCCTCTATGTCAATTGTGAAAGAACCCATAGATAAAAAATACATTAACAGATTTTGTTGTGGCCTGTAATTTGTTGGCCTGTGGTCAGGGAAGATGCTTGCTTATTTGAGGAGCTGAATAGATGCATGTGACAGAAACATATTAATTCAGTACACCATCATGGCTCCTTTTCACTGTCTGATATAGGTATGTTTGCATGTAACATTGAATTATATATAAAGACAACTGTCAAAGACAAATCCAGAGTTTAAATAAATAGAAGTTTTATTCCAAAAGAATATTGCAATAGGGAGAATGTTCTAATCTCCAGAAACCTGTAAACATTTCAAAATAAATCAGAAAAAAAAAGGTTTTGACTTTATAAGAAGGGATAAGTGGTATTTTTCAGACGCTTTAAGGGGATGTTGGGTAATCAAAAGAGAGCATGATTATGGTTTGACAGGAAATATATCTGCTGTTGTTAGAAGATACTCAGGATAAGCTGACAAGGGGCACGTTCTTCTTTTTATTGTGTGCTCAGTCTTGGAGACAGACTAAAGTTCAGGCATCTAAAGAGAGGAGAGATGCCTGACCAGCATTGGATCAAGCAGAACAGAGGATAAAAATGAGGGCCTATGAACATTTAGTCACAAAATAGTGATTACTTTAACCCTTTTGGATTCTGGACTTTGCTGTATGCACCTGGCCTTCAGCTCATTTCACTGGCTGTGCCTTCTCCATCTCCTTTCTAATTCACATTGTCTTAGTGACTGAAAATAATGGTAATTTTAAAAAGAAAAGAAAAATTCACAATACCTATCATTTTATTTAAAGCAAAATCAGGAGGGGCGCCTGGGTGGCTCAGTTGGTTAAGCGTCAGACCTGACTCAGGTCATGATCTTGTGGTCTGTGAGTCTGAGCCCACTGTTTGACTCTGTGCTGACAGCTCAGAGCCTGGAGCCCACTTCAGATTCTGTGTCTCCCTCTCTCTATGACCCTCCCCTGCTCACACTCTGTCTCTTTCTTTCAAAAATAAATAAACATATTTTAAAAAGCAAAATTAGGCATGTGAAGTAGTAGGAAAATTCAACCAATGAAATGGCAAATAATAGTTAATAGACACAATTCCAGAAATTAGATAAATGTTAGGAATAATAGGCAAGCTAATGTAAATAAGTTTCATTTTTTTTCAAAATGATAGATAAAAATATGAATATAAGAAAATAAATGGATGATATACATAAGACTCATACTTAATTCATAGTGATGAAATATTACTGAGATGGAATATACCTGGCAAATTAGACTATAAAATCAAGATTAGGGAACACAAACCCTAGCAATAGAAACTACTTAAAATGAAACATACATAAAAAAAAGTCAAAATAAAACAATCAGTGAATTTTTGAACAATATTAAGTGGTCTAAAATAAGTGTAAGTAAGGTCTCAAAAGAAGGGAAGTTATAATCACTGAAAATATTTCAAAAATCTGTGGGAAACTATAAATCCATAGATCTAAGAATTTACAATGGACTTCAAGCAGAAGACATGTAAGGAAGATCACATAAATACCACTTTGAGGAAAATCAATTATGAAGGGAATATATTTAAAGTATTCAGAGGAGGGATGCCTGGGTAGCTCAGTTGGTTAAGCATCAGACTTCAGCTCAGGTCATGATCTCTAGATTTGTGAGTTTGAGCCCTATGTTGGGCTCTGTGCTGACAGCTAAGAGCCTGGAGCCTACTTCAGATGCTGTATCTCCCTTTCTCACTGACCCTCTCCTGCTCGCACTGTCTCTCTTTGTCTCTCAAAAATAAATAAAAAACATTAAAAAATAAAAAAAATTTGAAAGTGTGCAGAGAAAAAAAGACATATATACAAAGAAACAAAATTAGAGTAACAGCTGACAATTTGAGGCAGAACACAATGGAAAAAAGCCCAAAATTCTAATTGAAAATGAAGAATAAGTTTGAATTATAAACCTACTAAGATTTACTTTTAAAAATGAAATGAAATGAAAATAATTGAGACACATAAAAGCTAAAATAATGCGTCAGCTGGACAGCACTGCCAGTGACAATAAAGGCATATAAAAAAATAATGTGAACCAAATTAGAATCCACTTAAAGGCAGTGGAAAAGCTAAATATTTGGATAAAAAGTTTTAAAGCATTTTTCTTATTTTTTGTATATCTGCAAAAGAAAATTATTTAAAGGAAAAATAATAATGGCATATGGATTTCATACAATAAAAAATATCACATAGAGTAGCACAGAGCTACAGAAGAGACTGGAATCATAGTATGTTAAGGTTCTTATACTGTATGTCAAATATTATAATTTTGCTAGTAGGTAAGCCATGACATATTAAAGTTTTTTTCTGTAAAATCCACAGCAATGATTGGAAATTTTGTAAAAATAAAACAATGAGATACAGGTAAAAAGCAAGTAAAACTCTTAGAAATCAACCATGAAATTTATTCAATTAAGCAGAAGGGAGAAATAGAGGAAGGGTTGGGAGAAAGAGAGAGATGAGACGAATAATATGCAAGTAACAAGATGATAAATTCAAAAAACTATATTGATATTCACAGCAAAGACAGTAGTCTGAAAACACCAGTTAGAAGATTGTTGGATTAAATAAAAATAAAACTTCTTACTATAAGCAACCTACAGGAAACCATTAAAAAAAACCACGAATAAATGAACAGTAAAAAGACGGGAAAAGATATGCCAGCTAACAGTAAATACAAACATGACTGGTGTGACTATGTGTGAAGAAAGTCCATAAGTGAAAAAGACAGTCTCACATAAGTAAGCTGTGAGGCAAGATAAAGAAGGATATAGCTGGGGAGGCTGAGTAACAGCACATAGTTTATGTATATTATTTTTGCCAATTTTTTGTTTTCCTTTCCCCTCTTATTTCCAAGCCTCAGTGGCCCAGCCTATTTTGAGGATGAGAGATTCGTTATGTGCAATACTTATTCTACCTTTGAGCCAATTCATCTTATCGGCACTATTGTATATAAACTACTTCTACTCCTCAAAATACCGTCTTACATTAAGTGGAGAAAAGCATTAAAGAAAAGTGTGTGGGGGGAGGGGGCACCTGGGTGGCTCAGTCAGTTAAGCATCTGACTACTGCTCAGGTCATGATCTTGTGGTTTTTGAGTTCGAACCCTGTGTTGGGCTCTGTGCTGACAGCTCGGAGCCTAGAGCCTGCCTCAGATTCTGTGTCTCCCTCTCTCTCTCTTCTCCTCCCCTGCTCATGCTCTGTCTCTCTCTCTCTCAAAAATAAATAAACATTAAAAATATATAAAAATAAATGGAGAAGAGCGATAATACAAATATAGATTTGAGTACGTTAAAACAATATATGTAGAAATGGTAAAGATAAATATATATAATTGCATTTTATTTCAGTTCAAGAACCTGAGTTTTTATTTTTGTTGTTGTTCAATATAATTAAGTCATTTTCCTGTTATTTTCAATACTACATTTTGAATTGATTAAAAAAATTAATGCTGTCACTGAAATGGATTCATTTTCTTCTTAGCAGACCACTTAGCCATTTGATATTCTTTTGTATTGAGAGATTTATATGACAACATATTTCTTTTGGGAAACAAGTGACTGGCATAAAGAAAAGTGGGATGTCGGTGTTGGACAGGACATTTAATTTCTCTTCTATGTATAAAAAGCTCAGTGTTGGCTGGGTTTCTGAATAGCAAGTGCAAAAAATAAAATAGTATATATTCTTTTTGATTTTCAACCAAAAATGTCAAAGGAATGACATTTCTCTTTTATGTATTTATCTATTTGGTTCTAAGCCTAGAGTTTTAAAATTACCAGATAAATGTGAAGGGGCCGACCAACCATTCTGTAAATTCAGAAGGAGCAGTAGTACAAGCAGCAATAAAGTAACACTAGAGGAGGGATTAAATAGGGAATATGTTGATCATTTTTCTCATAACATTTCCTAAATTTGGTCTATTAAACTTTTACACAAAAAAAATTGTGTTCTAAATGGCAGTTTAGGACTTGGATAAGAAAGGATGATTATTTGGGTTAATATGAACCAGTTAAAATTGAGCAAAATAGACTATATAGGTATCAAATAGTAAGGGCAGACATCAAATAGAACTGAGTAGAGAGAATAAAACTGAGTGGAGAGAAATATTGAATGCTAAGATAACAAAAATATTATTTCAAAATGTTTCTAATGATAGAGTTAGATAATCAAGATCCAATAGTACATGCAACATATTTTGGGGAACCTGGGTGTCTCAGTTGGTTAAGCTTCTGACTCTTGGTTTCAGCTCAGGTAATAGTGAGGATTGTGAGATGAAGTCCTGCATTGGGCTCCACCTGAGCATGGCGCATGCTTGAGATTCTCTCACTCCGCCCCCCCACCCTGTCTCTAAAAAAATTAAAAATCATAAATATTTGGAGTGAAAAATCCAACAGTACTTAAATCACCAAAGCCATGTAACACCGATTTCCAATTTTAGAGAAAAGTGAAATAAATTACACAACACAGAGCAAGAAAGGAAAAAACCTAACCTAAGTAACTTTAAAAATAGTATTTAGAAATGATACTGAAAGCTAACAAGAGATTTAAAACTGTATATAAATGCTGTAATGTGGATAGAAATTTTGTAAAAAATTCTGAAACTTTTGTGTTTATGCTTGTGTTGAATAAATAATATATTGAATATAATAAAAGCCAGGTTTTTTTATGTAGAAAGATGTTACAAATAAAAAATGGGAGAAGGACAGCATGAAAGCTTTGGTTTTGGATTGGAATCAGAGGTATTAATATGAAATCATATTTTATTTATTTTTTATTTATTTATTTTGAGAGAAATAGAGACAGTATGAGTGAGGGAAGGGCAGAGAGAAAATCCCAAGCAGACTCCGCACTGCTAGCACAGAGCCTGATACAGTCCTCGAACTCATGAAACCGTGAGATCATGACCTGAGCCAAAACCAAGAGTCATATGCTTAACCTACTGAGCCACCCAGGCACCCCAATATGAACTCATATTTTAAATATAGATGTGATAAATCCATGATGATTATGTTAGATAAATAGATAGGAGATAGATAGTCTGTTGGCTAATATACGTATCTCTGTCTCTTAGAGTCTTTGAGCAATGACACTGTACTAGCACTGAGTGTCTAGTGCCCAGATCTTGATACCTAAATTCTTTCTTCAATAAAAGGAACCAAAGATTCTCGGAAAATTGTTACATCCTGGGATGTGGATGGAAAATATAAAATGAGTCTGGGGCATCTTGTTAGTAGGAAGGATTCAAAAAGTTTAGGGGCATGTTGAAAGGGCACAGAGCTAGCAAAAAAGAGCTTCCAGTGGCCAAAAATGAAACAATTTAATCAACAAAATAAATTGATTGTGCTGTAATATAATCCACAGCATAAAACCAGTATCTGTGGGTCCATATTGATATAAGTAGCTGATCCTCACAGAACATTCCAATTAGTAAAAGTATAACAGAATTAGAGAATGATAAATCACAATTAGGCACCACAGTAAAATTGTTGCAGCCAAGATCCACCAATGGAAGCTAAAACTATTGTGCAGATATTTGATGTGAAATAGTATTTGTACAGTATCAAATAATGTACCCCATGATGTTTAATGACAAATATTAAAATAGTAACTTTATAGTTTAGAAACCAGCAGACACCACCTTAATAAAATGATGAACTTAGCATCAACTCTCAGAATACTTATTTATATCATGTTTATATCACATAATTTTGTGATACTCTAGCCCAAAATAGAGAACTCAATCAAATCATGGTTTACCATAAGAAAGTCCCAATTGAGGAACATACTTGAAAATAATGGTTAATACTTCTTGAAAGTGTCAAAATTTTGAAATATAAGGAAAGGCTGAAACTTGTCACAGAAAGAATGTAAAAGAGGTAGGTAAATGGGAGATGGGATCCTGGACTGGATCCTGGAGTGGAAAAAAGAAAAAACAAAAAAACTAAGCTTATTAGGGAACTCTGTGCTATTTTAGTAGCTATTTTGTAAGTCTAAAATTATGCCAAAATAACAAATAATAATAATTAATACTAATTTAAAATTGCTACTGATCTCTATGAAAATCATTCATGTTTCTTCTGTATTAAAAACAAAAATATTACAGGGATGCCTGGGTGCTTAGTCAGTTAACTAGCAAAGTTCAACTCAGGTCATGATCTCGTGGTTCACAAGCTACAGTCCCATGTTGAGTTCTGTGCTGACAGCTCAGAGCCTGGACCCTGCTTCAGATTCTATGTTTCCATCTCTGCCCCTCCCCTGCTCACGCTTTCTCTCTCTCAAATATAAATTTTAAAAAATTAAAAGAAATAATACAAATTGTATATCTTACCTGTGATGACAAGTATTTATCAATAGTTTGTTACATCAAAAAGCCCAGACTTGGGGCGCCTGGGTGGCTCAGTCAGTTAAGCAGTCGGCTTCGGCTCAGGTCATGATCTCATGATTCATGGGTTCGAGCCCCAAATCAGCTCATAGCCTGGAGCCTGTCTTCAGATTCTGTGTCTCCCTCTCTCTCTGAACCTCCCCTGCTCATGCTGTCTTTCTCTGTCTCTCAGAAATAAAATAAAAAACTTAAAAAAAATTTTTTTAAAGCCCAGACTTTATCCTTCTAATCTAACTGTAGTTTTGAAAATGAATGACCAATAAACATTCTTTAATGTTCAATTAAAAAAATTGAATATGAGAATATCTATATATACTTTACATAAAAGATGTTTGTATTTGTCTCCAGTGTTATGTGATTTAGCTGTCAAAAATTATATAAGGGTGCAGTCTGTGCCAAACGTTCACATTAGCATATTTATTTTAAAGATAAATGGGGAAATATAATTTATTAACCTTTTCAGAAAAAATCATTGAAATGCATGGGATTTTGGCTCACATTTTGAACAATTGTATATACACTATCTTCCAGATATTTGGACAGGAACAAATTAATATCATCAAAAGTAGAAATGTTTTAGCTAACATTTTAAATTCCTATGTGATTGATTCAATGAATCAGTGGACAGTGTTCATATTTAGTAATTGACATCAACAGCACATGCTTGACATGAGGATCTATTTAACATTTTTAATTAAATATTCAGTTTCAAAACACAATAAAAATTAAAATTTCAAATAAATAACCTTAGATTGAAACTCTAAAATCATCACATCACAATATTTAATTTTGTATTTTATAAGATTATGAAATATTCAGTCAAAATTTTCTATTTTAAAATGTTACCAATATTTTATAAAGAACAAATGTGTTTCATAACACACATAATTATGTTTAAAATATTCAATATTTAACTTAATTGTTTAATGTATGTTTTAAAATTGAATGATATAACATATATTACTAAAATGAGTACATACCTATAAGAAGATGAATTGTTAGTAAAATAAGGTACGGAATTGACAATAAAAAATGTTTAAGATCCGCTACTTCAGTGTATTATAAACATCTTCAGGGCATCTATCATGGCTTGTTCCCTGTTAGGTCCTCCAAAGGTTAACCCAGTTCTTGGTATATAGTATGTTCACAACAAATAATAATTAGAGGAAATAATGACTACCTTAAAGTTGAATGAATGAATGAATGAATGAATGAATGAAGCAATCATCACATAACAGATCAATAAAATTACTGTTTTCTCAGATAAGGATTAAAATCTAGAAAAACTGAGCTCCTTAGTGTTAAATCTTCAAGAACCTAAATTTTGTCAATTATTTTGTGTTCCTTTTATCAATTGATATCCAGATAGTTAGAAAATTATCAGTTGATATCCAGATAGTTAGAAAATTATGATTGATTGGGCATAGAAGGAAATGTTAAAGAATAGGATAATTCAAGCACAAATAGGTATAAGAATTGATTTCTAGTAATTCTTCATATGAAAGTCTGTCAAGATGGCCAACAGACAAATGAAAAGATGTTCAACATCAAAACTACAATGAGCTGTCACCTTACACCTGTCATAATAGCTAAAATTGAAAAAAGAAACAAGTGTTGGTAAAGATTTGGAGGACAAGGCATTCTCATGCTCTATTGGTGGTAATGAAAACTGGTGCAGCCACTGTGGAGGACATTGTAGAGGTTCCTCAAAAATTTAGAAATAGAACTACCCTAGTAACCCAGTAATTGAACTATGGGGTATTTACCTGATTACAAAATTACTAATTCAGAAGGATATATGCACCCATATATTTATTGCAGGATAATTTATGGTGTCCAAAGGAAGCAGCCCAAGTGTCTATATATATATAATATATTATATATATGTATTACATATATATAATGCAATGGAATGTTATTCAGCATTAAAAAATAATGAAATCTAGTCATTTGTAACATGGAGCTACAGAGTATAATTCTAGTGTAGAGAAAGACAAATACCATATGATTTCAAACTCATATGTGGAATTTAAGAAACAAAACAAATGAACAAAAGGGGGGGGCCAAAAAAGAGAAACAAACCAAGAAACAGACTCTTAACTATAGAGAGCAAATTGATGGTTACCAGAGGAGAAGTGGGAGGGGGTGGGTAGGCGAAATAAGTGATAGGGATCAAAGAGTGCACTTATCTTGATGAGCAATGTAAAGAATTGTTGAATCATTATATTGTACATCTGAAACTAATATAACACTGTATGTTAACTATGTGAGAATTGAAATAAAAACTTAATGACATTTTTAAAACATCTGTCAAAAATGTAGTTAAGACTTTAAGAGGAAAAGGTGCTTGTGTGCTCACTTAGTGCATAGTGGATGGACTTTGAAGAATTTCATATGGATGGGCCTTATAGGGCTGTTGATAAAATATCCCAAAGTTATGTTGACAGTAAGAATCAGAATTATTCTTGGTATCTATTATCTGAATTTTAGCAGAGATCTATCAACTATATCAGGAGCTATTGAGGTGGAGATAAAGTAATATTTTATAAATATACATAAATCATAGTAAAAGGTATGCATAAGTTCAATTTTGTTTTATATCATGTCGACTCTGAATTCTGATGATCACATTTGTAATATTCAGTTATGTTACTTTGCATATAAACTTTTGATCATTAAAATGTGATTGCAAAATTAATTCCACAGTTTATCTTAAATTGTACATTTACAGAAATCATGAAACCTCTAAAGGCTTCCTTATTTTTATAGGTGAGAGTGTCAGTCCTTTAACATTGCAAAGTACACATTTTTTGTGTGCATTTCTGGTAGTACTAAGTCTCAAAACTATGTAGAAATAAAGAATGAATACGCTTTAATGAATAAAATAATATTCAAGAGTATTTCAGAGTACTTCATTTAACTCTTACAATGTTTCTAAGAGCAGTTGTACTCTGGGCTTGATGTAAAATTACTTACTATTAATACTGATTCTCTGGTGCAGATGATTTCTTTCTCTGTGACTGAATTCATACCTAAAGTGGTAAAAGAATAATGCTCTTTCCCATTTCTAACTCTTTTAGGTAGATTGAATATATGCCTGACCTTAAGCAATTATAAACCTCTGGGTCATTTTATAAGAAAAAAAAAAGTAATACACCATAGAACATTAATCCTATAGGAAACAATTTGTCTGGGAACACAGGGTTCACCAGCACTCAATGATTTTATTTTTCTTCAGGGGTTCCAGTCAATGCCTAAAAAAGAAGCAATTTACTAAGTTGTACCTTAGAGCATTGTGATTCACTACACATGGGTGAACATTTTGCTTTGGGAAGGTAGTTACTCATGGCAAGATCAAATCTTTCCAGCTCTATTTTGCAGTGACAACAGTAACTTGTATAAGAATAACAATGACAATGTAGAGTCCACCTTTCGTTTATAGTAGTTTTCAGCTTCTTCGAATTTAGTCTGCTTTTTAGCACCTACCCAATTGATTTTCTCTGTGTAATAGTATAACCTTAACAATGTGACAAAAGTGGGGCACCTGGGTGGCTCTGTCAGTTAAGTAAGTGTCTGACTTAAGTTTGTGGGTTCGAGCCTCGCATCTCACTCTGTGCTGACAGCTAGCTCGGAGCCTGGAACCTGTCTTCAAATTCCGTGTCTCCCTCTCTTTCTGTCCCTCCCCTTCTCTCTTTCTCTCTCTCTCTTCTTCTCTCTCTCTTTCTCTCTCTTTCTCTCAATAAATAAATAGATAATAGATACAAAAACATACAAAAAATTAACACCAATGTGACACAAGTTTAAAAAAATCACTCAGGCATTTTGTATATGTGTGTGTGATTTCTACCTCTTCAATAAAGGTTTCTCTTGACGCCACAAGATTCTACTGTTCTCCATTTATACTAAGTCAAAAGACACTAATAGTGCCTATCATTCAAGATACACTTAATGAAACGATTAATATAATGATTTATATTATTTTTGTTATTTGATCAAGGATTTGATCAAGGATCTTTGTATATTTCACTTAATCATCTCAAGAAATTAAAAGGTGGGCATTGGTTCCTTTCTCATATCAGTGAGTCAAGACTGACATCAAGATCATATTGTTAGAAATGGCAGAGCCTGGGTTAAAAACTTCTCTGTCCATTTTAGATGTAATTTTTTATTTATCATGTTAAATAAAATCGAATTAATGTATGTTGACATACTGGATTTGACACATATTATGTATTCATCAGCAATTTATTTCTAATGGATATACACCTCAATTTTGGACCTATATGAAGCTCTAGAGCCATTCAGACACATTGTATCAAAACTCAATGACTTATAAAAGTGTGAATTATTTCAAATATTTTGTTTTTAATTGAAGAATCTTATTTGTCTGCACCCCATCCCCCACAGCTGTATTCTCGTATTCTAACATGTCATTGGGACTATGAATTACCCGATGTAATTTCACTCTTGACCCTATCATTGCTTTCAAGCCTCTCTACTAGGTGGAAAAAGAAGACAAGTCATGTTTAGTGTTGTTAATATACTTTACCTTTTTTTTTTTTAGTATAGTTGACATAGAACATTATATTGAATTCAGGTGTACAGCATAGTGATTCAACAAGTTTATACATTATGCCTTATCTTCCAAAAACTGATTATTACATTGAGAAGATGAATTGTAGTAGTATCCATTTTTCATTTTTCCTCCAGTTTTTAATTTCACACAATGAGTTGAGTTTTGTTTGATGAATGGCTCCCTGTTACCTTCAGGACCAAATCCAAACCCCTTAGCTTGGCATACCAGACCCTTTATAATCTGCTTTGTGATTAGTTCTCCAGTTTTATCATTTGGCAGTTTTCCCTCACACCTGTGCCCCAGGCACACTGGATGATTTGTTGTGCCTTGGCATTGCTGTGTTTCCTCATGCCTGGGTGCCTTTGCATGTTCTGCCTAGTGAGTGCTTCTGCTCATTTCCTTGCTTGGCTAAATCCTACTCATCCCTCAAAATCAGTTCAAATTTTGACTAGGAGTATTTCCCACTTGATCCCAGCCTACGTAAGAGAGATAGATTGATAGATTCACATGCACATTCCAATTTCCTTAAGACTTTTGAACTACATGAAAGCCAATCTCACCCAACTTGTAGAGTCCTTATGTAAACAAACATTTTGCTTATGTTAACTTAAGTAAGGATTAACATTAAACCAGGATGTTATAAACAGGAAAGGCCTCATGGCATTTTGAATATTGACCCTTCTTTTTATTTATCTTCTTATTTATCTGTTCCATGATTGGCATAAAGTGAGAGTGGATCAAACATCCAGATCTCCCGCAAAACATACATCATGTTTCTTCCTTTACTCCATTTCAAGGGTTTCTTGTATTTTTGCATACACGAAAGTTTGCACAAAACTATGTGTAAAGTATTTTGTGAATTGTTCAAGAGATCTTTAATGTTGTTTTTGACTTTATAGTATTGATATGTAAGTACTGATTTTAGGGCTTATGCCTTAATTAAAATATAACTCAATTATTTTATATATCCATATATACTATTGAAATAAACAATATACATCCTTTTTTCTAGTCATCTGAAATATCTTTAAAAATAGAATATATATATATTTTATTTTGCATAGTAATAGCTCCATTTTGTAGGCTCAATAACTTTTGGATAATTGAATAATTTAATATATACATAATATATACATATTTTCTCAGATCACAAGTAGACTTTACCACTACTTTGTTATTGAAAAATTAGAAAAGTTGCTCATACTATATGATATTTTCATTGTTTCTATCAGAGCCTATTCTATTGCCTTACATTCCTCAAAGGAGATATTTAATAAGGGCTACAGGAGTAAAAATTCTTTGCATTTGACAGAAGGTATTCACATAAACTTACTAAAGAGATGCTTTACTCAGAATTAAAACATATAAATTAGCACAAACTTTGGCAATGAAATATAATTACCATTTTAAGGTCATGCTTTGAACAATGCACTAGATTCATATAAGCTTTTAATATTCTAATGATGAGGACTATGAGCATGCAAGTTGTGTAGTGACACCATTGTTTCATATTGTCAGGTAACAAAACATGCTTGGAGAGGTAAATAATTATCCATTTTGATATAAGATATTGTCCATTACCTTGAATCAAAGGTGCATATGCAATACATAAATTCAATTAATCTTGTCCCTGCAAGGAACAATGCTATTTGTCTTTAGTATAGTATATGTGGACATATAAAATAATTGAGAGACCAACCAGTCTGATAGAAATTATTTTGAAGATTTAGACACCTAGAAGACTTTGAAGTTTTTGCAGAAGACCAATAGAACAGAGAGTTAATTTTTTCAAATAAAAATGTATTTATGCCATTGAATTTTAAAAATTATATTGTTGTTGTACCTGGGTAGCCCAGTTGGTTAAGTGTCTGACTCCTTAGTTTCGGCTCAGGTCATGATTTCACCATTTCATGGGTCGCAACCCCTCATCAGGCTCTGTGCTGACAGTGCCAGCCTGCTCGATTCTCTCTCTTTCCCTTTCTTTGCCCTTTAACTGCTCACACTGTCTGTCTCTCCTAGAATTAGGTAAATAAACTTAAAAAAATAAATGAAAAATATATCATTTATGACTATCCTGATCATTGAATTGATGTTTGTTCTTCCATTTATACAAATCTATTAGATAGAATAAGGCCATAAAATAATGGTATTTTGGGATCTTCAGAGGGAGAGGGTTTTCAACATGATATGATTCTTGATATTTAATGCTAGTGAAGAGACAGCTCTGCAAGGGATCACAGAAATTTCATGTTATATAGTTCAACAAAAGTTCAGTTTAACACTTAATATTTTTTATATTTTGTCACTGTGATTATTTTTTGCCTTTATAGTTTATAGTCAGTTTGGTTTCCATATAACACCCAGTGCTCATCCCCACAAGTGCCCTCCTCAATGCCCATCACCCCCACCAAAACCATCAGCCCTCAGTTGTTCTCAGTATTCAAGAGTCTCTCATGGTTTGCCTTCCTCCCTCTCCTATTTTTTCCCTTCCCCTCCCCCAGGGTCCTCTGTTAAGTTTCTCCTGTTCCACTTATGAGTGCAGACATATGTTATCTGTCCTTCTCTCCCTGACTTATTTCACTTACCATGACAACCTCGAGTTCCATCCACATTGCTATGAATGCCCAGATTTCATTTTTTTTTCTCATTGCCATGTATTCCATTGTATAGGTAAACCACATCTTCTTGATCCGTTCATCAGTTGATGGACATTTAGGCTCTTTCCTTGATTTGGGTATTATTGAAAGTGCTGCTATGGACATTGAGGTACATGTGCCCCTATGCATCAGCACTTCTGTATCCCTTGGATAAATCCCCAGCAGTGCTATTGCTGGGTCTTAGGGAAGTTCTGTTAATTTTTTGAGAAACTTCTACACTGGTTTCCAGAGCTGCTGCACCAGTTTACATTCCCACCAATAGTGTAGGAGGGTCCCTGTTTCTCTACATCCTCATCAGCATCTGTAGTCTCCTGATCTGTTCCTGTTAGCCACTCTGACCAGTGTGAGGTGGTATCTCAGTGTAGTTCTGATTTGTATTTCCCTGATAATGAGTGATGCTAAGCATTGTTTCATGTGCCTGCTGGCTATCTGGATGTCCTCTTTTTAGAAGTGTCTGTTCAGGTCTTCTGCCCCTTTCTTCACTGGATTATTTGTTTTGGGGTATGCTGTGGTGAGTTCTTTATTGATTTTGATACTGGCCCGTTATCTGATATGTCATTTACAACTATCTTTTCCCATTCTGTCAGTTGCCTATTAGTTTTCTTGATTGTTTCCTTTGCAGTGCAGAAGCTTTTTATCTTGATGAGGTCCCAATAGTTCATTTTTGCTCTTGATTCCCTTGCCTTTGGGAATGTGTCGAGTAGGAAATTGCTGCAATTGAGGCCAAGGAGGTTGTTTCCTACTTTCTTCTCTAGGGTTTTTATGGTTTCCTGTCTCACATTTAGGTCCTTCATCCATTTTGAGTTTATTTTTGTGTATGGTGTAAGAGGGTGGTCTAGTTCCATTGTTTTGCATGCTGCCGTCCAGTTCTCCCAGCACCATCTGTTAAAGAGGCAGTCTTTTTTTCCCGTTGGGTTGGATACTCTTGCCTGCTTTGTCAAAGATTAATTGGCCATACATTTGTGGGTCCAGTACTGTGCTCTCTATTCTGTTCCATTGATCTATGTGCCTGTTTTTGAGTTTAACACATAATTTATGGATTTTCACATGTGATCTAAATATCAAAATTGTTAAAAATTAAAATCAATCCTTCCTGCCAAAGTTTCTGCTCTTCCTTGTTAACTTTTCAGAGACAAAATTATACCTCTTTTCTGGATCAGTCCTAAATAGTAAATGCTGCTTTTTTCAAAGTATTTAGGTTATAAAATAACAACATATTAAGTTTATATTTGAAACTTCTATTTATACCAGAAATAAAAATTTAAAATATGCAATGTTTTAAAAAAGATTTTATTTTTAAGTAATCTCTACATCCAAAGTAGGGCTTGCAGTCACAACTCTAAGATCAAGAGCCACCATATGCTCTACCAACTGAGCCAGCCAGGTGCCCCTAAAATGTACAGCTATAAGAAACATGTCCATATGTGTCTGCTTCATTTATTCATATACCTGAGCTAAGTTTCTTCAGTGTAATTTCAAGAAATTTTCTTGTGACAAAAATATATGGTAAAGGATATTTTACAGATTGGGAACAATTTGCTAGGAGTCCAAACTCCTGTGACATGTAATATTTACATACATGTGATCCTCGAAAAAGAATCTTCTTTCCATACCTTCACTTTCCTAGTCATAAAATAGATGGGTTGCAATGGGTTAGTCTTAATGTCTTTTTTATATAAAAATTGAGATTCCGGCCAGTCAAAACCCACCTGATCCTGGGATCTTTAGCTCCATTCTTTATCATCACATCATTCATAATGTTAGAGTAATTTAACAAGACCAAAGATTAACATGGAATAGTAACATATCTTCTCTTTATTATCCTTATTTTATTTTCATCATAAGTTAAAAAATAATTAAAATATTCTTATTTTAGGGCTGACTTAAAATTTACAAAGACAGTAATCTTTAAAGCTAAACATGTTCATACATATGAAAAGTATTGACTAGTTAGTAAATGGAAAATGCTTTTATGTGTAACTATTTCACCTATATTATTCAATCAATTCATAAATTTATTTTTTATCAAATATGAAGTGAATGTCTTACATTGAAAAGGGCTTTAATGGGGATTTATGCAAGAATGTATTAAGTCATTAGAGCATAAATTACCACAAACCAAACAGAATTACACCAAAACCAAAAAATCTTTAATGAAAGCAAAACATTTTCAAGGTCTGTTTGAAACAGTGTAATGAGTTCTGTTTTATATATGTTGAAATTTGATTAAAGAATATATAATGTTAAAGTGGCAAATAAAATAATTAAAGTAAATGAACTTGATAAGGATTATTCAATATTATGATAATATTTGATGACCAAAGAAATAGTTATGTGAACAGGAGAAGAACATCAAGGTGAGGAATATAATTAAGTGAACACTTAAGAAGAGAAGTGGGCATGTTTTGATAAAAATAATTTCCTTTCACTTACACTATTTACACTGTAGTTAATAGATACACTTCTTTAATTTATTTATCTCTAAGCTATATTTATTTGGCAACAGTAGGGAAAGAAATACTTGCATGCCAAGATCAATACTGCTTTTTTTTTTTGTTTCTGCCAAAGATATACCTATTTGCATATGATACAGCTGGGTATCAATGCTGGAGAAGCACAAAGAAGACATAAAACATTTTTTAATTTCCCAATATTCAAGATATCCTTTGAGAGTAAATGTTGGAAATGGCTGAGAGTCTGTTCACACATGAAACAAAGTAACTAGATTTTATAGAATAATCAAGTTCTAATTTCCATATGTATAACAATTTTCCTCGTTAGTTTTATATAATCTAAGAAATCCATATATATATGTGACATAACTATATAGTGTTTTGGGGAAGGCACTGGATTTTAACTTATAATTAGAAAGATATTATCTCTGTAAATGTAAACTAAAAATAGAATCTCTCATCAATTCATGGAAATTACTCTACCTTAATAAAAGGTATTATTTGTTGAATAATGGGTTATTTTGCTGAAATGTATACACTGCTTCCAATTTATACCTATTTTGTTCAGCTTTTTCACTTGTTTTCAGATGTTCCATATGCATTAATAGATGTTTATAATTATTTTAAATGTTTAGTAGTAGGAGGGAAAATTTGACATCTGTATGTTTCTGTCTAAAATAACAAGTTACTTCGAACTTTAAATATATATAAAGAAAAATGGAAACTTTTTTCTACAGTACATCCTGTCCTACATTTAAAAAAATGTAAATATGAAAACCTAAATACATTGATTTTCTATTTTTATCTAAAAAGAAATTCCTTTCAGTTTGTAAATGAACAAAGACTTCTCAATAAATGTGGAACTTTTTTACTTCAGCTTTAGGTTTATTTTAATGTTTTAAATGTGATTTAAGAGAAATTGACATTAAATTGCACAAAGGCCATAGATTCAAACGTGTAGATTGGAGCATACTCTTTAAAATAGAACCATTACAAGAAAACTGTACTTATTATCTGCAGAATTATAACAGGGTTACTTTGTATTTGCAGGAGGGGAGAGCAGAGGCAATAACTTGGTAAAAATAAATGGGAGAAAACTTTCTAAAATAAATGAATGTTCAGACCAACTCAAGGTCAGCTGTAAGCATGATGAGAGAGTTTGCTGTCCTTTTTTTTTTTTTTCACTGAAAATAGATCTACATTTATACAGATGGCTTTTTCTTTTAGGACGAATTTAGTTGTCATTCACATTACATTTGGTACACTTTGGAATGAATCAAATACAATTTTCTTCCATATGTCTAGCAAATCAAGCCCATTTATAAACACTGGCCACACCCATTTCAATCTGGTGCTTCCAGTGTAAGTCCTCAGAGATAAATAAATCTTCACTAAGTGCATCAGATGCCAATAATGATACACTTTAGGTATAATTTCTCTGGAAAATAATATGATATCTTCTGTCATTTTGGTTCTTATGACCTAGAAAAAAAATTGTCAGCAATTTGAAGTATTTTTATTTTATTCACTGACATTAATTAAGATCTAATGTTTCCTTTAGTTGAGCCCCACATGAATGCCAATAAATATTTGTATTTCTTAATAGCATTTGGAAGTAAGGGAAGAAAAAAAATACATGAGATTTTTATCTTTGAAAATACCTAAATCTATGATTTTGGAAGACATTTGGAAGTCAT
This sequence comes from Suricata suricatta, assembly GCF_006229205.1. Classification (NCBI taxonomy): domain Eukaryota; kingdom Metazoa; phylum Chordata; class Mammalia; order Carnivora; family Herpestidae; genus Suricata; species Suricata suricatta. Next base: position 29,467,118 of record NC_043714.1, read on the forward strand.
TTAGTTCAACTATGTAGCTGTTCAATTCTTTGTACTGTAACTCAGGCAAGAAGTTTAAATATGCTTCAACATCTCTAAAAGTTGAAAAGTCAGTTTTATACAGAGGAATTTCCACTGATTTTTCTGGTGAAGGTATATTTGACCCATAGCTAACAAAGGCATATTTTGTTTCATGAGTGTGATTCAAGCAAAATGAGAGTTCTTAACCTTTAACATTGTACCACTCGCCAAAAACAGTTCAATGTTTATTTTGTTTGTTTTTGTCATTTATCTAACTCTAACCAGCACTAAAATTGTTATTTTTGTTTGTTTTTCTCTTACACATATTTTTTCATATTTAGCATTACTCAGATTTTTAGTTTCATTCGCCTTGCAGATTTAGTCCTCCTTGCATGGCTCATTATGAACATACGCAGTATGTTATAAATATGATATACGCGGTATTTTATTGAAGCTTACTGGTAGAATTCTCCATGAAACCAAAGTCAATTCATTAGGCATGTATCATGTTATACCTAACTCATAGGAAGCATTTGTGATTATGAAGGCATAGTCACTGAGAGCCCTATCAATTCTTGAATAATCTTGTATTGAAGACTGTTATTCATAATTGACTTGACAACTTCATGCAGTACAGTAACTGCCACCCACTATCTGGTCACACTCTTTATTTTCCATTTTTTTCCTTATTCTTTCATAGTAAAAGGATACTTTAAGTAAAATCTTAATGTATTAGATTTTATCATATATATGAGGCCCCAGCATGGCAGCAGTGGAGAAACATCTGTAGGGTGGGGCAGGAATTATTTCTTTATACTACAATTTGATCTATTCTTCCAAGATAAACATGAAGTCCATTCACTTCAGTCCAACTATTCTTTAGGGGGCTGATCCTCTGATGCAAAAAGAAAAATATGGCATTAAATTAATGGGATGCTCTCAGAGCAGAAAGAACCAAGAACCTTATATGTATTTTTTTCCTTTAGCAACAATAAGAGCATAATGTGAGCACAACTAAGAGCTAGTATAAAATAGAGTTTGAGAAAAATGAGTTATGGAGTTCACTCATGAGAAATTTTTTCAAGAAAAGGTACACATTTAATACTTTCTGAATCCTGGAATGTCTCAAGTGCCTTTCTTCCACCTGCATATTTGTGTATCTTTGCTGGATATTTGTTTCCTGTATACCAGTTCTATTTTTTTCCAAAAGTTTGAAAGATGCTATATCATCTTCTAGTCTTCAGTTCTGTACATCAGAAATTGAGAAACCTCTCATCTCTCTCTTTCTTGTTTCTTCCTGGTACTCATTGCTGAATATGCTTTCAGCTAAAAACTTAACCCATACTATCAAGCTCACTTTGCCTGGGACTTCCTGACTTCACTGCTTCTGGTAGAAGCATAGATACTACAGAGGAAGTTTTATTCTAGGTGTATGGGAAATGGGACACTCTTGACCTCCTGAAATAGTATGATCTTAAACCATCTTTGAATTCTGTTGAGAAGACTTCTGCACTGGCAGTAGAGTGGCCTTATTCTCAACAGAGAATTCTTGATACTCATCTCTAGAGAAGAGTATTTCTCTTTGGTTGTAGGCCAGTTCTTCACTTTTTCTGGGGATCCTTGAAGACAGAGGTACAATCTTGCTTTTAGAGGCAGCCATTCCCTAGATCTGTGAGGTGATGTTTGTTCATGTACTTCTCTTAGCTTCTCTATCCATGACTGCCTACCCCTTGAGAGAACATTGTTATATCTAATTTCTTAGAATATGACGTTTTTTTTCTATTTTAAAACTTTTGACATCTATTTTCATGTTCTCTCTATTAGGACTTGACAGGTAGGAATCACTAATTTGGTTGGGCAGATTTGTCCTCTCTAAGACTCTGATCTAACTTGTAGTATATTTGAAAGTCTAAACTCATTGATAAGTCATAAGAAACCTACTTCAGAGAAAAAGGTCAGTCATCTTCTATTTGGTTATAAGAGCATAAAAAACCACTTGATTTTCATCTTTCTGGTTCCTATATCATTTCACAGTTGATTGGAAAATAGGGTATAAAAGATATGCTAACGAATTCAAAACTATCGCCTAAATATGTCCAAGATATATAACGTTATAGTAACATACAAAGATTTATGTTAGAAAGTGGAGGAAGGATGGTAAAGTATCTTCCAAACTGGTGACCAAATAATGAAGCAAACTACCCCATACCATTTAGATAGTTTTATTCAGGGTGACTTACTGGCAGGCAAAACTGGGAGCATAGATGATCCTGGCACTATGCAGCTTTTCTCCTTCTAAAAAGTCTAGCCCTTAATCCACAGATTTTACAGATTAAGGGGATGTGCAGGGCCCCTCGTGGTGGGGTTGAATAGTTTACCATTAACAGACATTGTCAAGCCATATATGCACCAGAGGGGAATGTAGAGAAGAAACTATTATCTCTACTAGTAATCTAAACAACTTCAAGGAAGATCAGAACAAGCCTTCTCACATTCTGGTCAGGGCATATATTAAGTAGCCTGGAGCAGGTAGCCCTGAAGGACGTCATTGTGTGGACATGAACAAGACCAAGGACCAAAGATGGAGTCAGTACAAAGTAGGGCCAAAACTCCTACCATACAGAATGGTTTAAGATGTTTGCATTTCTTGATTCTTTGTTCCTGGTGGACAACGGTTTTCACAGTAGGTGTCATAACAAATGAGAGACTCCAAATGGCTGAAGGGATCAAGATGGAATAAGTTTAAAAAGGGGGTGATAGGGGAGATTGATTCTGCTCTGTAATTATGTATAGCACTGGTCCTATCTGAACGGTAACATTTTAAAAATGTTCGCGTGTAATTTGCATTATTAAAAGAGATTAATTTATGCATATTACTGAATAGGACTCAGCAAATGTATTCATCTATATAACCACCACTTTAATAGTATATAGACTAGTTTGTTTCCCTGTACCTTCCACCTATCTACACACTATAAGTTAGACTTGAGTTTTTTAGAATTTTGTATGAATGGAATCATATCATCTATACCCTTTTATGTTTGTTTTTTTTCCTTCAACAGAATGTTTTTCACATCTCTCCATGTTTTTGTTCCTATCAGTAATTCATTATTTTTTATTGTTGAGTAGTATTCTATTGTATGGATGTACCATATTTGTTTTATCATTATTTTATTTTCTCTATTATAGAAACTAGTTGAAATATCATCTCCAATTAGCATAATAGGATAGAAATAATTTGTAACTCAAGAAAGTAAATAAGAGATACATCTTTGTGTTTGCTTCACACTTTTTATTATAGACCAAATTACCAAATTATAGACTTGTTATTTTCAAAGATTCCTATATAGACACAGAGCTTATCACATGCAAACTAGCATGAACAAAATGATCTCCTATTGAAATATTCCATTCCTATTATTGTCAAAAATTGTTGCTTTGAAATTGCTATGCACGAAACCATAATACTTGAATCATAGAACCCTAATGAATGTACGTCACTATTTAACATGGAAGCTAATCTGTGGGATAGAGCTGCAAATGTTTGAGGATAGATGTTACTGCTATGTAGTAACATTAGTCATGTTTCTAAAGCACTTCCTGCCTATGTTTGTCTTAAATATATTTCCATCATTTAGTTCTAAGAGGCATTTCATTTGGACTGCAGTAACTGAAAACAACCAATAAAAGGAAGAGTAATTTAAGAAGTTTTCTGGTGTTTTTTCCTTTCATGCCTTTCTTTTCTTTCCCTTCATCTTCCTGCCATCCTTAGACTCAGGTAAGAGGTTACAAAGCACAAAGACCAGCATTTAAGAGCATCTTGAACTTTAGGGAGGCCTGCTCTTCACCTTCTGTGGCTGAATCCTTTTCCATGGGGTCCCAAGTCACCAAGCCAAGGAAAGCTTCGTGTCTAGAGCACAACCCTCTCTGTAGTAGAGCCTCCAGATACCCAGTACTTTTTTTTTAAAGGTCCAGAGCCTGTTTCTGATTCCTTTGATGGCCTTTTCCCTAATACCTTCTTTCTAAAAGCAGACCACACTGCTATATTTGTATAGTGTGGTATTTTTGGGTAGTCAAAAAGTGACTATGTTAAGGGGTGGGGCATAGACAGAGCAAGTGCTTTGGCTGAACTGTCCATATGCACTTGTGGGATGGCAAAAGTGGCGAAACTCAGGGGCTGCAGGAGCCAGTAGGCAGTAGCCAGTTTTTTTTGTTGTTGTTGTTTGTGTATGTGTTTGTTTATTGAAGAGGGAGAGACTGCACTTGTGCACATGAGCATGGAGGGACAGAGAGAGGGAGAGAGAACCCCAAGCAGGCTCCACCCAGTGTGAGCCCTACAGGGGGCTAGATCCCACCCAGAGATCATGGCCTGAGCCTAAATCAGGAGTCAAACACTTACCTAAGTGAGTCACTCAGGTACCCTTTGCTGCCATTCCTTCTAGGGTTATGTGAGAAACAGAGGGTTTTAAATTTGAACTTAGTCTTCGAGGTGATCATGAAGATAATTTGTCAAGGTATAAAAATAGGATCTATGTTATTTAAAAGTTTGATGGCTTGATTTAAAATTTAAGCTATTTATACGAATGGAAACTTACATACATATAAATAGCTTAAGTCTCCATGTATATATATAGCTTGAAGTAAGTTTGTATTCTTACCCAAGTTCTGAAAATATAAGTGGAAAACCGAATTTATTTTTGAGTCCATTTTAAAATGAATATTACAACCCAAGTATAAAGAATTATGTTAAGTAAGTCTTTGTTTTCAATAACATTTGTGGGATATTCAGCTCTATTCATCTCTTCATACCAAGGAAGCTGATAGCAAAATTACCTGACTCTTTCCTTGTTCCTCTGCTGCCTACTACTGAAAAGGAGGGAGCGAGGGTGTAAGTTGTTCTGTTGTATTTTAATAAAACCAAGCTTATTGCTGTACCAATCACATAACCACTCATTCAAAACAGTGAGGAATCTTTTAAATCAGTTTTAAGTAGAAGATCACATCTCTCACCTGTCCATGGCTGTTGTTGCTGTTAGGGACTTTTTATTTGTTTTGTTTATTTCCAGAAAACAATTCAAGAACTAGAAAAACAAACAAACAGTTAACTTTTCCCATAAATTTGAATGTATATATTAAATGCTAAGTCCTTTAAAAAAGTGAAGGAAATAGGAACCTTTATATTTTAGAATGGAGTGTTTTACAGAAAGAGTTATAGAAGGATATATTTATAATCTCTGCAAGCACCTAACACAATAAATTTCATAATACAAATTTAAAACTGTGTATGTCAAAAATCCCATAAGTTAAAAGGAAATAAAAATTTGTAATAGTGATTTGAATTTATCAATACATTAGTTATAAAACTTAGTTATAAGGCAGAATAAAAATATAAACAATTCTACAGAGTAGAAACAAGGCTTGAACAAATAATTAACTGGAAAAGGAATAAAATAGCTAACAGTATATAAAATTTTGTTCTACTTATTACCTGCTAAGTTTTATCAAAATGCTAAAATAGAATAATGATAAGCAGTTTTAAAATTTATCAAATGATCAAATAATATGTTAAGATGGAAATAATGTTTACTGTTTGAAATTGTGCATCAGATTGGTATCACTATACTCTCATTTGATTCCTTAATTAATCAAAAACAATTTAGCTACATATATTAAGAAACACATCTAGGACTATAACCTAAGAAAATCATCTCACATCTCACATGCAAATATTTATGAATATTATTTCTTATATCAATATTATTAATACGAAACAAACTATGAGGAAATTTATAGATAAATGATGTGACAAGTATATTCTGAAATATTCTGCAACCATTAAAACGATGTATTAAAAAGATATTGATGCTATTGAATTATTAATTTAAACAGATGCTATATTAAAAGATGTGCTGAGCAAGTTACCACATTTTTCAAATACAAACGACCAAAAGGATAACATTTATTCTCTCTGGCTGTTTATATTATAGATTGTTTTGTCTTCCTATGCCTCTTCATATTTCCCAAACATGTATATTACTTTTTTTGGATGTATTTTTTTAACAAGGACAAATATATATTTTGCAGGGCCATAAATTAAACTCCTCATTTTACTGAATTTGAGGCACAGGTGGGAGTTGGGGGAGTGGTTCTTTAGAGAGTTAACTGATCAACTAGGTCTAAAGCATAGTATTCCAAACTAGGATTCTCCCAGGATACCTTTTTCTTCTAAAATCTGAGGGCCCAAATCCTTCCAAGGATTGCTAAGGTCGATCTGTACCTGAATGTATAGAGTGCTTACTCTGTACTAAAGCCAATAGTATCTTGCAGTGGATAGACACTGAGTTTAAAAAAGAATTGAAGTTCAGATGTTGATGTAATAAAATAGTGGATTGTAAAACTCTAAGTTACTTCGTTGAGGGACGGATGGAGAGCACTGGCCAGAGGAGTTTAGGTGTGAGGATAGACAATTCTCTGGAAAATGAGAATTTCCAGGTTAAGCTTTGGAGAGTATTGAGATGAAATTAAGGTAGAACGAAAGCAAAGCTCTGTAAAAAATGTTAAGCTGAAATCATTGAGCAAGAGAATAGAGCTAATTGTATAATGAAAGTAACCATACCACGTTAGAAAAAGGAAAGAAAGTTACTCTTCAAGAAAAAAAACCTTGAAATATTCTTCTGAAATTTTTGCCCTTTTCTTTTAGTGAGAAAAACAAATTACTAAATAAAAGAGCAGGTATTTATTTTTAACTTGAGTTATTTGACATACAGTGTACACTCGTTTCGTATATACAACATAGCGAATCAACAAGTCTGTTTGCTACTCTCACCACAGTGTAGCTCCCATCTGTCACCATATAGTTATTACAGTATCATTGACTATATTCCCTACTCTGTACCTTTTACTCCTGTAATGTATTAATTCTATAACTGATTACATGTATCTCCCACTTCCCTTCACCCATTTTTCCAATCCCTCCACATCCTTCCCCTCTGGCAACAGGTTTGTCCTCTGTATTTATAGGTCTGATTTTTCTCTTTATTTCTTTATTTGTTTTGGTTTGCTTTGTTTTTAGATTCCACATAAAAGTGAAATCATATGATGCTTTTCTTTATTTGACTTATTTCACATAGCATAATTATCCTATAAGTCCATCCATGTTGTTGCATATATCAAGAGATTATCCTATTTTATGGCTGAGTAATATTCCATAGTCTGTCTATACAACATCTTCTGTATCCATTCATCTATCAGTGTACGTGTGGATTGCTTTCATATCTTGGCTATTGTAAATAAGGCTGCAGTATACATAGGGGTACATATATCTTTTTTAATTAGATTTTCACATTCTTCAGATAAACATTCAGTAATAGAATCATTGGATCATATGCTATTTCTATTTTGAACTTTCTGAGGTACCACCATACTGTTTGCCACAAGGGTTGCACCAATTTACATTTCTACCAACAATGCATGTGCTTAAATATTTTTAAATATTTTTATATATTGTTTGAGAGAGAGAGAGAGAGAGAGAGAGAGAGAGAGAGAGAGAGCGCGCGAGCATGAGCACGGGAGGGTCTGAGAGAGAGGGAGATATAGAATCAGAAGCAGGCTTCAGGCTCTGAGCTGTCAGCACAGAACCTGATGCGGGGCTCGAACCCATGAACTGTGAGCTCACGACCTGAGCGGAAGTCAGATGCTTAACTGACAGAGCCACCCAGGTGCCCCCAACAATGCATGAGAGTTCCCTCTTATCCACATCCTTTCCAACTCTTGTTATTTTTTATTTTTATTTTGGCCATTCTGACAGGTATGAGGTGACACGTGATTGTGGTTTTTGCTTGCATTTCCTTTATGATTAGTGATATTGAGAATCTTTTATGTGTCTGTTCTATATGAAAGTCTTCTTTGGAAAATGTCTGTTTAGGCTCTCTATACCATTTTAAAAGAGATAATTTTGGTTTTTTGGTATTGATTTTTATATAGATTCTTTACATATTTTAGACATTAATCCCTTATCAGCTTTTTTTTTTTAATTTAAGAAAACAATAAAACTGAGAGATGCCTGTGTAGCTCAGTCAATTAAGCATCCAGCTTCTGAGCTGGGCTTAGGTCATGATCTCCCAATCAAGAAATTGGGCCTTTTGTCTGGCTCTGCCCTGAATAGGAGGCCTGCTTGGGATTCTGTCTTTGCCCCTCCCCTACTTGCCCAGGTGGGCCTCTTTATAAACAAACAAACAAAGAAGCATTTTTTTAAAATACTGCAGTTGAAGCATATACTCCAGTAGAGAAAAGAATGCCAAGTTTTATCTAATACTCCTCCCTTCTCTATGATAAAAATGCATGCAGCAGTGAAATAAACTTGAGAGAGTACACAAACATTAATCTTTGGATTTTTGAAAGCTGTGTAATTTGTTACTTATTTAACAACCTTCTGACTTAGATCATATGGCTCATTACACCATTTAGAGATCTATGATTATAGTTAGGAAATATTTTTGTTGCACTTATATTTATTGTTAGTTTTACTGAATACTTTTTGCATTTATTCTAATTTGTTCATATTCTGTTTACAATATATCCTGTTCATAAATCTTTGACAAGAAAATGCCTCAAAGATGCAGATATTCTATTTACCAAATAAATTCAATTTCATATAATTTTCCTTCAACAACTTCAAAATACCTTATTTCAGTTATTGAGGAATGCAAGATAATTTCCTTATGACGCAACATCCCTTTGGCTGTATCTCTTAGAAAAAAATCATAGTTATGACAGCCAAATAATGTTTGGTGATTCCCAGCAAGAACAAACTTGAAAGGTTCTATTTTTTAAGAAGAATCTTTTTTCAACATGTTTACGATAATGTATTTGAGTTATACAAATATAAAATTATCTTTATGTCCCATATTTGTACCATTAGATTTGTGAGAAAATGCATATTTTGAAATAAAGTTCTACTAGGTTCAATCTATGACATGATGATGTAGTTCCTATATATTTTATTATATTAGCTATTTCAAAGTCCTTTTTTTTAAAGGCTTCTTTTTAATGTTTATTCATTTTTAAGAGTGAGACAGAGACACAGTGTGAAGAGAGGAGGGGCAGAGGAGAGGGAGACACAGAATCTGAAGCAGGCTCCAGGCTCTAAGCTGTCAGCACAGAGCCAGATGCGGGGCTCGAACTCGCCAGCCATGAGATCATGATCTGAGCTGAAGTTGGACACTTAACTGACTCAGCCACCTAGGCGCCCCTATTCCAAAGTCTTAAGGACCTTTATGATTACATGGGTCCTGCCCACACAATTCAGTAAAATCTTACTATGTTAAGGTTATCTGATAAGCAAACATAATTCCATTACTTTAATTCCTGTTTGCCGTGTAATTTAATATGTTCAAAGGTTGCAACAGGGATAATTTTGGAAGGGTAGTTTCCTGCCTACCACATCATCCTTGTATTTCTTCTGCATTTCATCACTCTTTAAAAAATAAGTGTCAGTTTTATTTTTTCTCTTAAGGCTTTTAAATTTTAATCAGTCTTTAACAAAGACTCTTGGTCATTATTCTGAGCTATTGATGTGTACTTCCCTTTATTTTTATTTATGAGCTTGGGGTTTGAATAATTTTTAAATCTGTAGCTTGATGTATTTTATCACTTACAGAAAATTATCAATCATTAGCTCTTCAAATATTGTTTCTGCTCCAGTTTCTTCTATTTCTGTGTGATTTAGATTACAAGTATTTTATATCTTTTTAACACTTCATTTCTCTATCTCACATATATTTTTCAGCAATTCTCTGCCCTTTGTTATATTTTTCAGCATTTCTCTTCTTGCTTCAGGATGGATATTTAGATTTCCATTTATTTGGCAACACTTTAGCTTTATCCACTGAGCTCTTAATTTCATTCACATCGTTTTTACTTCTTCAGTTTACTTTTTGTACTTTTCTGTAAACTCTCTATTTCTTCCTGAACTTATCCATTTTAATTATAATTTCTTAATATTTTTTCATAATCAGGTTAACTATTTTAAGGCCTATGTCTAAAAATGATGTTTTACTGCATTTCTTACTGGTTTGTCTCTTGCGTCTATTGCTTTTCCTGGCTTTAAGTTAGGTCTTATCATTCCATATGCTTGGTTATTTATTTTTGATTATGTGTGATATTGAAAACACAAATTCTAAAGACAAATTGAAGCTGTGCTTGATGCTATAATCCTCCGGAGAGCTCATAGTTGCCTCTCACAGGTATCTAGTCTAAAGATACTTGCACCCCAAGTTCTCCATAATCTATTCAGGGATGAGGTGAGTGAAAGGTGAGTTTTAGTTCCTAGAAATGAAATTTAGTTCTCTTCCTAGAGAAAGATAGGAGCTTGCAGTCCCAATTAAACCTTTTAGTCTTTACTAAGGGGCCTTTTCTATTTGGTGGGCATGGAAATCTAATATTTTCCAGTCTACCCTGTGACTCAGCTGAACACTGTCTAGTTCCTCAGTTTCTTAGATATCTCTGTGGTAATCCACAAAAGTTGCCAAGTACTGCTATTATTAGAAATATAATGTAAGCCAGAAATGTGAGTCACATATGTAATTTAGGATGTTCTTATATTCACACTAAGATAATAAAAAGAACCAGGTAAATTAATTTTAATAATATAGTTTATTTAACCTAATATATTAAAACATTATAATTTCACCATATAACCTATAAAGAACTGTCAAATTGGTTTCCATATAACACACAGTGCTTCTCCCCACAAGTGCCCCCCACCATGACCATCACCACCTTCCCTCCCTCCCCCTGCCCCTTCAGTTCACAGTTTGTTTTCAGTATTCAATAGTCTCTCATGATTTGTGTCCCTCAGTCTCCCCAGCTTTCTTTCCCCCTTCTTCTCCCTATGGTCCTCTGTTAGGTTTCTCCTGTTAGATCTGTGAGTATAAACATATGGTATCTGTCCTTCTCTGCCTGATTTATTTCGCTTAGCATGACACCCTAGAGGTCCATCCACTTTGCTACAAATGGCCAGATTTCATTCTTCCTCATTGCCATATAGTACTCCATTGTGTATATATATATATATATATATACCACATCTTCTCGATCCATTCATCAGGTGATGGACATTTAGGCTCTTTCCATGATTTAGCTGTTGTAGAAAGTGCCACTATGAACATTGGGGTACATGTGCCCCCTATGCATCAGCACTTCTGTATCCTTTGGGTAAATCCCTAGCAGTGCTATTGCTGGGTCATAAGGGAGTTCTACTGATAGTATTTTGAGGAGCCTCCACACTGTTTTCCAGAGCAGCTGCACCAGTTTTCATTCCCACCAACAATGTAGGAGAAGCACCTGAATCTTGATTTTGGGTCATGACCTCAGGGTCATGAGATGGAATCTTGACTTGGGCTCTGTGCTGAGTGTGCAGCCTGCATGGTATTCTCTCTCCCCCTCTCTCTCTGCCCCTTCCCGACTCATTCTCCCTCTCCCTCTCCCTCTCCTCTCTCTCTCTCTCTCCCTCTCAAAATAATATTAAAAATTAACTCTCTACCTTGCTTTAGTTACTCTGAGTGTTGAAGTGCATGGTGTGCCTGTCAGAGCCAGGATTTGGAGCATGTTTACAATTCATAGAGTGCTACCTAAATTGTGATTTTAGCAAGATGCTTACTCCCTAAAGTCTGCATTATTATAAACTGAAATTCCTATGAATAGGAGACTTTTTGGGGAACCACATACTAAAAGATTCACATTTATTTTAACTCTAGCATTTCCAAACATCATTGGTGATAAAATTACCTAAGATACAATGAGAAAAGAGCAAAATTAATGAAACATAAAATTATGAATGGAGAACAACATTCCTATTTAAATAAAATATAATTCAGTATTATTCAAAAACTAATTATTATTTATTTATATCATCACACTCAAATTCCCTATGTAACATTCAATTAATCTTCAAAAAGTTATATTCTTGAATCTTTGAATTTTTTGGTTTATTTGTTTCTTACATAATATTCGCTCAAAACTGTGACTTTTTATAAACCTACTGGTCTCCATGGCTTTTTTGAAATATGTATTTACTAATAAGATTTATGCATTTGATTTTTAAAAGTGAAGTATAGCATTTCAGAATCTTCAGAATGACTTGAACAGATGCTCAGAACTGTTTTTTGAAAATATAATAGAAATGATGCCGGCAGACAGGGGTGTGAGAACCCAGAGTGGCACCCTGTAGGATCATCCTAGAGCATCCTTGGCTTTGTGCAGGAGAGAAATAAAATGCAAACTGGAAAGAAGTGGAAGCAAAGTTTATTGAATAGCATGAATGACAGATATATAGCTGATGGAGTGTCTGAGAGGTTAGGAAAGGAAAGGAGAATGCATCTCTTCATCATTTGAGGCTGGGCTTTATATTGGAAAGGGGGCCAGGAAAGGTAGTCCTTCAGGAATCTAGGGTAGAGTCCAATCAAAGGTAACAGGTGAATGATAGGTATTATTTTATAAATCATTTAAGGTAGGGGGTATTAATACCAGTGTCAGCTGAGGTTTGTTCAACGCTAACATCCAAGAACATGGTTGGAATCTGATTCTTTTTAGATGGTATTGGGTGTCTGGGTCCTAGGAAAAAAAATTCAGAGAATGATTAACTTTCTTCCTTCCTTCTTGGAATGGAAACATAGCTTCTTTGTTTTTGACTCAGCTGCAAAATATAAATACAAGTAAATAGAGCCTAGCAGGAAGATAGCAGAAATGTAGACTTTCTAAAATTGAGTATCTTCAGCTTGCCTATCTCAGAAATAGATCAGATTGTGACCTGTTATATCTGATTTGACATACTCTTCTGGTTTCTTAAATGGGTTAGTGGTAAAGGAAAGGAGCCTCCTCAGTAAAGAAACCTAAATCCTCTCTTCCATAAAGACTTAACAGACGCATGGGAAACCCTATAAAAATAATGGTCACATTTCTCATGAAATGAAAAATATCACTCGAAACAGCATTTTGCCTATTTTTTTCACGTAGACCTGTTATTTGAAAATAGCAATGCTGATATCTAGTTTAAACTCCAGCACTTTGAATTAATGACTGCATTGTTTTGGTAGTCTTAAACACTGTACGTACATGACCTCCTTTATTCATATTCAATATGGAATTGGATATTAGAAATATACAAGAAGGAAAATAACATACTTAACATTGGATGAAATGAAGTATTATATGAAAAAGCCAACCTTTTTTTGCTCTATTTCATATTATCTACAAGAGTATCATAACAATTTTAAGAATATGTAAATTTTAATAGCTTTCATCTCTGCTTCCTTTCTCACAAGACAAAATTTAAAATGCTGATATCAAACCACAGTCATGGGGTGGGGGGGAAGACAGGGAAAAAGAATAAGAAATGAAGACACTAATGAGAAAAAAATAATAATCATAAATAGGAGTGGAAGCCCTCCTAATTACACAGTGCCGTATGCAGAGCATTATCCTTGAACTGGTTGGCTCCTTGTGCACTGGATTTGTGTGTTAATTAGGAACATCTTTCATTAAGTATATTTATATCTTACTTAAATTATTTCTAATTCAGCACTTCATGTTCAGAAAGAAACAAACAACAAGCAATAGCTCTTTGTCTCCTCAAAAAAATTCCAAGATAAAGATATAACATTTATTAGAAATATAGGCTGAAGTTTTTTATGAAAGTATGATAAAATATCCTTTCATTTATTTGGTAGGGAACGTATTTTTTGTTGAACATTTGTTTTTCTTTTAGAGTCAGATACAAGCCAACTTTGAAAAGTTCTAAATAATATTTTTGGAGCAAATAATATTTCCTGTACTGTTTGGAAACAGAAATTAGGAACCTAAAAGTCTTTAAATCATCTAGAGCTATCATCTAGAACATGTCTGACCCCCAAATCCATGACCTGCTACTATATGGTTGTTCATTAAAAAGCATTTTTTTCATGATTGTTTTATCTTTGAGAGGGGGGAGGTGTAGTGAGGGAAAGAGAGAGAGACTTCCAGGCAGGTCCCCTGCTCTCAACACGGAGTTGGATGCGGTGCTCTGTCCCAGGAACCCATGAGCTCATGACTTAAGTAAAATCAAGAGCTGAACACTCAACTGACTGAGCCACCCAGGCACTCTGGTAATTTGTTCTTAAGCAAGACTACACAGAGTATTCATAATAGAAAAATTGAATACTTTCAAGTACATGTTGTTACAAACTTTCACATTTCCTTTTAAAGACCCATAGAAATAAAGCTGGCAAAACATAGACGTAAATTTTTAAATTTAAAACTTTTTAAAATTTCAGATTGTTAGGCTGGCAATTTCCTTATGAATTGTTAACAGGATCAATTCCTTAATGTGATTAAATATAATATCATCAAACAATTCTTTATTAAAGGTATTAATGATAGTAAAATAATTTTAAATGAGTACTTTATGCATAGATACATACAAAGGAGATAAGGAAGAAGAGAGAAAATACTCTTTTAAGCAATCATTTTAAAGTCTCAGTGAAGTTATTATATGCAAATATCACTAAACATATAAAAAGAGAAGAATGGATGTCTATTGAACTGAAACGAAAATAAATCCCAAGAAATATGTAACTAGCAAGTAAAAATATTTAGCTTAGTATCAGATGCTTTTATCAGAAAATACTAATTATTAAAATAATAAAATAGAAGGTGAAGGCATAAACAGGCCATTTTCAGTGTCATAAGTAAAACACATGAACTGAATACCTGATAAATGCCAGACATTAAGTTAATCATGTGTTTGTACCAGCAATTTAAAATGAAGTGTGAACTTGACACAGATGATGAACTACTTCAAATCAATCATTTTAGATTAGAGCCTATGACAGTAACATTGTTGCTAGTAACATTAGTAATTTTTTTACATTAATAGATTTTATTTGTTAAAGTAGTTTTATGTTTAGAGAAGAATAGAAATGAAAGTACAGAGGGTTTCCACAGATAACACATCCTCCCTTTCTTCTGCCCCCCCCCAGTTTTCCCGTAAAAAAATAGATTGCACTGATGTGATACGCTTGTTGTATCATATGATAAAACAGTTTGCCTTTATAGGAAGCTGGAAAACTGCCTTTCAAAAAGTGACTGTTCCATTTTGCATTCCCTTCAGCAATGGATGAGGATTTCTGTTGCTCTGCATTTTGAGTTGTTAGTATTGTATGTTTGAGTCATCCTATGAGGTGTGTGGTGGTATCTCATTATTTTATTCGTGTGTAATGTACATATGACAAGCATGTCATATGTGAACAAAGATAGTTTTTAATCATTCTTCCCAACCTGTATTTTTTTTTTTTTGGCCTCTTTGTTGTTGTATTGCATTTGCTAAGACTTCTGTTGCAAAGCTGTGCAGGAACAGGGAGAGGGAGTATCTTGCCCTGCTTACCATTTTTAAGCAGAAAGCATCTAGTTTATTACCATTAGTTATGATGTTAGCTGTAGATTTTCAGGCAAATGTCCTTTATCAAGGTGAAGAAATTTTCCTGTTTCTAGTTTGCTGATAGTTTTTTTTTAAATCACAAATGGGTGTTAGATATATTAAATGCTTTCTCAATGTCTTTATATGCTCATATAATTTTTTCTCTTTCAGTTTGTTGATTTGTATGTGATATGTTTACATCCTCTATCTACATGGTAATGATTAAGGTGCAAAAAGGCTAAGCAAATAAAGATGCCACTATGATATTTGTCTCTCATTAAGAAATTCAAGCCATGGAAACTGCATTACATGCTTGGTAGGGACTAGGCATATACAAAGCACAGAGAGACTCATAGTGATTTCCTCTAGAAATGCACTACTAATACAAATATGGCAAGGTTAAATAAACTGGTGTTATTAATTGTGTATTTCCATTCATAAAATAAACGTTTGATGCATAGATATTTATATACTTTTGGCAAATTCTGGTTAAAATGCTAGTTCATGAAACCAAATTTTTACTGCTAACCTAGTATTAACTAATATATTCATGCAAATATTTATGTCAAATAAGTTAAACTAAATCAATAAACTTATTTGAAATCAAGCGACATAAGAAGTCACTATGTTAGGCAAAAAGTTAGATACATGGAAACATAAAATGTGACCATTACTTTTGAGAACTTTGCATCATATTTAGATAAACAATATATAAACAATAAATTATTATTATTTTATTTCAGTAACATACAAAATGGAAGAGATGGAAAGTCTCAAGGCAAATCTGTCAAATAAATCCTATAAGTAATAATTATTTGGGCTTTCAAGGGTAGAAAAGATCAATATTATTGAAATACATATCACTTACACTAATTAGCTTCATAATAACAGATTTCATTCCCTGGTTTCTAATATTTGCCATCAAGTAAATCACATACTCACTAGCATTCACTGAAGATTACTCATATGTTACTTTAAGACGACCTTTGAATATAACTCAGTTGTATTCCATTTCCTACCTCTTCTACAGACTACCCAAACAACTAGACTACTGATTTCTAACCTAAAAGTATTATATAGCTTCACACACCAGTAGCTACTGTCAGCTTGACGGAAGTCTAAGATGCCAACATGACCTTAAGAATTTGTGCGAGACCAATAAAAAAAATTGCTTGAGACCAAAGTTAACTTCCCTCCAAAACAAAAATAGAATAAAATAAATTTAAAAGTAGAGCTAAAAATGGGGAAACATCAATTAAACACTAGGACTTGGCAGTGCCTAAATCTATTACTTTATCCCTTTATACTTCCAATTTTCTAGAGAAAAGTTAAAAAGGGAGAAGATTTTGAAATTTAATTCAAACTATCGAATGTTTTGATAATTTAAAAGTATACATTCTGTTCATTCTGTTCATTAGCACATCGATCATTTAAAAGTATTCATTCTGTAGCAGAATGACTAATTTACTAGTCATTATTTCATATTTTTCAGGAATATAACATCAGTTTCCTTAATACCAATGTGAAGAGTCAACACATTCTGCTTATAATTTCCTATATCATATTAGGAGATAAGTCATATTTTTGTGCAAGATGTTAAAGCTGTATGTTTGGTATCCAAAACTATGTCTAAAAAAGTATTATCAACTTCTTTTAAATTTTGAAATGTGTTCTTAGAGCTACACAATCAACAGATATCATACATATTACCTAATAGACATGTATTAATACTGCCTGTAACATACAAGGCAATGTGCCATGGACATATAAAAATTATTTAGATACAATTTTTGCAGTCATGGAATTTATAGTATATCATGGGTTATAACATTTTCTCAAATAGGCGAATCACAATTCAGAATACAATCAGAAGCAGCATCACCAAAAGACATATGGTTAAACCACCACAGAATTATAGAAAGTAGTGAAACTAACGAGATTCTACACACATTCTGAAGGAGATAGTATTGATGGTATTCACTGCATGGAAGATTTAAATACTTTACTATATTTAAGCATCACATTTTTGCTTCGTACTATTCATTCAGTGTTCATTGATTAATTTAAAAATTAAATGCTTCACATAATTACTTTGTTATTACTATTTGTCAACTAAAGCTGGAGCATAGGCTGATGAAGGCTTAAGCCCGAGAAGCAAGTACTTTAGTTAAGTAAATGTTTCTCTAAGTACGTATGGATCAATGACAAATAATCAGTAATATTTCATATGTTTTTTTAAATTGTTTATTGTCAAATTGGTTTCCATGTAACACCCAGTGCTCTTCCCCACAAGTGCCCCTCTCCATGACCACCACCTCTTTTCTCCCTCCCCCTCAACCCTCGGTTTGTTTTCAGTATTCAATAGTGTCTCAGGTTTTGCGTCCCTCTCTCTTCCCAACTCTCTTTCCCCCTTCCCCTCCCCCTGGTCCTCCCTTAGGTTTCTGCTGTTCTCCTGTTAGACTTATGAGTGCAAACATATGGTATCTGTCCTTCTCCGCCTGACTTATTTCGCTTAGCATGACACCCTCGAGGTCCATCCACTTTCCTACAAATGGCCAGATTTTATTCTTTCTCATTGCCATGTAGTACTCCATTGTGTATATATACCACTTCTTCTTGATCCACTCATCAGGTGATGGACATTTAGGCTCTTTCCATGTTTTGGCTATTGTTGACATTGCTGCTATGAACATTGGGGTACATGTGCTCCTATGCATCAGCACTCTGTATCCCTTGGGTAAATCCCTAGCAATGCTATTGCAGGGTTATAGGGGAGTTCATGCTCATGGATCAGAAGAATAAACATTGTGAAAATGTCATTACTACCCAAAGCAATCTACACATTCAATGGTATGTTTTTAAAACTCAGATTCCAGGGACCTCTCTACATCCAATCAATTGGAGTTTGCCTTTTTTCCTTAAATTAAGAAAGTAGTAAGTGAAAGCAAGTTGTTTTCTACTTATTATTTTGAGAGCTAGAAAGAAATAATAATGCTTCTTACTCTTATATTTTATTCAATCAAGTCAGATCTCCATGTTTCTATTTAGGAAGTAATACATATTATGGTAAAATTCATCAAATCTTATGAAAACTTTGTTTATTGGGAAAGAAAGGGAAGTGCCTTCCTCCCGCCTCCTCCATTCCATGCTGCTCTAGAGTGGGCTTTGCAAATGGTTATCAGCCTGATCATTTTTGTTCTTTATGTTTTCTACTTTGATTTACAATGTTGGAGTGACTCTGGAGTTCTCTTGAGAAGAACCAAACCTGTTGTCTTGGATAATAGTTATACTTTGAGATCTTTTCCAATTTTATCCAAAATCTTTACAAGCTGGACGAATTTATCAGATGTTCTGATCCACTATCTGTACCCTTTAAATGTTCCTAATTTCCTATTGTTAATAGAACTTCAATTTTTAAAAAGAAAAAAGTCTGCTCAGATATTTTCATATTTTAGTAAACTCTGAGGAGATAAAACAAATATTCAGTCCACCTTTTAAAATATGAAGCCTATTTCATTTTCCTTTCATCTCCTCTGAATTACTGTTGCATCAATGTATTTGGAGAAAGTATTCTAAATACTTGGGACACTAAAAGATATTAGATCATTAATTTGGGCAAATATATACCTTTATGCAATCTTAATTCAATTTTTAAGCTATCTTCTATACCAGTTTTATATTTTCTATTTCTTTGATCTGTTAGATAAAAGAATATCTTAGATAGGAGGCTCAAGGTACTCATCTTCCAAATTTCATACAGCACTTCTAGAAAAGCCTTAAAAGGGGTGAAAATGAATATAATATTTTGAGAGAGGAGAAAACTAAACAATAAAACGTGAAACTTTCACCTCTATGATCAATCATCCCATCCATGGCTAAATGTAGCCCTCTGATGAAAAGTGAGAGCACAGAAATAAAGCCCTTTTTGTTCCTGCCCATTTCATTTCTGATGTGCAACTGTTATGCAAGCATCTGGTGCTTAGAGTTAACGCACCATCTCACAATCATAAAAGAGACATTCTCAACATACTCAAGATGTCAGAGTGGACAGATGACAAGACTCTGGTTTCTTGATTAAATTGCAGAGCCCCTTAGCCAACCCTGACCCTCTGTTGAGAACATTTTGTTTATTGAGATAATAAATGCTATTTGTATCCTGCAGCAGAAACCACCTTAACTGATACAATGCCCATTACAATCTGAATCCATGATCTTAACATGCTATTTCAACGTATAGTCTAACCACACTCTCCTTGTCACCCAACATACATTCACCATGGCAGACTTCAACTCACTTTTCAAGATCTAGTTCTTTTTTTTTTTGAACCACAGTTTTTTTTATTTCTCTTATACTTTAGTGTCAGATTGGTTTCCATGTAACACCCAGTGCTTATCCCCACAAGGGCCCTCCTCGATGTCCATCACCCCCCTTTCTCTCTCCCCCTCCCCCATTAGTGCTCAGTTTGTTCTCAGTATTCAAGGGTCTCTCACGGTTTGCCTCCTTCCTCTCTCTTTCAATTACCCCCCTCGCCCATGGTCCTCTGTTAGGTTTCTCCTGTTCCACATTTGAATGAAAACATATGTTATCTGTCCTTCTCTGCCTGACTTATTTCACTTAGCATGACACCCTCGAGTTCCATCCACATTGATATGAATGGCCAGATTTCATTCTTTCTCATTGCCGTGTAGTATTCCATTGTATAGATACATCACATCTTCTAGATCCATTCATCAGGTGATAAACATTTAGGCTCTTTCCATGATTTGGCTATTATTGAAAGTGCTGCTATGGACATTGGGGTACATGTGCCCCTATGCATCAGCACTTCTGTATCCCTTGGATAAATCCCTAGCAGTGCTATTGCTGGGTCTTAGGGGAGTTCTACTGTTAATTTTTTGAGAAACCTCCACACTGTTTTCCAGAGCTGCTGCACCAGTTTACATTCCCACCAACAGTGTAGGAGGGTTTCTGTTTCTCCACATCCTCATCACCATCTATAGTCTCCTGATTTGTTCCTTTTAGCCACTCTGACCGGTGTGAGGTGGTATCTCAATGTGGTTTTGATTTGTTATTTCCCTGATGATGAGTGATGCTGAGCATTGTTTCATGTGCCTATTGGCCATCTGGATGTCCTCTTTGAAGAAGTGTCTATTCATTTCTACTGCCCATTTCTTCACTGGATTATTTGTTTTTCAGCTGTGGCTTTTAGTGATTTCCTTATAGAGAGATTTTTGGAATCTAGCCCTTTATCTGATATGTCATTTGCAACTATCTTTTCCCATTCCGTCGGTTGCCTATTAGTTTTCTTGATTGTTTCCTTTGCATTGCAGAAGCTTTTTATTTTGATGAAGTCCCAATAGTTCATTTTGGTTCTTGATTCCCTTGCCTTTGGGGATGTGTTGAGTAGGAAATTCCTGTGATTGGGGCCAAGGAGGTTGTTTCCTGCTTTCTCCTCTAGGGTTTTTATGGTTTCCTGTCTCACATTCAGGTTCTTCATCCATTTTGAGTTTGTTTTTGTGTATCGTGTAAGAAGGTAGTCTAGATCATTCTTTTGCATATTGCTGTCCAGTTCTCCCAGCACCATTTGTTAAAGAGACTCTTTTTTTTCCATTGAATACTCTTTCCTGCTTTGTCAAAGATTAATTGGCCATGCATTTTTGGGTTCAGTTCTGGGTTCTCTATTCTATTCCATTGGTCTATGTGTCTGCTCTTGTGCTAATACCATACTGTTTGATGATGACAGCTTTGTAGTAGAGGCTAATCTCTGAATTGTGATGCCTCCCATTTTGGTTTTCTTCTTCAATATTACTTTGGCTATTTGGGGTGTTTTGTGGCTCCATACAAATTTTCAGATAGTTTGTTTTAGATTTGTGAAGAATGCTGGTGCAGTTTTGATGGAGATTGCATTGAATGTGTAGATTGCTTTGGGTAATAATGACATTTTAACAATGTTTATTCTTCTGATCCATGAGCATAGAATGTTTTTCCATTTGTGTCTTCTTTAATTTCTTTCATAAGTTTTCTATAGTTTTCATTATACAGATCTTTTACATTTTTGGTTAGGATTATTCCTAGGTATTTTATGTTGCTTTTGTGCAATTGTGAATGGGATCAATTTCTTGATTTCCCTTTCTGTTGTTTCATTATTGGTGTATAAAATTGCAACCACTTTCTATATATTAATTTTGTGCCCTGCGACTTTGCTGAATTCATGGATAAATTCTAGTAGGCTTCTGGTGTAGTCTGTCGGGTTATACATGTAGAAAATCATGTCATCTGCCAAAAATGAAAGTTTGACTTAATCTTTTCCAATTCTGATGCCTTTTATTTCCTTTTGTTGACTGATTGCTGATGCTAGTACTTTTAGCACTATGTTAAACAACAGTGGTGAGAGTGGACATCCCTGTCATGTTTCTCATCTCAGGGGGAAAGCTCTCAGTTTTTCCCCATTGAGGACGATATGAACTATGGGCTTTTCATTAATGGCTTTTATGATGTTGAAGTAGGTTCCTTCTATCCTGACTTTCTCGAGGGTTTTTTTAAGAAAGGATGCTGTATTTTGTCAAATGTTTTTTTCTGTGTCCCTCATCAGGATCATATTTGTTGTTGTTATTTTTGTTAATGTGATGTATCACATTGATAGATTTGTGAATATTTAACCAGCCTTGTAACCGAGGAATGAATTCCACTTGATCCTGTTGGATAATTCTTTTTATATGCTGTAGAATTCGATTTTCTAGTATCTTGTGGAGGATTTTTGCATCTGTTTTCATTAAGATTATTGGCCTCTAGTTCATTTGTTTTGCTGGGTCTCTGGTTTGGATATCAAGGTGATGCTGGCTTCGTAGAATGAATTTGGAAGTTTTCCTTCTATTTCTATTTTTTGGAATAGTTTGAGAAGAATGGGTATTAGCTCTGCTTTAAATGTCTGGTAGAATTCCCCTGGGAAGCCATCTGGCCCTGGTCTCTTATTCATTGGGAGATTTTTGATAATGGAATCGATTTCTTCACTGGTTATTGGTCTATTCATGCTTTCTATCTCTTCCCATTTGAATTTTGGTAGTGCATGTATGTTGAGGAATTTGTCCATTTCCTCTAGGTTGTCCAGTTTGTTGGCATATAGTTTTTCATTGTAATCTCTAATGATTGCTTGTATTTCTAAGGGGTTGCTTGTAATAGATCCATTTTCATTCATGATTTTGTCTATCTGCTCTGTCTTTTCTTTCTAAGGAGCCTGGCTAGAGGTTTATCGATTTTGTTTATTTTTTCGAAGAACCAACTCTTGGTTTCATTGATCTGCTCAACTGTTTTTTTGGATTCTATATTGTTTATTTCTGCCCAGATCTTTATTATTTCTGCTGGGTTTGGGGTGCTCTTGCTGCTCCCATTCTAGTTCTATTGGGTGCTCTGTTAGATTTTGAATTTGTGCTTTTTCTAGTTTTTTGAAATAGGCCTGGATTGCAATATATTTTCCTCTTAGGACTGCCTTTGCTGCATCCCAGAGGGTGTGGATTGTTGTATTTTTGTTTTCATTTGTTTCCATATATTTTTTAATTTCTTCTCTAATTGCCTGATTGGCACAATCATTCTTTAGTAGGGTGGTTTTTATCTCCACATTTTTGGAGGTTTTCCAGACTTTTTTGTGGTTAATTTCAAGTTTCATAGCAATGTGATCTGAAAGTGTGCATGGTATGATCTCATTTCATTTATATTAATGCCCCAGTATGTGATCTGTCTTGGAGAATGTGCCATGTGCACTCGAAAAGAAGGTGAATTTCCTAACTTTGGGATGCAGAGTTCTAAATATATCTATCAATTCCATCTGTTCCAATGTGTCATTCAGGTCCATTGTTTCTTTAGTGATTTTCTGTTTGGTTGATCTATCCATTGCTGTCAGTGGAGTATTAAAGTCCCCCTGTAATTAGCACATTCTTATCAATAAGATTATTTCTGTTTATGATTAATTATTTTATGTATTTTGTTGCTTCTGAGTTCAGTGCATAGATGTTTATAATTATCTCTTTCTGATGGATAGACCCTGTAATATTACACAATGCCCTTCTTAATCTCTTGTTACTGCCTTTACTTTAAAGTCCATTTTGTCTGATACAAGTATGGCTACTCCAGCTTTCTTTTGGCTTCCAGTTGCATGATAGATATTTCTCCACCCCCTTATTTTCAACTTGTTGGTGTATTCAGGTCTAAAATGAGTCTCCTATAGACAGCAAATAGATGGATTTTTTTTATTCATTCTGCCACCCTATGTCTTTTGATTGGAGCAGTTAATCCATTTGCATTCAGTGCTATTATTGAAAAATATGGGTTTAGAATCATTGTGTTTTCTGCAGGGCTAATGCTTGTAATGGTATCTCTGGTACCTTGTGTTCCTTGCAACATTTCCCTCATAGAGTCCCTCTTAGGATTTCTTGGAAGGCTGTTTTTTGTGGTGATGAATTTATTTGGGAAAACTTTTATCTCTCCTTCTATTCTGAATGAGAGGCTTGCTGGATAAAGGATTCTTGGCTGCAATTTTTTTTTCTGTTCATCACATTGAAGATTTCCTGCCATTCCTTTTTGGCCTGCCAAGTTTCAGTAGAGAGGTCTGTAGCTACTCTGATAGATTTCCCTTTGTATGTTCGGGCCTTTGTATTTCTAGCTGCTTTCAGAATTCTCTTTTTATCCTTATATTTTGCCAGTTTCACTATGATGTGTCATACTGAAGGTCGAATCAAGTTACGTCTGAGGGGAGTTCTCTCTTCCTCTTAGATTTCAGTATCTGTTTCCTTCCCCAGGTTGGGGAATTTCTCAGCTATAATTTGTTCAAGTACCCCTTCAGTGCCTTTGTCTCTTTCTTCTTCTTCAGGAATTCCTATGATATGGATATTGTTCTCTTTGATATTATCAGTCAGGTATTGAATTCTCCTTTTGTGCTTGTGGATCAATTTTATCTCTTTTTCTTGGTGTCCTTTTTTTCTATAACTGTGTCTTCTAATTCACCTATTCTTCTCTCTGCCTCTTCAATTTGTGCAGTGGCTGCCTTCATTTTATTATGCATCACATTTATAGCATTTTTAAATTCATCACAACTATTTTTAAGGTCCATTGTCTGTGTAGCAATAGTTTCTGTGATGTCTTCCATACCTTATTCAAGCCCAGCAATTAATTTTATGACAGTTGTTCTACATTATTGCTCAGTTATTTTGAGCAGTTCTGTTGCTGTGACTTCTTCCTGGAATTTCTTTAGAAGAGAGTTATTCCCTTTCAGCATTCTGGCTAGCTTTCTGTGTCTTCTCAGTTTTAAAAACTTGTTATGCACTCTTCACCTGTGAGTATTGCTATATTATAGAGGCTCATTGCCTGTCTAGGGCCTGTACATTCTTTTGTTGGTGTCCATTCATCTCTCTTCTTGTGCCTTTGGTTATTTTATTTCCCTACTCTTAGTGGTATTTGGAACTCTCCACCATGTGTACCTTGGCTTGTTTCTTGAGGTGGCCATATGCAGCTTTCTTCTTAGTGGACTCTGTCTCTTTTCCTTTTGACTCTTGTGGTTCAGTGTCTTATGGCTTCAGTCCTTCTTTGTTTGAGAATACAGGCAGGCAAAAAGTATGGAGCTCCCTACTTCTCCACCATCTTGCCTCCCCTCTCAAAATTTCTAATATCACTTATTTTTTCAAGTTTTCCCAAACGAGGGAGTCTCTTCCCTGCTCTCATATGTCTTTATGACTATTACAGCCTTATTAAAATTTGCATATATTTGCATAATGGCAACATCTCTGATTAATTATTGTATTTTCTACCATCAATATCATAGCTTAGAATATAGTATTTAATAAATGCATGTTGACTAAATGAAATTTATATAGATAAAAATTCTATTAATGTAAGTTAAAAATTTGAGTTTCCCTGGAAGCCACACTTTTAATAAAAATGGAAAAATACCTACCAAGAATAGTCTGTTAATTCCACTTTTAACAATTCAAATTACCCGTGTGAATTTTAATCCGACTCAATCAACTTGCTCAGGAGGAGGCTGGGGTGGACGTTATGATTACCAAATATAAGAGATATTATTCCTACTGTGGGATAGCACAGTGTTTACATTTTCTAACTAGAACTGGTGCAAATATCAAAGTTCCAATAAGTGAGAGTAATGGTAAGTAGTGTTGTGTCATTTCCATTTATGTTAATGTTGAAAAATCTTCAAAATGCAAAAGCTCTGAGCATATGTAGTAGCCAAGATAAAGTATATGTTAGAAAAGAGAGCCTGACTTGGCACAGTATATGTGACATACACAGATGATTTGAAAGTACCTCTTGGGACACCTGGATGGCTCAGTCAGTTAAGCATCTGACTTTGGCTCAAGTCATGGTCTCATAGTTTATGAGTTTGAGTCCTCATTGGGCTTTATACTGACAGCTCAAAGCCTGGAGCCTGCTTCAGATTCTGTGTCTCCTTCTCTCTCTGCCCCTCCCCAACTTGTGCTCTGTCTCTCAAAAATAAATTAAAAAAATTATTTTAAGCAAGAAATTACATCTTAACTCAGAATAGATGTTTTCTTCATATCATGAAAGAAAGTGTAAGCCTTTTTAATGCTCTTAGAAACAGAAAATGTTGTCATCTGCTACCAACATTTCAGAAATCTTTTGGTAAGTTAGTGGATGCTGTTTTGTCTTCAAGGAAAATTTATCTGAACTATAGTTACATTTATCTTTGAACTGTCTTCGAATAAAGTATATACAAAGTGAATTAATAGTTTGAACAAACACTAGAGGAGGAATATTTCCCCACCTAGGAAAATAAAATATATTAAGAATATTTAGATAAAAGCAATTTTGTGGTTATTTATGAACTATCTATTTGTTATAGGAGCTAGTGGGACTTTAATATATTAATAAATCATTAGCGTTTAGATGAAATCATCTACCATACTATTCATTTGCATAAGCATGTTAGATATACAATGACTTAAAACTTTTATAAACAGGACTTTCATTAATTTATATCAGCCCTCTCCCTAATTAATTTAAAATAATGTGTTTTACTATGACAAGATGCATGAAAGATAATTGTACAGATAACCTCATTATTCATTGTATTATTATAAAAGAGAAACCATGGATGCCAATTAAGACCCACAAAAATGTAAAGAAGCTAAATATGCATATTGTACTAATGAGCACCTGGCTCACACAGTATTTACATTTTAATTATGGGAAGATTTTGTATTTAAAGGCAGATCACAATTATTATTCTGTTTATGATATATTTGTTGTAAAGTTTTCCCATAAAAAGTTTTGCAAATGAAAATGTGACACCAGATAAATATAAATGATACAACAGTATAATATATTTATGAGATATCTCTGTATAAAATGTCCACTGAATAGAGAATTCTTGTCTATTTTTTATCCATTTAATATTCCCAAAGTTTGGGGGAGTCATAATACAGATAAAAATAAATTCATTTACAATTAAGGAAGTTTAGAAGCTGATAAAGACAAGTTTTGAAAATTTGAAGTATTTCTATTAATAAAATTGAGCTATAAAAAACTATGACCTTTTCCTCAACTGAAAATTATTTTAGAATAGCTGTTAGAAATAATGAAAGAAAGTTTCTATTTTCTTACAAAACCCCACTGACATTGGGTAGTTTATACAGTTGCAATCATGCTAAATTAAGAATTAAATAATGTGAAATATTAAATAAGATAAAAGGTATTTGAAAGAAGCACGTGGGAACTGGCATTACTCTTTGCTAATTAAGATGACTGACGTGCATAACAACAAGGAAGAAGTTAAGAAACAAAGAAGCGAAAGGAGCCTAATTCAGAATGGTGGATAACATTTAAAAGTTTCTTAGTTCCCTAATGCATTTAGAAACACAGCCTGTCTTGCTAACATAAAGAAGCCTGTCAGCTCTTACAGACAAAAGCAGAAGATATTGGTGGGTTAGTGGGAAGTTGCTTTAACTAGTAGACATAAAGAACTGAGGAGGTTGTTCTTAGATCCAAATTGTAGAGTGGAAAACTATTTGAATATAGAGGCTTCCATATGTAACATGTATGTTATATGTAACAAAAACCATGCTTATGATTGGAGATGACCGATACTTGAATATACAAACAAGGAAAGTGATCTGAAATTCAAAAAGTGTAAATTGGGGAATATAATGACAGGTCACATAGGGAGGTCTGTGACTTAGGCAAGTGTTAATGTAAAAGACAGTAAACGTTGGCCTTATTCTTACCTACTCATATTCACTAATTACTGATTTCTGTTTACCTTTTATTCAGTATTTCTTGATTTCCTCAGGTTGTATTTTCATTCCTTCCTATATTTGTGAGAAAATGTTCCTTTTTACCAGAACTGTAATTGTTGGGCTGCTCTTATATCTGTTATAGATATAATAGTTTCAGAAAAAAAGACAGAGGAAATATGGTTGTGCTCTGAAATAAAATAAAATTGAAGGGCAAAGAAAAGATGAGTTTGAGGTAAATTAAAAATGAATTTTTCTCTTGAGAACTTCACTTTGCATTAGCACAGATAATGGTTTCTTGTTATTAATTTTTGCTTAATAAAACTAATATATATTTTTTATTTTTTTATTTTTTTACTATTTTTATTTATTTTTAGAGAGAGAGAGAGACAGCATGAGCAGGAGATGGTCAGAGAGAGAGAGGGAGACACAGAATCTGAAGACAGGCTCCAGGCTCTGAGCTAGCTGTCAGCACAGAGCCCGATGCAGGGCTCGAACCCATGAACTGAGATCATGACCTGAGCTGAAGTCAGATATTCAACCGACTGAGCCATCCAGGTGCCCCAAAACTAATATATTTTTAATATCATTACATATTTGATTTTTCTTTTCCTGAGGAAATACAGAATTTTACAATTAAAAGAGACCCTTAGCATCCTATCGCCCCATGTGAACATTCTCTCCAATTTTAGTGAGTCCCCTAATTCCCTGGGAAGACTTCCTGTATGAGTGCTTTTTCTTACAATTAGGCTGGCTGTGAATTTCAGAATCCTAGCAAGATACAGTTTCATTCTTTCTCCAAGACTAGAGGAGACACATTGATTTATTGTTTTAATGAGTGTGGCTTTAATTAAAGCTTAAATAACATCAGTTGCTTTAGTTGTTGTTTTTTACTCTTCAGGGATTCTACTCATTTTCAAGATTGTGTTTTGGGTGCTGATGCAAGTCTTTGGTTAACAAGAATAGTTTCCTTGTTTAGAAGAGGGAATTTCAAGCATCATTTTGGCCAATTCTGTTTTCACTAAATTTATTTGTGGTGTGTGTGTGTGTCTGTGTGTGTGTTTTTGTGTGTGTGTGTGTGTGTGTGTGTGTGATTTCCATTGTAGATTTACAGTACTTTATCATTCATTATTTTTCTTTAATTACTTTTCCTTAAAGGATGGGTTGAAGATTAATTTTTATGTTTACCTGCCTCAAGCTAATTCTTTATCTCAAACTAATAATTCACTCTTTTACCAAACTTGTCATGACTTTGTAGATCATTTTAACATTTGGGACACAATTCACTTCAGCTAATAGAGGACTGAACCGTATTCTCTGTACTGGAATAGACAAGAAAATCCTTCAGAAAGTATATGGTTAGTTAGCTCTCCATACCTCATTTCTCTGACTTGTAAAGACATTTCATTTATATGAGTTGTGGCTTCAGACATCAGAGGGAAACTCACTCCTATAAAGCTTGGCACAGTGAGACTCCTCCTCTCCACAGACCAACAAAATTAACTATGTATGGAAAGTGGGATGCTTGGTGTTACAAGAGTTTGTAATTTAAGAGTTCATGTCTTTAAGAACTCTCATCAATTTGAGTAGAAAACTAATGATATAAGTATAGGTTATCAATAATAGTCTCCTGAATGATCTGCTGAATTAAGCACTAACTGATTCACAAAGACAGAAAATTGCAATTGTGACTAATTGACTATGTACATAAGTACACTAGCTAGGTAGAGAAGAAATAAATATATAAAAGAAGAAAGAGAGAAGAAAAATACCCCTCTTTAGAATCCTTCAAAGATTTCTCATTGCAGTTAATGAGATGTCCTTCTCCAACCTGTCTTCAAGGCAGTTTATGGTCCAGCCTTTGCTGCCCCTCCAAATTCACCTCTCTCTACTCCACTACTTAGTTAAGCTTATGACTCTGCTCCTATTTCAGGCTTTCTAGGCCTCTAAGTGGTGTACTACTTCCAAGAGCTTCACATGATTTACTCCCTTCTCCTGAAATTTGTTCTCATATTCCTCCACCTCTCTATAGATTTGCCTGAATCACTTTGTCTTCAGTTCCTCATCATAAGCATCATATTTTCCAATTTAAATTTAAATTGCTCCATTTCTACCAGTTACTATTTTTGATAATATTTTTAGTTTGGGTAATAACATTTATCACAGTCTGTAGTATTTTGTGTATTTGTTTGATAAAATTCTGTGTTCCTCCTTTGACTGTAAGCTCCAGAGGATCAAGCACTATCTGTTTCATTCATCAGAGTACACTCAGTACTTCATACATAGTTTAAGACATAGTAAGTGTTTAAATATTTGTTGCCTGACTATATTATTACATTTATTTTTTAACTTAAAAAATTTTTTTGAAAGAGAGAAAGAGAGAGAGAGTGAGCATGAGTGGGGGAGGGGCAGATAGAGAGGAAGACATAGAATCTGAAACAGATTCCAGGCTCTGAGCTGTCATCACAGAGCCAGACACGGGACTCAAACTCATGAACTGCAAGATCATGACCTCAGTGGAAGTTGGACACTAAACTGACTGAGCCACCCAGGCTCCCTAAATGTATTATAACATTTAAAACCAATAATTAGGGCACCTGGGTGGCTCAGTCGGTAAAGCATCTGGCTTCAGCTCAGGTCATGATCTCATGGTTCATGGGTTCAAGCCCCGTGTAAGGCTCTGTGCTGACAGCTAGCTCAGAGCCTAGAGTATGCTTCCAGTTCTGTATCTCCCACTCTCTCTGACCCTCCCTTGCTCACACTGTCTCTCTCTCTGTCTCTCAAAAATAAATTAAAAAAACATTTAAAAAAATAAAACCAATAATTGAATTTAAATAAGTTAACCTTTTTTCTCACAGAGAGGAGATACACACACACACACACACACACACACACACACACACACACACACACAGAATCTCCATGTCTAGCTCAGAACCTGATGCAGGGTTCAGTCTCACAATCATGAAATTATGACCTGAAATGAAATCAGGAATTGGACACTTAACCAACCAAGCCACCCAGGCACCTCTGATTTAAAAATTTTTAATATAAGTATAATTTATTAAGTGGTCAATATAGAAGAGTCATTGGGGTTGTGTAATATGAGGGAATTTCTAATAATTCTCTTATAATTGCACATGGAACCAGGGTAGATATATGCCTTCATGTGAAGTTTAATAAAATGTAAGATTACTCAGTCTTAAGATTTAAATTGAAATGGTTCAAAAGTGGTGTATAAAATAATGAACAAATCTGTTAAAGACAAATACAGGCAAGATAAAGAATTGTGTTTGAAAATAAGAGATGAGCAGCTGGCTGGAGAACTAAAGCAATGTTAGACCTCTGATCCTAAATATATAACTTTAGAGTTTTATAGAGGATTTATTGGAATTTTTATCTTCAGAGTTACACAGAATCAGCCAAAGCATGCTGATGAACTTATACGAAAAGATTAATAGAAAATATAGGTTCAGTATGGGTTCACTAAGGAGAAATAGTGATAAATAAAGAATAAAAGTATAGAATGTTTCACAATGAGTTATAAGCTTAAAAAAAGGCAAGAAAAATCAGGATGGAAGAAGGGTTGATGGGATTATGACTTACTGTAATATTCCCTTTTGTAACTCTTCTTTTTAAATATTTATGGTGGGCATTATCAATTCTTTATGTGTTCAAATAAAGTCATCATCAAGAACTTACTGCTTGGTTTTCTTTTCATTGCAGTATGTCATTTGCTAAAAAGTAAAGCAAAATATTATTTAAAATATTCAAGCAACAAAAATTTAAGGTAAAATTCTTCTCCCCCTCAACTCTGTTTCCTACCCTGCATGGTTTATTATAGCTATTTTCCATTTACTGAAATGTTAGAAATAGTTGTAATAAAATTTTCTTACACATGTAATATGTATAATTACATATGTTATAGAATTAATATAATTTATAGAGAAATTTATATCAGCTCTCTGGACATTACAGAACAGAGTCCATTGTAAACATTCAATATCATGAATTGTATGAAATATTTTGCCTGTGGAAGCTCTTTTTGACCTTACATAGCTTTTAAAGTGCAAAAGTATCAAATGTAATACTAACACTCTTTGGTAGGCAGATACTTTCTAGGTAGTTGGGTAGATTAACATTCCTACATACTGTAAATTTTGAAAATGATCTTGAGACCTATTATTGTCTAAAAGGACAATCAATTGAGATAAATCTAGTGAGCACAGGTGTATTATCTAACATAATAGGTGCCTAATAAAGTGTCTTGAGCATAATAGATTTTTAGTAAGTATTAATTTACATTAAGTGAAGAAACGTTCTTGGTTTTTATAACTTAAAGGCTTCGCCCTCTATGTGCTTGCTAACCCATAGATGTGTTTGAAGCTGTTGTGGGCCGCTGACAGATAGAGAATAAAGAGAGGAAATGATCACTCTTTCAAGATCTGAGCAAGGTAACAGTTCTGAGGAATGTGAGTTGAGCTAGGATCACCAAGGGAAAGATCAAAAGGCAGAACAGGGCTCATACTGAATGAGCATGAGCTGGAATAGAACCAAGAAAAAAGGTTGCAATTTATGATTAATTCAAGAATATTCTACAGTAAAAATCATTCCAAATAAAGGTAGATATATTAGAGATTATAATAGGGAAGTATTTTACAATCTGGCAGATTGGCAGATCAAAGATAGCAAAGCACTCAAGACTAGAGGAGACAGCAGGGGAATGGTTTGGGCTGTGACAATTCAATGGAGAAGTCCTAGAAGGAGTGTAGGGGTGTCATTTTTTTAGGTGAGCAAATCTAGGTACAGTGAATTAGAAATTTGGAGCAGCATTACAAATACGTCTGTGTGGAAACAAAGGCGCATACCTAAGATTACAAAGTCAAGGCAAGAGCAATAGAGGTCTTTTTGAGAAAATGATCTCATTCTATACCCTTTGTCTGTATAAATGAAAGAATATAGTGCTTTTCTTTCTCTGTGACTTGTCTCATTTAACATACTACTCTCTAAGTCCATCTGTGTTGCTGCAAATGTCACACTCCATTGTGTGAGTGTGTATACATATCTATCGTGTTTATATGTATACATCACACATATATATACATCACAAATATATATGTATATATCCACACATTCTTTATACTAATTCATCTATCCAGTCATTTTTCTTTTTTTAAATTTTTTAATGTTTTTTTAAAAATTTATTTTTGAGACAGAGAGACAGAGCATGAGCAGGGAGAGGCAGAGAGAGAGAGGGAGACACAGAACAGGAAGCAGGCTCCAGGCTCTGAGATGTTAGCACAGAGCCCGATGGCGGGGCTCGAACCCACGAATGTGAGATCATGACCTGAGCCAAAGTCGGAGGCTTAACCGAATGAGCCACCAGGCGCCCCTCCAGTCATTTTTCTATGGACACTTAGTTTGCTTCCATATTTTGATTATTGTAAATAATGTTGCAGTGAGCATAGGGGTGCACATATCTCTTTGGTTTGGTGTTATCACCTCTTGGGGGATAAAAACCCAGAAGCTAGATCATATAATAGTTATATTTTTAATCTTGTGAGAAATATCCATACTGTTTTCCATAGTGGCTGCACCAATTTACATTTCTACCAGTGGAGCTTAAGGGATTTCTCCATATCCTCATCAAAACTTGTTATTTTTATAGATTCTTGTAGGTCTCAAATTCTATGACAATTAGAAGGGTGAAAAATCCATTGTTTTCACTATCTGTGATCTTCAATTTATTAAGAATTCAAGATCAACATGTTAATGGGTCAGTGGTTGTCTTATAAGATTTGATCCATCCATCCATGTTTATTGAAGCACCAGTCAATCGAATTCCTAGGTAATGTCCCCATTAGAAAATAAATAAACCTTAAACTATCAGAGTCTTTGTACTTATTACACAGCCCTCTGCCATTGACAACACCTGTTTTCTTCTTCCACTTATTTATTGAACATCTATATTTTTTCTGTAGAAAATCTGATTTCTTTCAAAACATCTTTTAACAGCTGCATTCTGTTATATGTAAGTTGGTATTTATAACATGTAATTTAGGTGTGTTAATTAATGAAGCTTACCATTTATTATTAGATACATTTAATATATCTGATATAAAATAAATCTTCATTGCATACTTCTCATTAGACTTCTTAAAAAATAGAATAAAGCTATAGCCAAGTAGCCCAAAATTACAGTTTTCTATACATGATTTATCATATACTATAAACGAGATACAATTTAATGAAAGCAAAATTTGACTTATATAGGAAAACTTTGGCCAAATCATTGTATGATCAAATTGTTTTCATTTCTCCTTATCTTCTTATAAATTTCTGTTTGGACTACATTGTTTGTAATGATTGAATGGCAGATTAATTTTTAAAATTTCCGGAAGCTTTGTAAAATATCTAAAAGAATGCTGTACTTACCTATGAAATATATTCCGATTATACTACGAAAATCATGACTTACTTGATCACTTTGTGTATTCTACTAGCATTCTATTACTCAAAAGGTATACTGATTTTCAAGTCTTGCATCATTGAACACTCTACTGTAAATTTTGGTTTCTCAGCTTTACCAGTGTTTAGCACATAGTAGGCAGGCAATACATATTCCTTGAAGTAATAAATAAATCTGAGATGTGGTTTAGGAAAGTAATAAATATGAAAAATGTAATAGGAAAGTCAGAAGGTTATAAGAAATGTGCTGAATGAAAGGTCTGTATAAACAAATTTAATGCTGGAGATTTGCGTATAATTCAGCTGCCCTCTTGTGAAACCAACATTTAATTAAATACAGTTGTCTCATAACATACTCAGTGGTTGAGCTTCTCACAGCTGAACTAAAATTGTTTAAGTAAAATGAGACTCATTAACTTTTCTAATTGTTTGCGTGAAGACTTGAACTTTGCTTTTAAAAAGAAACTGCTCCATCTGCAGCTAGTAAAAAGTATCAGCTGGCAATGTTTAACCTTCATGAATCATCCATTTATTTTTTCTTTCTCAAACCAGTGAGTGTTAGGGAGAGGCGATTCTATAAAAAATTTCAAAGAATGTTTCAGGAACTTTGTTTTTGTGCCTCTCTTCTGCGCTTATGCATACCAAAAGGAATAGTTGCCTAGTTTGTATAAAGGTAAAAGTACATGCATCATGGGAATGTAACAGCTGCGCAACTTTAGCCTTTCTTAGTCATCAATAGAGAGGAAACAGATCATCAACACTTGAATGCTTCATTTTATAATGATGCTTCTTATTGTACAGCTTCAAAATGGCAAGTGTCTCTTGACAAAGAAAATGTTTCATTGCTGCTAGCTGATAACAAACACATGTTTTCTCTTAAGAGAAGTAAACTATGGGAAGTCTCCACTTGATTTTTAGAGTTTTAAGGTTAATACAAACAATAAGAAAACATAGGGAAAATCTTCCTACTGGTTGAGATTCTATAGAAAACAAGTCCTCATTTCCCAGTCAGTTTTCCATTTAATAGTACTTTTTATGAATGAAACCAATTTCATAAATGGTGATATTTTAGAAAACATAAGTCTTCTAGCTATTCTTATATGGAAATGACTCATGTAATTTAAGAGAAAAAGAATATTTGTTCCATGTTTTGTCCTGACTTTAGTCATACTTACAGACTTTTCATCTAATAAGTACAGATACTGTTACATTTAAAATCCACTGATATAAGAGTTAATAGTCTTACATTTGGGGAGATCAGAGACTTGGACTTATTCTCACATACAAAAGATGGGTGGAGGTTGGTTTTGCAGGCAAGTGGAGAAGCTCCAGTATTGTCAGAGGCCCATGTTCTGTGCATTTTTTTCTCTCTGTCATCTTGAGTGGGAAGCTTCTAGGCTGAAGTTACTTCATGGTTTAGTGGTTGCTGAAGGTCTAGTTATTGAGACCAGAGTTCAGAATTCAGGAATAAGGGAAAATGGGAGAACGCCTAGCTTTTCCATAATAAAGAGACTTCTTGGGAACTTTGTGCCACATTTCTGCTAATTGTTCAAAACTAACCTTGGAAAAATGATACCATACTCACATTTGCATTTAGAGATGCCTCAGAAATATGTTTTCTATGAGGCACACAGCTTAGGGTTTTGCTACAGATAAAGAAGTAATAAAAAATTGGAGAGGCAATGGAGTCACTAGCACATACACACACACCCAAAAAAACAATCACAATTTTACACAAGAGCAACAGTTAGAAATGGTAAAAATTTAGTATAGAATTTAAATTAAAAATACAAACAAAAGCAAGACACAGGAATATAACAAATTATAAAGGTGAAAAGCCTTTAGTAGAAATTAATAAATATTTATTGAAATGCATTAACATATAGACATATAATGTTCATTAATAGGAAAATACTACACTTAAACAATGTCAATTCTTAATAAATTCAATTTTAAATCAATGCAATCCCAATCAAGATCTGAACATAGTTTTCCTTGGGGTTGCTGAGGAATATAAGTGAATTATAGAATTGATATGAAAATGAAAAAAAACTAGAGGAGATAAAACATTCTTTGGGACAATGAACATTAAGTTCATAGTCTGTACTGAGTGATTATTAGAGTGACAAAGGCATCATGGTTTTGACACAAGAAAATACACATTTGCAAGTGCAATATAATAGAAACCTCAAATACACTTGCTGGGATTCTTAAAAAGATTACAACATAGAAGAGCTTGCACTATAAATCAGTGGGTAAAAGGACTATCCTGTACGTGATGCTGGAGAACTGTTTATCTATATGGAAAAAAGTGAAATGAGATTTGTATTCCAATCAAATACATGAAATCTGTTTCTCATAGGTTATAAACAAAAATGTAAAAAGCCAAGGTATGAAATCTTTAAAGACGACTTAAGAGAATAATATCCTTATGCCTTAGATGTAGAAAATAATTTTTTAAACAAGTCCAAAAAAATAGTAGAAATGAAAAACTGATAAACTCAATTTAAATATGTGAACTGCTTTGTCCAGTGGTTCCTGACAGAAACTGAAAAGACAAACTGCATTTCTGGAAAATATGATTATAACACATACAATTATAAAGAGTTAGTATTTGCATTATATAAAGAACTCTTTGAAATACATAAAAAAAGACAATGGAATAGAAAAGTATACAGAAGATATGAATTAGAATTTTACAGAAAAGGAAAGATGAATTTTCCATTAACCTAAGAGTATGCTCAGCCCCACTGTTTTCAGAGACAATAAAATTAAAATTACCTGAATGTTATGTTTCCACTCACAAAAGTTTAAAGTCAATAATAAGTGTCATGCTATGAATGGAGGAAAAGAAAATTCTACACTCTGCAGATGAAGAGTATGAACTATTACAGCCATATTGGAAAACAATTTGGCTCTGCATCCTTGCCTTGAAGATGTGCACACTCATGTCCCAGCAATTCCGCTCCTTAGTGAACATAACCAAGGTACTATTATACATATACTCAAGGAAACATGTTCGAGAATATTCATTGCAGCATTATTTTTAATACCAACAGACTAGGATGAGTCCAAAATCGTCAACAATCAAATTGATGATAAAAAATTTTATAGTTAGAAAGCAGGATGCTAAACTGTTGGTAAATAGTTAACTACAGTTGCAGGATGAATCTCAAAAACATAATGTTAAATGATAAAAGCAAGCCAAGGAAGGATTTATATACTGTGGGTACATTATAGTTTTTATATTATTTTTTCACCATGCTATACATTATATTCCCATGACTTATTTGTTTTATAACATTTCAAACACCTTCATCCAATTCACCCAGCCCATACTCCTCATGTCTGGCAACCACCAATCTGTTCTGTTTATCTTTGAGTTTGGTTTTTGTTTGTGTGTTTTTAGATTTCACATGTAAGATCATACAGTATTTGTCTTTCTCTCTCTGACTTATTTCATTTAGCTGAATGTCCTCAGATTCTATCCATGTTGTCACAAATGGCAAGATTACCCTTTTTTTGTGTGCCTGGGTGGCTCAGTTGTTTGAGCATCCAATTCTTGATTTTGGCTCAGGTCATGATCTCACAGTTCATGGGATTGAGCCCTGCATCAGGCACTGTATTGACAGTGCAGATCCTGCTTAGGATTCTCTCTCACTCCCTCTCTCTCTGCCCCTTACCTGCTCCCAAACACCTGCTCTCTCTCTCCCTCTCTGTCTCAAAATAAAATAAATAAACAGTAAAAAAGTTTTCCCTTTTTAAAAATAAACTAATATTTATTTTTTATTTCATTTTAGAAATGATTTTATAAAACAATAAGAAATTTTGTTTATGAAATTTAATAATATACACCATTTACCAGATATATGGTAAATCATACAGAAAGACAAAGGAATAATTAACCAAAAACTCATGTTAATTTTCATATTAGGGCTAGCTGGAAGAGATTGAATATATAGATTGAAAGGCACAGAGGGAGTTTCAAAGTATAGATCAATAATTATTCTCAGGTTGTGAGTTAGGCATGTGTATGTTTACTATATTTTAAATTGATATGTTTAGGGGTGCGAGGGTGGCTCAGTTGGTTAAGCATCCACCTTTGGCTCAGGTCAGGATCTCGGGGTTCATGAGTTCGAGCCCTGCGTATGGCTCTGTGCTGACAGCTCAGACCCTGGAGCCTGCTTCGGATCCTGTGTTTCTCCTCCTCCCTCCTCCTCCCCACCCTGCTCGCTCTCTCTCTCTCTCTCTCTCTCTCTCTCAAAAATAAACCCTAAAAAATGTAAAATTAATATGTTTCCACCATCAGGATCCATGCGGAAAACAGGATGAAAATCTTTTTAGGAAATTTATTACTCATAGAAGGCACAACATGTATACACTACAAATGATATATATATAGTAAAACTAATTTTGTTAAATGCAAAGTTCATTTGATGGACTTTTAGGAGAGTAATACATTGATATATCAAAAATGCTATTTATTATGCGTTCATTCTGAGGCCAAGCTAAACATTTTATGGCATGAGGTGTAAAAGAATGCTGATTTCTTTTCCGAATATTGGAAATGCAGATTTTTAACTACAATTGTATTTGGAATTCACCACTTTCTAACATGCATTTTAACAATACTTGGAGGACTTCCTTCAGTTGAGATGTTATGTATTATTCAGTATCTTTCATTGCATTTGACAGCAACCCAGTTGAACTTAGGCAGAAAGGAAAGTTTAGAAGCTAACATGATTCTGCCAAAAAAGAACAGGAATGCCAAAACCTCAAATTGAAAGAACAAAAATAAAGATATTTACAGTATTTTGTACTTCTGCTTCTCTGCTTTCCCTTTTGCAAACTAGCTTTTGAAACCAAAAAGCTGGACAATTACTGCTGGCTGCTTATTGCTGACATTTTTTTTTCCAGCTTTGCTACAGCAATCTACATTAAATCCACAGTTCTAATGGACCTCTTTCACAAACCCTTCAGCATTTCAGTTATTTAATTCCTTTGTGAAACAATTAATACATTTTGATTACCAAATAAGGAGGAGCCATGTGGAAACCAGGATGTAAATCTTTTTAGGAAGGTTATTACTCATAGAAGGCACAAAGTGTATACATCGATGAGTATCAGACAAAGTGAACATGAGTACTGCTGATATCATATAGAGCTGTCAACTATCAGACCCCACCCGGAAACTGGTGAGTATTCCACTCAGAGAAACAGTCTGGCTCAAATATTTGGAGATTAAAAAAGAGGCTGGGTTTAAAAAAAAACCCATTTATTTAATCTGGGAGTACTAACTACATATACCATATTATTAAATAAGAATTCAAAAAAATACATAGAGGCTTCTTTCTAACACAGTTATAAATAAAGTGTTAATAAACTCTAAAAATGTACACATATACACATATCTATATCTAATTTATGTAAAACTATTAATCAGTTGTGAATAAATATAGTCATTTGCTTTTAGATATTTCTTTTAATACTAGAATAGTCTTATATGAGGTTGAAATTTTACCTGTGCTATTCATTCTATCTCATGTGTTTTTAAAAACTTCTTTTTTTTTTAATTAAAAAAATGTTTTTAATATTTTATTTATTTTTGAGACAGAGAGAGACAGAGCATGAGAGGGGGAGGGGCAGAGAG
The DNA here is from genome assembly GCF_006229205.1 of Suricata suricatta. Taxonomy (NCBI): domain Eukaryota; kingdom Metazoa; phylum Chordata; class Mammalia; order Carnivora; family Herpestidae; genus Suricata; species Suricata suricatta. The sequence continues at coordinate 29,506,945 of NC_043714.1, forward strand.
AGAAGGAGACACAGAACTGGAAGCAGGCTCCAGGCTCTGAGCTGGCTGTCAGCACAGAGCCTGACGTGGGGCTCGAACCCACGAACGTGAGATCTGACCTGAGCCAAAGTCACAGGCTTAACTGACTGAGCCACCCAGGTGCCCCTAAAAACTTCTTTTAAAAAAAGATATGCACTTCCTCTCTCAACTGCTTATCCCAGTAGTTTTCATTTCTACTCTGCCTTTATTCTATACCTTCTGCTTTTTATGTGGAATAAAAAAATAAGTAATATCCCAGTCAACGTCTATTTTGGACCCACCATGTACTGGTTTCCCACAAGACTGAAACACATAGTTTATCATTTTAACCACTCCCTACTATTAGCACTCTCTACTCCTTGTCTCTATGATTTTTAACATTTTTATTTACAATGGGTAATAATATTTTTAAGGTTTTTTTTTTTTTTTTTGAAAGAGAGTATGAACAGGAGAGGGGCGGAGAGAGAAGGGGACAGAGGATTCTAGGTGGGCTCCGTACTGCCAGCAGTGAGCCTGATGTAGGGCTTGAACTCACAAGCTGTGAGGCCATGACCTGAGTAGAAGTTCAATGCTCCACCAACTGAGCCACTCAGGCACTCCTACAATGGGTAATAATTTTAAGTCTTCATCTCACAGGGTTTCATGGAAAATATCCAAGTTTTATTCTTACCTCTTTACCCCTTTTTCTGAGATGATCATTTTCCCTTGCCCAAGGTTATCAAAACTTTCTTTAATATATTATTTTCATTTTTTTCTTCCCTTTTGTGTACTTGTTCAGGGCCATTGTAGTCTCACCCAGATCCACACAATCTTTATCCCTGTCTCCAATACCTCAGCTCTTATATCCATCCTGCACACTGTATCGCTTATCTGGCTTGTAGATCTTTTATTGTATTCTTTAAATGTGCCAGTTTATTTCACACTAGTTTGTGTTTATAAGATAAATAGCCTTGCTCAGAAATTGCACAGTTTCTTAGAGCAAATATTGTTTGAATAATGTTTAATTTTTTGGTTATATTTTTGCTAAGTTATATTTCTCAACCTGTGATAAAGAGGAAATTCTTGTTTCCAATCAAGATGAGGCCTCTACTTCTTACAGAGCATCCCATTTGACCTCTCAGGGACTACTGACACATGCCCCAAAAGTATGACACTATAGGAAACATACTTTGTAAACGTCAGTGCATCCTGAGTGTCAATGGTGGGGAGGGGTGGGGAGGGGGAGGACTACCTTTCATTATCTGACCAGAAATGAAGAGCTCTGGACATTCTTACCACTTGAATAGAAATATTACTTAAAGTCTTCCCCAAACGCTATTAGCCTTTTGCAAACAGTTCAAAATAAAGGGAGCGGGGATGGGGAGATGGGAGTAAAGTTTTCCTAACGTGGCTGAGTTTATTTGTTAGTTTGGGTTTCAATGGAGGACATAGTATTAAAAAGTAAATTATAGAATTATATTATACTCCTTGTTAAGGTTCTCCTACTCCTCAAAACTTCCTATAAAGTATTTTTTGACTGAAATCCAATAGGTTAATTCCAGAATTGAGTAATCACATATTAAAATCCTAATTTCTCTATATGCTTGAGACCAATCATAATCCACTTAAAGTTTGCATACATGCATTGAATTATTTAAGTTTTTCTTGTTCATTATTCATGGATGAGATAGGAAAACACTTCGGGAGAAAAATAAGCTGCAAAGCAGTGTCCTACATAACTAATTATTAGAATGTTAGGATATGTGAGAGGAAGTTTAAACCGAACTGGACAGAAGCTCTTTCATTTTATACTAAAAGATGTTAATGCTATTGGTAAAAAAGAAGGGCATTTGTAATTATGACCTCAGCTTTTATAGAATTGTAACCAAACCAATGTGAGTTCGCACCTTGGTGAGTCACAGATACAGCGGGTGGAGTCGTCACACAAAGTACGCTCTATTTGCAGCACATTAGGAGATCACATGGAATAGCTGCCAAAGCTGTGATGCCCCAAGAATGGGTGAATGGGTAGCTTTTGTTTAGGGTTAGGATGAATATTTAAATAAGGAAGTTTTGTCTTCCTGTATAGAGGTGAGCATAAGGTCACTCATGTGCCTTAAGGAAACATGCCTATCTCTACATACATCATATGTTATGTAAATGAGGCTGAGGCTTCTCCTTAGGAGGGGATTTTAGTATCAAAATAAGGTAAAGGTAATTGCTGGTCATTCCAAATGTAATTCCATGGTCCATCTGCATCCGCTCATGTAGGGAGTTTAGCTCAAAAGATCTAGGTGGTCTGGGCTGGCTGGAGGTCTTGTCAGGACAGTTATTGTCACCTGAGGGCTGGTTTTGGATTTCATTTGCCTGAGTTGAGAGCTAAGCTGGAAAAGAGAGGTCAAGGAAAAATGTAAGACAAAGGTTAGTGAGTATAAGCAGGTGGGCAGGAAAAGTCAGGTCTTGGGTCTACCTGATGACGGAAGTAGGGCACAACTTACCATGAAGGAATTCGCAGAAAACTTTAAAATCATCCTTGTGATAGAAAATAATATACTTTCCAAATACATTAAATATCACTAACACGGCACATCTTAAAGTGAAAATACAGTTCCATGTAGTAGTGGTAATTGAAGAGATAATCGTCTCTGAGCTGGGAGATAAAATCAGGCACTGTATGAGAGAAAAATATATGGCTAGAAAAATCTTTTTATATTAAATTTTTAAATATTTTTTACACTTGGTTGCTTTTTGGTATTAGCACAAAAACTGTAGAAAGATGCAATATTTACTGATTACTGATAATAAAATAATATTTTCTTGATCCATTATTTTTTTGAAATAACAATAGTAACAGTGTATTTCCCCTTCTTATAGAAACAGAAAGACTGAATGGCCTCTTTCAGAGTAAATAATATTTTCCCCTGCTGCTTTATATCTCTCTCCTTTACATTCTTAAAAAAATTTTATACTCCTCTTTTCCTTTAAGTTAGGGCTAAAAGTATGAAAACAAGCAAAACTGTAGAAAGAAATGAAATGATACAGGAGACAGAACAACTAAAGAAAAAAAAGTAAATTATATGCAAATAAGTACTTAAAAGCAAGTTGGTCATAAAGTAGGACAGATCTTTAATTTTAAAATGACAAAAATGAATCAGCAAATACTTAGCCAAGTTCCAAATATAAACATTTCCTCAATCAATAAATAAAATTAGACATAGTGGATTTAAGCTAAATACAAGCTGTTAGTAGATTAATTGCTGAATAGTTATGTAAAAGCAGATATTACACTTGGTTTCTTACTGAGAAAGAAAGATATGATCTTTTATAAGATATGTCTTATAAAAAATCAAGAGTATAGGAATGGTACTACCTATATTCATCATCAGAAGAAATATCTGATGTTCCAGATATTATCAGCATAAAGCCAGTAACTTAATAATATAAATATGTTGGGAGGAAAGTAATCAGAGATGTGGTTTAACTGAGTCACATTCTCATATGCTGTTTTAGGATTTCAATACACAATATACAAAGTTGATAAGTCAAAAATTAAATTATTATTTGAAGACACTGATACAGATTGTGACACATTGAAGTAAAAACTGATTGTTAAACATTGTGAGGGGGCAGAACCTAGGTAGAGTAGGCCAGCAGAACAAAGAACTTTGCACATTATAAATCTACTTTGTTGTTTTGACCCTGTGAATTTTTTTCATGATAAAATTTAAAATAAGTTAAATAAGGTAACAGAAAATAATTGACACTTATTTTCTATAAGCATAGCTTGTAAAATGGATTTAAAGGCAACATTTACTAATGTTTTGATAAGGCATTGATTTTTAGATGATAAAGCTTTGCTGTTCATTGTATGTGGATATGTTCAAGCTACCAAAAAGTAATGGGATCTTGTCTGACAGTTTTTATAGCAGACTTAAAAGGACATCCATTGGCCTTTTCAACAGAAAGTGCAATAATTATTAATGTGTGCAAATCTGTAAGAACATAGCAAGTACCACAGGAATCCATTGGTTGAGTTTGTGTGAGTCTATTGGACAGCCTCATTATTTTATTTATTTTAAAAATTTTTTAAATGTTTTTGTATTTTTTATTTATTTTTTATTTTTTTAAGAGTTAAAGATTTTATTTTATTTTTTTCCTCCATAATATTTTATTGTCAAATTGTTTTCCATACAACACCCAGTGCTCTTCCCCTTAAGTGCCCTCCACCATCACCACCACCTCTTTTCCCCTCTCCCCCTTCCCCCTCAACCCTCA
>NC_043714.1:29511316-29548256 GCF_006229205.1 Suricata suricatta
ATCCTTGGTTAGGTTTATTCCTAGGTTTTTGATGGTTTTTCGTGCAATCGTGAATGGGATCAGTTTCTTAATTTCTATTTCGGCTGCTTCATTTTTGGTGTATAGGAATGCAACTGATTTCTGTACATTGATTTTGTACCCTTAGAGACAGGGCACAAGTCCGGGAGGGGCAGAGAGAGACAGAGACAGAATCTGAAACAGGCTGCAGGCTCTGAGCTGTCAGCACAGAGCCTGACACGGGTCTGGAACCCACGGACCATGATGTCATGACCTGAGCTGTAGTCGGACACTTAACCAGCTGAGTCACCCAGGTGCACCAACCTCATTATCTTAAATATTGAAACATATACAAAAGAAAAATCATAATATATTCAATTTGTAGTGCTTTATCATAGGATAGCCAGATTGTTCAGTGGGGAAAGTTGTTATTCATAGACACATTTTAAATAATAAATGAAGATACATGATAAAATTAGAATATCAAATCTTATAGCCTTTAATTGAATAATTAAGTCTAAGCAATTCTTCATCCCTAACATTATAAATTCAGATGGATATTTTGTAGAGTGGGTAAGAAAGAGCACTGAACGGATTATTTCAAATATCTAAAAGGAAACTGTATTCTCTCTCTTTTACTTTTTATTGTTTTCTGTTTTTGAGGGAAAGAGAGAGAGAGAGAAAGAGAGAGCACACAAGCAGGAGAGGATCAGTGAGGGAGGGAGACAGAGAATCGGAAGCAGGCTCTAGGCCCTGAGCTCTCAGCACAGAGCCCCTCCACGTGGACTCAAACTCATGAGCCACAGGATCATGACCTGAGCTGAAGCCATATGCTCCACTGTCTGAACCACCCAGGCCCCACAAGAAATTGTATTTCTTGATGAGATTCTATAGGAATTACTAAATTCTGCATATAGTGTAAATTGTTAAAATATTACTCAAATATTCCTCGAGGCCCTAAAAATAACTATGAATTCTCAGGAAATACTAAATACTGCAGTTAAATAGCATAAGTGTTGGAATTAGCAAATTCTAGAACATGAGAAACTCTACAGTTAGTTATTCAAGAAATAATTTCCAAGAAGAAAATCAAGGGAGAATGACTTATAGAATAAAAAGACTTAAAAGTCTTTTGTCTTTTTAATGTTTTTATTTATTTTTGAGAGAGAGACAGTGTGAGCAGGGGAGGGTCAGAGAGAGATGGAGACATAGGATCTGAAGACAGGCCCCAGGCTTTGAGCTGTCAGCACAGAGCCCGATGTGGGGCTCGAACCCACGAACCGTGAGATCATGACCTGAGCCAAAGTTGGATGCTTAACCGACTGAGCCACCCAGGCACCCCTCAAAAGTTCTTATCAACCAAATTCAGTGCTAGACCTTGTTTCGTTCCTGAATTGAACAATATATATAAAAATGTTTATGCCTCAGAGAAGTAAAAACTAAAATGATTTTTGATAATTAAGGAGTTGCTAATTTTATTATGTATAGTGTCAATACACTAAACCAAATTTGCCCTTAATTTTTAGAAAAACAAACAAACAACTGAAATATTTACAGAAGAGTGGCATCTGGCATTGACTCCAAAATAATACATTGGTTCACATCAGTTAGAGATGGTAAATGGCGAGAAATGGTTTGAGATATAAAGAAAACAGCATTTGTCATGGGTTTATATTGTTGAAATGAGTGATAGTTACTTGAGGGTTTATTATATTTACCTTTCTACTATTAAATATACTTGTGATTTGCTATAATAAAGTTTTTTTTAAAAAATATTCAGCATGGAATTTAAATTACATGGGATCTAAAGAAAATAAAAATCACCTGTATTCTCATAATTTTACTAAATTTTATTTTATAGTCCTACTATATAAATATGGTGTCCTGATTTTTAAATATAAGTGATATGCTGGGGCTCCTGATTTGCTTAGTCAGTTTAGCATCTGACCCTGGGTTTTGGCTCAGGTAATGATCTCACAATTTCACAGTTTGTGAGTTTGAACTCCATGTTGGCTCTGTGCTGAAAGTGTGGAGTCTGCTTAGGATTCTCTCTCCCTCTCTCTTTGCTCTTCCCCCTGTTTGCTCTCTCTCTCTCAATATAAATAAATAAACCTAAAGTAAATTTTAAACAAATAAAATAAAACTAATATTAAGTGATGTGGAAAATGTTCAGGTTGAGGTTGGGAGCCAACATCCAAGAAAGAATTCTTAAGATGTCTTTGGTACAAAAAGGTGGTTTTATTAAAGCATAAGGACAGGACACCTGGGCAGGAGGAGAAGCCCCAGGAGTGATTGATTATATACTATGGACTTGGGAGAGGTAAAGGCAAGGGGAAAAGTATTTTCATGTGCTAAAGTAGACTCACAGGACTTCAGTTTTTTGGCACATGCTCATTCCATGGAGGCCTACCTATTGTCAGGCTAAGATTGTATTTCCTTCTTGCAAAGCATTAACAATTGGACAGTAGAGAGTTCCTGGAGAAATGTTATATTCTACCTGCCTCAAGTGTTCATCACTGGGCTGCAGGTTATAAAGAAATTTAATTTTATCTACCATTTCCTCCTGACTTTGTTTCCCACTATCATGAAGATCATACCGTGAGCATTTTCCTAAGTTATTACAACATATCAAGTTATATTTAAATTTTTTTTAAAAATTGAGGTATAAAATGACTGTGAGAAATAAGCCCGCTGACCCATCAAAGGAGGGATGAGGAAACTCAGAGCTCAGTGGAGTCTTTACTCAACATTCTTGTAAGAGCATGTGTCTGATGGACAGGCACACTCTGGGCAGTCACAGCAGTCAATTCATCTCCTAGAGTTAAGTTCCTCCCCTGATTCCTCATTGGCTGAGTACTACAGACGTTAGAGCCCTACCTGGAAGTCACATATGTCAATGTAAAGCCAAAAAGTAGCCTGGTTGAAACAAACGTACATTCTGTGATACAGAGACTTCAGGTTTTTGGCACATGCTCATTACAAACACTGGAGAAAAATAAGCCCGTGAAATGGAGAGGGGAAGAAGAACCAGGAAGTGAAGTGTCTAATGCTTTGGGACTCTATTTTAGGGGGAGGGAGTTGGTAAATATTTCCACTAGGTTATAAATCTGTTGTTAACTAGACAGCACAGCTTTTATTTGGTATTTCTGGAATCATCTCACTTATGTCTCACAGTGACCTAACAAAGATATACCAGAATTATAAGTAGCAAAAATATAAAATAGTTCTAAATACATTTAAAAAGTTAAATATAAGTATGAAAATAAATTAGAATTTTAGTTGTCCCAGCAAATCATCATCATCTAATTTAAAGAGAACATATTGGTGCGCCTGGGTGGCTTAGTCGGTTAAGCATCCGGCTTCAGCTCAGGTCATGATCTCACAGTTGGTGGTTTCAAGCCCCACATCGGGCTCTGTGCTGACAGCTAGCTCAGAGCCTGGAGCCTGCTTCAGATTCTGTGTCTCCCTCTCTCTCTGACCCTCCCCTGCTCACGCTGTCTCTGTCTCTCAAAAAAATAAATAAATAACATTTTAAAAATTTTAAAAAAGAACATGTTAAGTAAGACAGAATTTGCAGGGGTTTATAATTTTCCTGCATTTGGACTCTGTTTATTTAATTTCTTTAATATTATATAATATGAGCAACCTTTAATATCCCTTCATTTATTAAAGAATATCCATTGAATATAAGGAATGAGGCTTTTGATGTTTTATGAGTGATTATGATACTAAATGACATAAAATAAAAAGGAAATTAAGCATGTAATATGTGTGTTAGACATACATGTGCTTAAAAATAGATTTTCTTTAAAAATCTAGAAAACCATAATTGTCATTTCTTTGACTTGATGCTTTATGAAACTTTAGTATTAACAGAAAATGTTGATTATATTTTATAAGAATTGTGATATATGAGCCCAGTGATACAAGCCAGCCCAAGCTTAAAACTAATTGTAGGTCAACAATAAATACATACTGCTACAGGAAATCTATAACACTTTCTAAACAGTGTCAAGAAGGTGCTTTTCTATTGAATTTTTTTGAATATAGAAGTAATTTAAACTTGAATAGACAAATCCACAGAGGTTATCTGCTTCAGCTTCTGAACTTTCTCAGACACACCATGCTTTACTCACTCTCAGGAATAACAATGCGCTGTGATCAATGTCAGTTCTGTGATCTTTTCTTTCATATTTTTGGTTCTCCAAGGAGACACTATTCTTAGGAATTTAAAAACCTGGGCTCTCTATTGTGTCAATTGTAGAGAGTTAGATCAAGAAGGAAACTTATGAGCAATTAGGAAATAATCATTTAGTCCCCAAAGAATGGTAGTAACTGTGAAAATTAGCTAGCAAGAAAATTTATTGAGCTCCATAGAAATACAATTATTCTAGTAAAATTCAAGTGGGTAATAAGAGTAATGAATAATTTTTATGTAATAGATACGTCTAAGAAGTGACACCAAAAGCTTCTCTATGGATTCTAAAAAATAACTTAATTCTCACAACATGATTCCTTTATAAAGATACGGATTTGAAAAGTTGTTCCTAATTTTCTTTGACTGAATATAGTGGCATTCATGGAGAGTGTGAGGCTTTGTGAATCAGAGAAGCTTGGATGTAAATTCTTTGTCCTTTTATAACTACCATCTGTGGCAAACCTCTTAGAACATTGGTACCTATCCTACCAAATGGGAGGGGTTTTGTTAGTTTATTTATTTGTTTGGTACTATTTCCTCTAATCCTTAGGTAGTTTCCCCAGAGGCACAGGTGGTTAGTACTCTATTGAATCCTCCGGGGGCACACTGCCTATCTTTTGAACTCTCTTTCTCCTCTGTGGTACTCTGTTCTTTCAACTCTGTGCTTATTTTACGTTTGATTTTTTTTTTTTATGGTACCCAATCTAATGGGTGTGAGGTAGTATCTCATTGTAGTTTGGACTTGTATTCCCCTAATGATGAGTGATGTTGAGCATCTTTTCATGTACTTTTTGGCCATTTGTATATCTTATTTGGAGAAATATCTGTTCTCCAGTGACAACTCTAGTCCATTGCCCATCTTTAAACCCAATTATTTGATTTTTCTGTTGTTGAGTTATAGATGATCTTTGTGTATACTGAATAGTAGCCACTTATCAGATACATAATTTGCATCTATTGATTATGTTCTTTGATACACAGAAATTGTATATTTGATGAAGTCCCAATTGTTTATTTTTACATTGGTTTTTGCTTTTTTTGTTTGTTGCCTATACAGCGAGAATCATATATAAGAAGTCATTGCCAAACTCAATTTCACGAAGTTATATCCTATATTTTTTTCTAAGACAATTTTAGGTCTCTTATCCCTTTTTGAGTCAATTTTTAGTATCGTGTAATATAAGGATCCAAGTTTAATTTTTGCACCTGGAATAAGAGTTGTTTTAAAAAGAACGTGTGGAAGGGCACCTGGGTGGTTCAGTCAGCTCAGCATCCAAATCTTGATTTCGGCCCAGGTCGTGATCTCATGCTTCATAAGTTTAAGCCCCACATCAGACTCTGTGCTGGTAGTGTAGAGTCTGCTTCGGATTCTCTCTCTCTGCCTCTCCCCTGCCTTTTCACTCTCTCAAAACCAAATAAATAAACTTAAAAAAAAGGAGTGTGTGGATATAAACCACCTTCAATACATGTCAGTTGTTAATTATTATTATTGTTTGTGAAGGTGTGTTTGCATAATTTCTTTTTTAATTTACATCCATCGCCTTTTGGAACTCCTTCTATAGTTGTAAAATTCCTAATTTTAAAAGTTTACTTCCCAAGAGTAGGAGTCAGAAACTTATTTTTCCAGTTTCTCTTGAAGTTAGAGCACAGCAGTAAATGAACCCATGTGAGGATTTGATTTAGAAGTGAAGAAAGAGTGGAGCTCTGAGTGCCACGTGTTGGCATTGTGGAGGGGTGGCTTACAGAAACCACGGGCCATTGAGGGCTGCAGAGATGCCGGTGGGAGGCTCTCTTTCCAGGTCAGGAGTGTGAGCAAGCATCATCATAGAGTTGAACATGTTTTGGTCATATAAGTTTTAAGCCTATTAACTACCCTATAAGATAGTTTATCTTTGCTCAAAATAGCCAGAGTGTCATTCACTTTTGTTTACTAAAAATACTGATTCTGGAAGGGTCATTCATTGGTCATTGATAAAGTGAGGGAAATAAACCTTGGATTCAGCTAAGAGTAACAAAATTATGACAGTGGAACTGCAGCATCTAATGCAAAGGATGGTGGATTGGAATTGTAAGGTTGCTGCATGCTTTCTTCTCTCACATTTAATTCATTCAATACATCATTGATTCATTTATTTATTTTTTTTAATGTTTTTTTAAATTTATTTTTGAGAGAAGAAGAGAGACAGCATGAGCAGAGGAGGGTCAGAGAGAGAGGGAGACACAGAATCTGAAGACAGGCTCCAGGCTCTGAGCTAGCAGTCAGAACAGAGCCCGATACGAGAGTTGAACCCATGAACTGTGAGATCATGACCTGAGCCAAAGTCAGAGGCTTAACCAACTGAGCCACCCAGGCGCCCCGATTTATTTACTTTTGAGATACAGAGCACAAGTGAGGGAGGGGCAGAGAGAGATTGAGACCCAGAATCCAAAGCAGGCTCTGGGTGCTGAGCTGTCAGCACTGAGCCTGACTGGGGGCTCTAACTCATGAATCTTGAGATCATGACTTCAACCCGCGTCGGGCTCTGGGCTGACATCTAGCTCTGAGCCTGGAGCCTGCTTCGGATTCTGTTTCTCCCTCTCTCTCTGACCCTCCTCTGCTCATGCTGTCTCTTTCTGTCTCTCAAAAAAAATTTTTTTTTTAAATTTAAAAAAGAAAGGAAGTTTGAATTTTAATTTGAAGACAACTAGTACCAAAAGCATGAGAACTGGCTTCTATTTCATATTTTAGGAAAATATCACTGAAAATTGTGTGAATGTTGATTAGATGGATGAGAATGGAAGTTAATGGGACCAGTCTGGAAGGACTGTGATGAAGACCTACAGTCAGAGAGCCATAGCAGTAATGGGGGTATGCTGATAAAGTGCACGTTGTCCACATAGAGATGTGCTAAAAAGGGAAGGAAAGAGGCCAGGAAGATTTGCAGTGGGAGCAAGAATTCAAGTCACTGAATATGTACGTTTATATAATAATAAGGTTGGGAGAGTCATGAAAATCAGTTTTAATGATTCAACCACTCCACATCTTTCAGTTGAAAACATTGCTAGGGAGAGTAACTTTTTTTTTTCTTTCTTTTTTTAGAGAAAGAGTCATTTAATGACAGGAATATGTAGAATTCCTTAGAGGACACCCATGTATAAGACAAAAGAATCAAGGCCTTAGGAAACCTAAGACTATAGGTTCTAAGTTCAGTATTCTTTCCAATTATTTATTGGAAATAAATATTCATTAAGTAACTGCTTTTGCCAGCCAGTGTGCTAGGCAGTGGTGTCTAATGTAAGTAAAAGACTTATCCTCACCTTCCTAGAGCTTACTTTCTTTTTGAGTGGGGGAAAAAAATCTGTAAGTCTGTTACAAAATGAAGTCTTGAAAGAAGAAGAAAAAGAGTTATGGCGGTGAATTGGAAAAAGAAAACTGCTAGATAGAATTATAAAAATAATAAGTGACGATTGTAGTCTGAAAGGAAGACCTGAAAGGTAACTATACACCTGTAAGAAAAACTAGGAGAAAGTCACTCCAAGTAGAGGAAATAGCATGTGCTACAGAGCTCAGATTGGATAAGTTTTGGCATGTGCTTTAAAAATGTAAATAAGCCATATCTAGATTACAGAAGGCAGTAACAAATTTAGATTAAATTTTTATAAGAGAATAAAGGACAGGATATATTGCAGGAGTAAAGGGAATAAAAATAATTAAAGCCAAGGAGATTATTAAATTATGTGAGAAAGTCATGTACAATGTGAAGGAATAAGACCCAAAATTTAGGGGAGAAATTCCTTTTCTAAAGGAGTAGAGGCAGAAAAGTCATTACAGTAATATGAGTGATATGAAGGTGAAGAACTAGAGAACACAAAGCAGAAACATTTCAGAAAGTAGAACATCAGCTATGCCCAATACTTATTATGTGGAAACATAAAATTAAAGTAGAGATGGTGATAGTGTTTCCAAATGGAACTCTTGAGAAGATAGTTTAAATATATTGTGGACAGGGGATGGTTAAGGAATGGGGGAGAGGTCATATGCAATATTTTTCTTTAGTAGAAAGTAGGTGATCAACAGATGAAAAGGAAAAGACAGGTACATTTTCCCTCGTTAGGACTGATAGTTATAGACCACCCAAAATAAAACCTGGGTCAATAGGCAATATTTTGCTGTAAAAAAGACCTAAAAGTGTTATTACTACATGTAAAATATCCACTGTTTGTTAGTACTATTTGAAGAAAATATAGACTTACACATACACAAATATCTCATATACATATACATGTAAAATTGAATATAATCAAATTCAATCTCCACAACAATTTTTAATACACTTTTTAAGATTATTAAGTCTTTCTAAGAAAGAGAAAACATAGGAGAGAAGCATTTCAGAGGCTCCTGGGTTGTTCAGTTGATTAAGCATCTGACTTCAGCTCAGGTCATGATCTCATAGTTCATGGGTTCGAGCCCTGCATCAGGCTCTGTGCTGTCTGCTCAGAGCCTGGAGCCTGCTTCAGATTCTGTGTCTCCCTCTCTCTGCCCCTCCCCTGCTCACACTCTGGCTCTCTCTCTCAAAAGTCAATACACATTTAAAAAATGAATTAGAGAGAGAGAGAAGCATTTCCACAATGTTGTAAAGTCAAGATCTTCAAAAACTATTCTTTCTTAAAAGCAGAGAGAACACTGAAAAAATCATTGGCAAACCAACTTCTTCAGAACTCTGGAAATTAAACAGAGAAATACAAAACTTTGAGGTGTATTTTTAAAGTTTGTTTGTTTATATTGAGAAAGTGTGAGGGGGTGGGTTTGAGAGAGAGGCTCTCCCTGAGGGAGGTGTGTTTTCTTTTTAAAGAAAAATAGCTGATTCTCAGCGAGAACAGTAAGCTTTAGTGTTTTAATTTGTCCTCATTTCTTCTCCCCTACTCTGTAGAAACATTGAAAACCAGCAGTCTAGCCACCATGGAGGCTGTGAAAAAAAATAGCAGACTCACAGTCAAAGAAGAGAATAGGATTTGTATCTCCCACAAAAATCCTACCACCCCAAAGTGTCACTGGTTGACCAGTTTGGCAGCTTTGTGAAAAATTCCCATTCCCAAAGCCTGTATTTATTTGACCTAACTCACTGGTCACTGACAAACCTTATCTCTATGACCTTTGTTAAAGCAATAGGCAACCATTGTTTCTCACTGCAGCTGCCTGAGGCAGTGAGCTAGCAAATCCAACAGAAGACCAGGCAAAAATCTTAAAAGGAAAGTCTGGGGAATATAAGGTCTCTAGTAGACTTTGAAGTGTTCTAACATATTCCTCTGGAGCTAGAAAGACACATGCATGTGTGGGTCTGTGCCTGCTCAAAAAAGACTAAGAAAGCCTCCCTCTCTTATTTCTGTCAGACTGAACAATCAGGAAACGAAAGGTAAGGCGGGGTTGTAAACTGCCAGATGACAAAGGTGGCCGGTGCCTCCCTTCCCACCCTCACCACTTTCACACACACCCTAGGTAAAACTGTGAGGCTTATTGTTTTAAAATATCCAAAGGCATTTGTATCCAATCATTAGTTGACCCCTAAGGTAGCCAAACATAGGCCTCAGTGGCCTTAACAGAGAATATACATTTTACAGAATTAGTTTAGGAAGGTCACTAAAAACAACCAAAAACAATAAAACATACCAACTAGAACAAATTTTGTAGAAGAGTTGCCACTTTATATATTATTCAAAATATTAAATTTTCTAAAATATAATACAAACAATGCAAAAACTAGGAAAGTATAATTTATACTCACTTAAGCAAATGGTCAATAGGAAACAATTTAGGAAACAATTCCTAAAGAAGCCTAGATGTTAGGCTTACTTGAGAAGGAGTTTATATCAACTATTTTAAGTATGTTTAAAAGACTAAGGGAAACCATGTCCAAAGAGTTAAAGAAAGAAATGAGAAAAATGTCTTACCAAAGAGAAAATTCTAAAAAAAGACATATGCATTACATTAAAAAAAAAACAAAAAAAACTAGAAATTATGGAGTTGAAAAGTGGTATAATTGAAATTAAAAAAATTATCAAAAAGCCTAAACAGAGTTGAGCTTTCAAAAAAAAAAAAAAAAAAAAACCCCAACAAACTTGTTGGTGAATCATTTGATTACTTCTTATTTAGTAAGAAGAGAACTTGTTCAAAAAAAAAATAACAGAGATAGGTTGAACACCATTAGACACCAACATGAACATAATTAAAATCTCAGAAGGAAAGGATAGAAAGGTAAAGAAGCAGAAAATATATAGATTCTCTTTCTGTCATTGGATTTCAAGAGTTTGGTTATGTCTAGGTGTGAATATCTTTGTTTTTATTCCACTTGAAATTCATTGAGTTTCTTGGATGGTATACATTATACTTTTCATTAAATTTGGGAAGTGTTTACATTTTTTTTCTCATAATGACAGAGAATCTATAAAGCAGCAAGAAGAAAATACTTACATACAAGAAATTACTTTATGTTGCATAGGAATATTCTGCTTATTTTCGTTTCCTTAATAATATTGATATCTGGTTTCATCAGAAAACATGAAGGCCAAAAGATAGTATATTCAAAATGGTGAAATAAAAGTCTGTCTTCAAAAACCTTATCCAGTGAAACTATCCTCCAAATGAAGATATTAAGACATTACCAAAAAAACAAAACCTGATAATTTATTGCTACCAGACTGGTCATACAAGAAACACTCTATGTATACAAATATTGAATCGTTATGTTGTACACCTGAAACTATATATGTCAATTATGTCTCAAAAAAGTGGCAAAATAAGTAAAGGTGGTAATTGAAGCTAAAATGAAAAGATAATAGACATTAACTAGAATTTACATAAAGAAATAAAACTAATAAATAGAAGTATATAGATAGATATAAAGTCCAATATAAATGTATGCTGGTTTGTAACTCATTCCTTTCCTTATCTGCTTCAAATAACAACATAAAGTAATAATTATAAAGCTAGGTTGAACCCTATGACCCAGCAAGTGCACTACTAAGAATTTGCCCAAAGGATACAAAAATACTGATTTGACGGGACACATACACCCCAATGTTTATTGCAGCATTGTGAATTCATGAATAAATTGTGGAAAAATACTACAACTTAAAGAGATATCATTGTTAATTTTAAAAAAAGTTTTAAGTATAAATGAGTAAAATTAACACATATGTATAATTTGTGAGTGTACCTATGTATAATCAAATTAAAATCAATTATAAAACATTTATTTCATCCCATGTAGTTCTCAAATCTGGCACCAGTCTTATGTTGATTAATTATTCAGGATGGAAGCCATACTTTCCTGCTTTCTTCATTACTCAATCCTGATTCAGCCTCATTTCCTTTTAAGGTTCATTGAGATTAATGATGCACTCCATTTAGCACAACAAAAGAATTCTAATTCTCTGTAAATTTGGAGTTTGTTCTCTTGTGAATTCCACTCCTCTGATAACTAGGCAGACCTGAAATATGCTGGTTTTTGTTTGATGACATAAAGGCCAAAAGAAAAGGTAACAGTAGGACCACTTTTAATGAGTTATTAGATAAATACATTTTCCAAATAGTTTAATGTCATCATTAGACTTCAAAGTGGTTTAAGAAAACCCTTTAAATATGTATGTCAGCTCTCAATTATCTATGCTAATGGAAAGGAACAGCAGTATGTATAATGCAAAACGGATGAAAATATACAAATATTTGGCTTAGAGGACATCTGTATCATATGCTCAGAGAAAAAGTAAAATTCAAATTACTCCTTCCCAGCGAACTGTTTCTGTCATTAACATAGTCCGTGGTTTTGTAAACTTCTCATACTTTCTTTTCAGTCATAATGCTGAACACTATCATCTTTCAAATTTAAATAATGTTGCTAGCATGAACAAAGAAGTGCATAGCCTCCTTTGAGTTTTCTAAATGGCTTATGCCTCCTTGAGTAGTTGAGGGAGATAAAAAATATTGCATTATAAACAGCTTTTCATCAAATATTTTGGGCAGAATATAAGAGTAAAGATCCCCAGAGCACCAGGACAGATAAAGGTATAGGAATTGATACACTAATAATATACTAAGGACCTACTAAGGGCCATGTATTTGGTGCAGTCATTACTAACAATTAATTCATTCCAATACCCCTATTCAGTGTTACTACTCTGTGCAAGATAATGTACTAGGATCTGGGAATCCTACAGTGAGCTTAATGTGTAGCAGAAAACATCTGTATCAAAAGAGTAATCATACATTACTTAATCATGAATTTTGTAGTTTATTGTTCCAAAACGGCAGATGATGAGACTTAGGAAAAGAGTGCTTGCCTAGTATACATAGAAAAGAAATCAGAAAAGACTTCTGATTAAGTGATATTTCACTTCTGACCAGACTGTCTAACAAGATGAAAAAATTATAGCATGATATGGGGAGATGACACAGAAAAGGAATATATATGATGGTCTAGAGTCAAGATTTAAGGCTTAGTTGAGCCTTGAAGGGCTCAAGGGCCCTTGAAGGGTTAATTTTAATATTAGCTTAAAGCAGAAGTAAATATACTGTAAATCTGATACAGATTTTGGGCCACTGTGAAAACTATTGCTGGGGTGGTATTCCTGGCTCTGAGTGGAAACCAGATTGTATTCCAGAAGCAAATCAATATAAACTTTATTTTTTGTCCCAAAAGTTTCTTGAGTTCTGAAATGAAAGAATTCTGTTTCCTCCAAGACTCCTATAACTTGATGTGATTTCTTTCCTCCTGATAATAAGCATTTACTTTAGCATTTAAGTTTGTATATGCTTTTTTTTAGTTTTTATGAGAACTTCCAAACTTATATAAACTTCAAGTTCCCCAAGCCCATATATCTGTCCCGCCCTGGCTTTAAGTGAGCAGATAGCAAGTTGAATACAAGATAGCACAGCAATGAAGAATCAATCAGTGTGGCTAATTTGATGCATCCCATTTGGTTTTTCCAATTTTTAAGATTTCTAGAGACCATCATATTTAACTTCTTTCTAAGTTTTAAATAATATAGTCCGTGTTTATACATTTAAGATAGATGGCACCAAGAAGGATCACAATTTTAAAGATAGCAAGTATGCCTATTTACTTAGATCAGAATTTTAAGATGGAATTTTCTCTTTTGAAAGAACATATTTATTATACAAAGTTCTGAATGGTTTCCAGAATCTTGTGGATGGCACAGTACAGAGAGATTGATTATAATCATTGGGCTCAAAAACAGTGGCACTGAAAAAATGGGGAAAATTTCCATGAAGTAACAGGAAAATGACTCTATTTTGTAAAGTTACTTATTTAGTTTCTCTTGAGAAAAAAAAATAATCAAATAGAGTTATAGTTAGAATATTTGTTTTCTCCCCAAACCTCTTAAAATGTTTGTCTTTGTTTATTTTTAAGTTATCACTATTATCAAATCTGACAATAATAAAAATGTAAAGAATCAAATAGAAAAATAGGAAATGGACCTTAAAATTAGAGGAAGATAGTGAGACATAATGGCTTGGAGTGTGGGCGCCAGAGCTAAAGTGTTTGGGTTCAAATTTATTTACTTCTATTAGTTTACTAAATAAAGTGGAGATACTAATAGCCACTATTTTATAAAGCTATTAAAATTGCAATCATTTATGTAAAGTTTATAGCTCCGAGAAAGTAGCAAGAAACCATTGAAAGCAGGCTGTTGATATATTAGTAAAAAGTCACAGAAAATAGAATAATAACACAGTTTTATTGAGTGATCAGTGAAATGTAAGTTAAAATTTCTTACTTATTTCTATCACCTTGGAAAAAATAATTATTTTAGCCAATAGTGTTTATAGTATCAGGGTAACTTATTTATCCACATTTTTGGAGTGTCATAAATGTATGTGATTATTTTCAAAGGGCAATTTTATAGCAAATATCAAATTCTAAAATTTATTTTTTAAGCTTATGTATTTATTTTGAGAGAGAGAGAGAGAGAAAGTGTGTGTGTGTGTGTGTGTGTGTGTGTGTGTGTGTGCGCGCGCGCACGCGCACGCACACAACTGGAGGAGGGGCAGAGAGAAGGAAACACAGAATCCCAAGCGGGCTCCACAGGGTTGGTGCAGAGCACCATGTGGGGCTTGAACTCATGAACTGAGAGATGATGACCTGAGCCCAGTTCAACAGTCAAACACAACCAACCTGTGCCACTCAGACACCTCTCAAATTTTTAAATTTAAATTAAATATAAATCCTTTCATTCTAGCAACAATACTTTTTAAAAAACAATAATAATTTTGAATGCATCATAATGCATTAAAAATTTTTTAACATGCTTTGGGTTCTTGAAAATACACTGCCTACCCAGACATTATATGAAGTAGGTGCTGTATCAAAATAAAGTTTGTTTTTTTTTTTTAAACAACATTTGTTTATCTTAGAGAGAGAGTGAACAAGGGAGGGGCAGAGAGAGAGGGAGACACAGTATCTGAAGCAGCCCCCAGGCTCTGAGCTATCAGCACAGAGCCCAATATAGGGCTCGAATACAAAACCACGAGATCATGACCTGAGTGGAAGTCAGCTGCTTAACCAACTGAGCCACGCAGGCACCACTAAAGTTTATTTTATTCTGTAAGCAAAAGTTTTACTAGTCATTTGCATAAATCATTATAAAGAGAAGAAAAAAGCATAGAAATACTATTGGCTTATATAAATTTTAGAATTGCAGAATAAGACCTTGCTAACTTAGAAAAAAATTTTAGTTATTAAAAGGTTTTTAAAAATTTTTTTTCGTTTATTTATTTTTGAGAGAGAGAGTTTGAACAGGGGTGGGGCTGAGATAGAGACACAATCTGAAGCAGGTTCCAGGCTCTGAGCCAGCATTGAGCACAGAGCCTGATGCAGGGCTCGAACCTTCACAAACCGTAAGATCATGACCTGAGCCCAAGTCAGATGCTCAACCGACTGAGCCACCCAAGCACCACTAATTATTAAAAGGAATATGAAACATAAAGATTCGCCATATAGACATCACAGTCTGGTAGGAAGAAGCTTAGAGGCTTACATCGCACTGAGATAGCACACTTCCATTTTTGCCTACTTTCCTCTAGTGCCTAATGGGAAGTATGGGCTGCAGAATTTCCCACAAAATACACTTGGTGCTTCCACGAATAGATGGTTAGACATCTCTTTTCACTAGACACTAGAAACGCTAATATTCAAATTCCACAAGTCAATAACAACTAAGGATAAAAGTAAATTGAACTATTTCTTTTCCAGAATTACACAAACTGACAGTTTTCTGCCTTATGATTCCTTATGCTGTTTAATTAAACCCACATACAAAGTACAGAAAAAAATTACTATGGCAATACATGGGCAATGCCTTTGTGCTTTTTTAGTAGGTGGCTAATTAACATATTAAAATAATGTTATTGTTACATCAAATCAAAGAAAATCACCTTAGGAGAAAGATACTTCAGATGAATTTATTGTCATTTTTCCTAATTATATTTATTTCAGTTTCTCTTTTACATTTTATATGATCACAGCTATAGGCACAATAGCAAAGCTTTAAAAGTCACATTTATTTTATATCGCAGCAAGGACATATGGAAGTGTTCATAGCACTGTGGGCTCCTATTAGATCACCAGATAGTTACTGAAAATATGAGTTTGTTTGTTAATGTCAGACAGATCTCTTTATTTATTTCACAGCATTATTTTTCTGAGTCACTATGTGATAGATATTACATTTAGACTTAAAGTTCTAGGTTTCAGTCTCATTTTTTCTTCTTTTTTTAAGAAAAAAAAATAATTCCAGCATAGTTAACAGTGTCATATTAGTTTCATGTGTCCAATGGAGTGATTCAACAGTTTCAGATATTACTCAGTGCTCATCAAAATAAGTGTTCTCTTAATTCTCTTCACCTATGTCACCCAGCCCCCCACCTATCTCCCCTTTGGTAACCCTCTGTTTGTTCTCCCATTCTCATTTTATAATGAACTTAAAGTTATTTTGAGGAGTTGATACAGATGAGTACAGATATTTAGACATGTGGAAATGTCTAAAAGGCAGTAGAATGTAATTATATTTCCAAAGACCTCTGGTTTATTGGAGCTTATTAATATTTTATGTGGGGTTTTCGTATTCACTTTATATTTGCACCTGTTATATTTATTCTGATGCAAATTATTAAGCAATGACAATAATACAGGAAGAAAGTCATGGTAATGTTTGCATAAATCAGATACTGTTGATAAATTATGTAACTTGCAAAATTAATGCCATAATGGTTGTCACAGGCTTCAATATTTTATTTTTCTTTAAAAACAAACTCTAATTTATTTTTGTGCAACTATCTAACAATGCATTTTTTTAGGTGTCAACAGAGATAAATCTATAACTTGCACTGATAAAATGCCACACATAACTAGATATATTATAGGGTCATAAAATTTATTTCTGCTGTAAGCATCCATATGCAATAAAATCAAAATGTATTTACATAAACTCTCTATTAATGATTTTTTCTATAATGTTATGTGCCCCTCTCTAAAAATCATATAGAATGCAATTGAGGTGTATTTTTCATAAAGAATAGAATATTTTGCACTTGATTTTAATTTAATATGGCAAATCGTATCTAATTTGAATTTTAAATGACATTAATTTGCATATTACTTTAGATTTTATTTTAAATCATTATTTCAGTTGTTAACTGTGAACTTTATTTGATTCCTCTGTAATGAGTTCAAGGATAAATGTTTCTTTTTTCTGGTAGAAACAGTTGGCTAAAAAACAGTATAGCCAGGGCTTAATAAACAAGAACAAGTAAATATAGTATGGCAGTATCTAAGTGAATACATTTAGGGATAAAAAATGAATGCATTAGAGATCTCTATAAAATATATGAAAGATTAAGAAAAAAACATTGTTTTAGGAAATATGCTCATTTAACCAAAAATACTGTAAAATTTGAGGGAGTGGGAGAAAAAAACATTAAACTGGGCACTATGTCTTTTCTGAGATTTAGAAGAAGCAGCATGATATGTGAAAAGCACAATAATTCTAAGGTTCAAATGTTAAATAATAATACCTTGAGATGTTTAGATATCTAAAATTACTGGGTTTTTTTTTTTTTCTTGTATTCCAGTTTCTGGCTATCAAGGAAATCCATTAACCCTAATTGATTATCTTATGTATCATAATCCCCAAAATGTTTTTTGTTTGGGAGTAGGTCACAGATTGTGAGTTCTTCTGAGCCTGAAAAGGCTGTGTGTGGCATACCTATTTACAAAATTATCCAAAGCTCTAAGTTGATACTTAGGAGCACATAGCTGTTGAGGGTGATGGCTAATAGATCATGGTGCCACTAGCGCTAGATAGTGTTAACCAATTAGACTTTGCTCAATTTCCATAATAATACTAATACAGTTCATGCTGGCAAGAGAAGCTGATATCAGCTATGCTGTTCTTTACCCATTTTCCAGATACAAGTAAGTTCAGAGACCCAGACCCTATTGTTTAGAGTGTCTTTCTTCTGAAGAAAGTTCCTGTAATTCTGCTGTATGTATACATAGTAAATAATCATTTAAAATTTCCAGAAAGGAATCTACAAACACTTGCTACAATAATTATGGACTAAGCCAGATTTTTCATATCTCTTAGATAAGAGTTTTGAATTGACACTAATAAAGACTCAAAAGGCCCTTATAGTCTTTGAGTTAAGTAGGAGCTTATGTCTACCAGGTGATAAATGGAAAATTAATCCAAAGTTATTTTGTAGTTAATAATCTGTGAATATTCTGGGGATTTTCAAATATTCTGTGAATATTTCTCTGGTTTAAAAACATAAGATCTGGATACATAATATTTAAATGTTGGTGTAACCCTCACCTGTAGAGTGAGGATTAGTTCCCTATTCTGGGAAATAACAGCCATTATAACAGAAGAGATGAAATGGAAACTTCTTCAGCCTTCCTTTACTCATGTTAAGATAGTAAACCACAAGAAATAACAAATTCACCAAAAATTGCAGCTATTGACTCCATTGACAAAAACTTAAAGAATGCAATTATGGTAGGGGTGCCTGGGGGGCTCAGTTGGTTAAGCTTCCACCTTTGGCTCAGGTCATGCTCTCATTGATGGTTCATGAATTCAAGCCCCATGTGAGGCTGTATGGTGACAGCATCTGTGTCTCCCTCCCTCTCTCTAAACCTCACCCACTCATGCTCTGTCTCTCTCTGCCTCTCAAAAAATGATTAAGCGTTAAAAATTTTTTTAAAGAATGCAATTATGGTGGAGTCCATCATATCACCTAGCTTCTGTGATACTGATAAAATTCAGGATTATGGCAGATGACTCTAAAGTATCACATACCTAGTCAGGCTATATCTCCACCACCGCTAATGTGATCAATCATTGCAACCGATAAACAAAACTTCTCTCACTCGATTTACATGTCATGATTTGTCATATGTTTTTTCTTGATACCAATAGGAAGAGAGAATCAAAACCAGTTAAAATGTAATTGGAAAGCAGAGCTCCAATTTATGAGAGTGTTTTAGGGCTCTTTTAGCTTGCCTTTGTCACAACAGAGTCATAGAGATCTTGATCAACTTAATATTCATCAGAACATCACATCAGTCCATTATATTAATGATATTAGGTAATTGAATTCCATGAGCAGAAAGTATAAAATATGCTAGATGCTCTATTAGGAAATAATTACCATCTACCATCATAATTACTATCTATGGTAGGGTAATTGAAGATTTAAGAACCTGCTACATTGGTGAATGTTTTAGGAGTTAAGTGGCTGCAGCATGCCAGCATCTTCCCTCTGAAATAAGGGATAAGTTGCTACACTTCACATCTCCGACAACCTAACAAGGCATAATGGGCTTCTTTGGGCTTTGTAAGCAGCGTACATAATACCTGGAAATTCTGCTCTGACTTAATAGAAAGTGAGATTGTCTGTTTAAATATGATGCAGGGCAAGAAAGAATTATACAACAGGTCTAGTTTGTAAGTTTATCTTTAGCATATGTGAAGGTGCTAAATGTGTCATTACTTTTTAATAATGAAATATGTGAACTACTTTTTTCATGTCCTTCTAAAGGAAAGACATATTTGAGAAACTGTATGTTAAATTGAAAAGCACATTTTTGATGAAAACTGGCTTATATGGAGAAACTAAAAATGTGAAACCATTGATAGTGTTTCTGCTTTGACTGGAATTCAGAAAAAAATATAAAACCAAGCAAAGAATGAAAGATTCTATCGTAAGATTTCAGCTAGAGCCACCGGTGAAATGCATTTACCACACCATTTATAGGCAAACTATTGTACAATTACACGCATATATACTTAATGTAATTATTGGAGGGTAAGTATTATAATTTGTGAAGCTTATCTCAATTAAATTTATCAATATTTGTAAAATACCCTTCCAGTCACTTTAGATATTAAAATCAAGTATCAGAATTAACTTAATATAAACACATATTTTTGAAAATAATGAAGCTTCAATTACATTCTTTTCATAACTGATAACTACTATTTTTTTGAAAAAATAATAAAGATTGATCAATTTATAAATTGTATTTTCTCTCACACTATTACATTTCTATTTTTTATATTTTATTTTATATGTATTAAATCATTGAAATATCTCTATAATTTTTGTGTATACAAAAGGAGTATTTTTTTGTATTTTTGAGTATACAGAAGGAAAGTTTCATTATAGAAATTTAAAGAATCCTACTTTTCCATTGTAGGGTAAGTTTGATTTACTTTGTCAAATAGTGCTAAAAATAACTGCCTCTCTAATACAGGGGATCTGCACAGTGCCTAAGAACTTAGGATAAATACCTTCATCAGATTATTTTTATAATATATTTTTAATATACATAACATTATATATTTCCCTTTCCATAATGTTTGGCACTATACCTATTGATCTTAAGAATAATGAAGTATCATAGATAACATCACATATTTTCATGCTTAATTTTTGAAGTGAAATTGACATATAAAATTATATTAGTTTCAGGCATACAACATAATGATTCAATATTTGTATACATTGCAAATGATCATTACAATGAATGTAGTTACCATCCTCATACAAAGTTGCAAAAAAATATTTTCTTGTAATGAGAAATTTGAAGGAAAATCTTCTCAGCAACTTTCAAAAATGTCATATACTTGTATTAGCTATAATCATCATGCTGCATATTATATTCCTATGGCTTATTTATTTTACAACGGGAAATTTATATCTCTTGATCCACTCTTCCCATTTCACCCCCCTTAGCTTTGGGCTTTTATGCAGTCTTTCTTATGCTGAGGTACATTCTAAACCCAATTTGTTGAGTTTTTATCAATAAATGAATGTTGAGGAGCACCTGGGTGGCTAGGTCAGTTAAGCGTTCAGCTTTGGCTTAGGCCATTATCTAGCAGTTCGCGGTTAGAGTGCCGAGCACCGCATCAGGCTCTGTGCTGACAGACAGCCTGGAATCTGCTTCGGATTCTGTGTTTCCTTCTCTCTCTCTGCCCTTCCCCCAACTCATACTCTGTCTCTCTCTCTCTCTCTCAGGAATCAATAATTGTTAAAAAATTTAAAAAAATAAATGATTTTTTAATTTTTTTCATGTACTTTTTCTACATCTGTTGAAATGATCATATAATTTTTGTCCTTGATTTTGTTAAGTAATATCATGTTGATTGATTTGTGGTCATTAAGCCACCTTTGCATCCCTGGATTAAATCCCCTTTGATCATAGTGTATGATCCTTTGAATGTACTGCTGAATTCAATTTGCTAATATTTTATTGATGATTTTTTTTCCATCTATGTTCATCAGGTATATTGGCTTGTAATTCTCTTTTTTTCTTTTTTTTTTAAATTTTTTAACATTTACTTATTTTTGAGAGAGAGAGAGAGACAGAGCACAGACTGGGGAGGGACAGAGAGAGAGAGAGAGGTAGACACAGAATCCAAAGCAGATTCCTGGCTCTGAGCTGTCAGCACAGGGCCTGATGTGGTGCTTGAACTCACAAACCGTGAGATCATCACATGAGCCAAAGCCATAAGCTTAACTGACTGAGCCACCCAGGTACCCCAAGTCTCTTTCCTTTTTGTGGTTTCCTTGTTTAATTTTGGTATCAAGGTAATGTGTCCTAATAAACTGAATCAGGAAGAATTCCTTCCTTTTTAATTTTTTGGAAGAGTTTGAGAAGGATAGATATTAAATCTTCTCTGAGTATTTGGTAGAATTCATCAGTGAAGCTGTGGTCCTTGATTTTGTTTATTGGTAGGTCTTCAGTTACTGATTCAATTTAGAAGTAATCAGTCTATTCAGACTTTCTGTTTCTTCTTTATTCAGTCTTGGAAGATTGTATGTTTCTAGGAATGTAGCCATTTAGTTAGGGGGTCCATTGTTAGTGGTATCCTATTATGAAGTATTCACTAATGCAACAGTTAAGTTATATTATCAGGTCTAGGCTTTTAAACGTTGCTCTTATTCATTATGTTTTTTAGAAAGATGTCCTGGCCACTTATGAATTTCACATGGCCTCACTTAAGAATAGGATTGTGGGGATACCTGACTGGCTCAGTTGGTTGAGTGTCTGACTTTGACCCAGGTCATGAGCTCACAGCTCCTGTGTTTGCGCCCCCCCGTCAAGCTCTATCTGACAGGTTGGAGACTGGAGACTGGAGCCTGCTTCAGGTTCTGTGTCTCCCTCTCTCTTTGCTCCTCCTCCGCTCAAGCTCTCTCTTTTCCTCTCTTTCTTAAATATATAAACATTAAAAAATTTTTAAAAATGAGATTGTGAAGTACATAGAGAGGATAGAGAAACCATGATATATTATAGTAGCCACAAAGATAATCAGTGCTCTGGAAACTGAAAACCAATAGAGAGAACATTAGTCAATGAGGTAAGGTCAGACAAAGTGCCAAGTTAACTAAGCCTGTTTCTAGAATCTGTGACATTTTCCTATTTCGAGCTGAGTTTTCCCAACCAGACCCCAAATCTTTGGTTTTAGTTCATTCTAGGTCTCTTAGCCATTCAGGATCCCCTCTGGTATATTCTGCCTATCTTTAGTCCCTATATTGCCATCTCACAAATCAAAATTATCTTTGCTGGGCTTCAGTCTTACTCTTCAGACTTACCATTGGGATAATACTGTCTCTTAGTAAGCTGAGTTTTAACTGAGTGCATTCTATAATGAACAAGGTGCCTCTATCCTCACTCAGGCATCAGCTGGACAATATCAAGACATGCAAAAATATGGAGTCTCCAATAGTCCCTAATTCCTACTATATACTCCTCTCTTCAATAAAGTTCGCCTTCATAGTGTTTTAAGTAAATGGAGTCCATGACTCTTTGGAGTTCATAGATATATAGCTATTAGATGGGAACATTGGCACAACTGCCCTGGAGGTTTTTTGGATCTGCTCATGCTTAGAATTACAACTTTACATGAGTTGCATCAACCTAGAAGCAATGTCTAGCACATAAGCAATGCAGCCTTCCTAGACCTGCTGTTTGGGAAGGGGCTTTAATTATACTGCCACTGATTTGAGATTACTTAAGTATGCTTTTCATACACTTGTTATAGATTGCTATCACTTTGAAAAGGGAAAATCATACTGATCACATATTAG
The DNA here is from genome assembly GCF_006229205.1 of Suricata suricatta. NCBI lineage: Eukaryota > Metazoa > Chordata > Mammalia > Carnivora > Herpestidae > Suricata > Suricata suricatta. Next base: position 29,534,158 of record NC_043714.1, read on the forward strand.
TAAGTTTGAGCTTCTCAGAAGAAATGGTCCATATAAATTGAAGATACTATTATGAACATTACATGCACAATTTCGATGTATAGGTTTAAGCAGTGAAGACCTCGAAATCTCTGTATTTAGGTTAGATTAAGCAACAAATAATAATTATATGCAAATGAATCTTTTATTCAATGTAACCAACCTGCATAACATTTTCAGTGCAAATCAGCAAGTACTATAGAATTAAAAAGCCTTAGGAGACCTAGTGGCCAGAACGTTTCTTGCATGCACGATTTCTCAAGGAAGTACATTTAGCCTGGTTACACCAGCAATTGCCGTTTTGCACAAACTCCTAAAAAGAAATCCATCCTATCACACTGCACTTAATTTCACTTAATTTTAATCACAGTGTACTTGCATAGACAGGATTCTTTTAAACGCTGATTTATTTTCTAAATGGAGAGGCATGGTTGTTATTTAAGATCTAATGTTCCCCGCTGGTCACATTTGGGAGGCTTTCCAACAGCAGGGCACAATTGTTATTTAAGATATAATGTGCCTAACCAGTCCCATTTGGGAGCTTTTTCTGGCTGTACTGAGGCTCTTGCCTGCCTGGCAAATAATGAACCAGTACTAGAAAAATTGCATAAATTCCTTAATGTATTTGTGTACTCTTCCAGAATTAAGCTAAGCTCTTGTTGTCTTGTTCTAATTAAAATGCTGAGTAAAGGGGATGGCATTTTTAAAGACCTATATATTTTTTCCTTTTGGTGCAGTAAACCTACTTTGGCTATTTATTTTGGGCATACTTGAAAAATTAATAGAATCCTGAATAGCAAAATCAAGTCATAAGGCACAGATTAACTGGGTAAAGTGGTACTTGAGCTCTAGGTTTGCCTTTTGGATGAAAAATTGACAAGCACAGCCTCCAGAATAATAGTAGCATTTCTAACTCTCTAAGTGGATGACGTTCATATGGACAAGTGCAAAACACCAACCTCTATCATTAAACTTTACCTGTTTTAATAAAGTCACCCCTTTGTAACTAAGGATCTAAGGAAAGTATTATTTTTAACACTCTCCCTATAGTCCTTAAATCATGCTGTAGGCTCTAGTATAACATTTAAATAAAGATATAAAAGATATTTATTTGATTTTTTAATGTGAGTAATAATTTTATATAAGATGCACAGATCTTATGTTTTTAATTTGATGAGCTTTGACAATTTTATAAATCCATGTAATTAACACTCAATAGAGATATAAGTCACTTCCATCACCTAGAATTGTTCCTTGTATTCTTGTCAGTTCTTACCCACCACAAACCCTCACTCTAAGAGGGAACCACTTTATGATTTCTGCCACATGGATTAATTTTGTTGCCATTGCTCTTAGAATTTAAAATGGAATTGGATGTGATGCACTATTTTCAGTCTCACGTCTTTCATTCAGTGTAATAATTTTGAGATTAATCCACATTGCTGCCATAAATCAGCAGTTCATTATTTTATATTATTATTATATGAATATACTAAAACATGTATTTATACAATATCCTGTTGATGGTTTTTTCTTTTTCTTTTTGTACTATTTTTAATAAAACTACCATAAGCATTTTCTGTTGGCAGAAATGTTTCATTTCTCTTGGGAAAATATTTAAAATGAGACTGCTGAATCATTGGCCAGATGCATGTTGAAGTTTTATTTTTAATGTTTATTTATTTTTTAGAGAGATAGAGCATGAGCTGGGAAGGTACAGACAGAGAGGGGGACAGAGGATCTGAAGCAGACTCTGTGCTGACAGCAGAGGGCTTCATGTGGGCTCAGACTCCCAACCTGAGAGATCCTGACCTGAGCCAAAGTCAGGAGCTCAACCAACTGAGCCACTCAGACACCCCTCTATGTTTACTTTTTTAAGAAATCACAAAAAAGTTCTGCAAAATGGTATTGTTATTTTATGTTTCCACAATTACTATATAAATAGTCAAGTTGCTTCAAATTTTTGCCAACATTAGGTAACGTCAGGATTTTTTATTTTAACCATTCTAGAGTTTGGAAATGGTATCTTACTCTTATTTTTTGTTTTTTATTTTTACCAATGATCACTGTTACTGAACATATTTTTACGTGGTTTTTGGCCATTTGTGTACCTATTTTCATGAGTGTATGAAGTTTTTTAACCCTTTGGAAAATAAGCTTACTAGGAAAAATAATTTCAAATAGTTTAATCAAATATGTATATACATATTTTAATAGGATGGGCAAATTTTTAATTTGATAATATCTATTGATACTTAAAAGTATGTACGTGAGCAGCATTTGAAAAGTAGAGTTTTACAAATTATGCAGAACCCCACAGTAGAAAAATCCTGAAATGTGAATAAAAAGCTAGTACCAATGAGCCTGAGATGTTTCGCCCAATTACTTTCTTTTTTCTTTTTTGATTTATGTCTCAAAAGGTCCATTTGAATGTTTCTAGGCTATCAGGACCTATTTTGAGAATAATTTATCTAAATAATATGTTTTCAGGCTAAGTAAGATACAAAACAAGTTAAAAATGTAGAGAAATCAGGCTACTTGTACATAACTGATGAGTGAAAATCAATCAAAAGATGTTTTTGAGGCATAATTAGCCAGTCATTGTAAAATTTGCTTTCCTAAAAGAATCTAAACCTGTGATGTTTCATACCTAGATAAAAGATGGCTCTAAAATTTTAACTATTACTATATTTCACTTAGTTTCTGAGACAGCATAACTTGCACTGATATGTATGTACCCTCAGAAGTCAAGCAAGAATATGTGCTCAAGAAGAACTATTTGAACTTGAGTCAAGTTGTATGAAACGAGCCCTACTTGGTTTGTACAAACTTTGCATTGACTGCCACCACATGCATATGGCATGCTGTCTACTACTTGTGCGTCAACTGCATGATGCTTTTAGGTATCATGGTAGAGTTCTTTCACTGGTGTCTGCTTTCTATTCATAAAGTACATTATAAGTTAACTTACTACAAAGATTTGTTATAAAATTTGTCATGATACTATCATGAGATAGTAGTATTGTGAAACCTTCCCATAATGCAGGTGTTTGTTGGGACATTAGGCTGGAGGAAATCAGAGCAGTCCAAACTTTCTCATTTTTAAGAACAGCAGATGGGAGCACCTACCCTCTTGTCTTCTGTATATAAGTGCATTGTTAAGAATATATTTATATATGATTATAATACACTTCTGATGATTGGACTTGTAGTTCCATTCAGTTTTACAGACTCAGACTTTTAGGTTAGTTTTCCAGTTTTTAGAGCTTCTTTAATTTTTTTAATTCCTGTAGTCAAAAACTCTGATTTATATTTGGGGTTAGTTTATAACTTAGAGGAGATACAATGTAACCATTTTGATAGAGACAGATTTTCTTCCAGGATTAAAAGATGCTAATCATAATTCCAAAGTAGGCGTTTTCTAATGTTTATTTATTTTTAAGAGACAGGGGAAGAGCATGAAAAGGCGAGAGGCAGAGAGAGAGAGAGAGAGGGAGACACAGAATCTGAAGCAGGCTCCAGGCTCTGAGCTGACAGCACAGAGCCTGATGCGGGGCTCAAACCCATGAACCGTGATATCACGACACCTAACCGACTGAGCCACCCAGGTGCCCCAAGAAACATTTTCTATATGAAACTTGAACCATAACAATAACAGCACCAGGAATAGTGCCCTATCTCCAGTGAAGTGGTGGCTGGGTAGAGCTCTCTGCTAGGCACTGAATATAGGTACTCGTCAAAGAGAAGACATGCAGTCTTCATTCTCAGTATTTCTGATTCCTGTTGTATACATATGTGGGTGTGAATTAGATACCTGAAATAGTTGTTCAGCAAAGCATATTCAGAAACTGTAAGTTTATTCTCAAATCTGTATGTGTCTTAATCCCTAGTTATCTATCTATCATCAATAAAGCAAGAAGCACTAGTCCCTTGAAGGCCTCAAAGTTTTTATCTAGACCCATACCCATATTTAAGTTCCACCTTTCTGAAGGTTACACTTCCCTATCCTTTAGTTAAATTTTTCTCCCTGTTTTTTGCATATTGATATAGTCAATCTATGCTTTAGTTTCCTGTGGCTACAGTGACAAAGTACTACAAATGAGTTGGCTTAAAACAATAGAAAATAATTATCTCACGTGTATGTGGGCTAGAAGTACAAAGTCAAGGTTTCAGTAGGACAATACTCCCGCTGAAACTTGTGGTGGACAATTTGTACTTTTAGATTTTGGTATTTACCAGTAATCCTCAGTGTTCCTTGGCTTGTAGATGCACCATTCCAGTTTCTCCACTGCCACATGGCTCTGTTCTCCATGTGTGTTTCTGTGTCTCTTTCTCTTCTCTTCTTATAAGACTCCAGTCAGATAGGATTGGGGTTTCACCATACTCAAGTGTGATGTTAATTAATCAATTACACATGCAACAACCCTACTTCCAAAAAAGATAATATTCTTTTCATTTTAATGTTATTTATTTTAAGAGGGAAAGGGTCCACACACATGCACATGTGTGCATGTGAGCAGGGGGAGGGATAGAGAGAGAGAAGAGAGAGAATCCCAAGCAGGCTCTGCTCTGTGAGCAGTGAGCCTGATGCGGGGCTTGATCTCACAAATCCTGAGATCATGACCTGAGCTGAAATCAAGAGTTGGACGCTTAACAGACTGAGCCACCCAGGCGACCCTGAAAAAGATCATATTCTGAGTTTAGGATTTCAATGTACCTTTTTTTGAGAACTCAGTCCAACCAATTAAAGTATTTTAAAAAAAGTATTCGAAATTGAAAGATGGCATGTCATCACAGAGAACACAAAGAATAGATGATGTAGTCATACATAGCAGGTGCTGGAACCAAGATGCCTCAATTCACACCAACTGCTGTTGTTACCTGGGGTAAGTCACTTAATGCCTCTCTTTTGACTCAATTCCTCATCTATAAAAGGGAATGATAACATTGCCACCTATTTCCTGGGACTGTTAGGAAGAAAAAAAATTATATCTGTCAAGTACATAGAACAGCGTCTTCCTTTTGTTAAGTGTTAAATTTTGAAGAAACTGTCTCTATACCTTTGATATCTGTCCTCCAAAAAGATACTTTTGTTAGATTTTAAACCATTATTTTCACTATTTCAAAAATTACTTATTAATATTTTAAATTTAAAAGTAAAGAATTTCATTTGCTATCATGAACTCTTTATTCAATAAATTGAGCACACTTATCATTAGGGTTTGTATCTTAGCGTAGCCTAAAGTGTTAAGTATTAAATATTAATAAATATAAATACTTCTCTATAGCTGCATGTCACAACCATTTTCTTTTCCCATCTTTTATAGCACAAAATTCACAAGTCTAAATATATTCAACTAGATGAAGATTTGTTTCTACAATGTCATAGAAATGACAAACTATACATGTTTTTCTAAGGTCAACACATGAAATACCAGTGGAATTTGGATTCAAAATAATACCTTCTAGTTTTCATGAAGTGACAGTTTGTCATACAGTAACACAATTGTGACTATTTTTCTACTTCTACCTCAAAGAGTGAGCTGCCACTGGGAATTTAGAATTTGGCAACCACAGAAAGTATTGCCTAATATCTATGTTCTTTCCCTACTCACACTGAATTTTTATCTTTACATGACGTAAATGGTGATAAATATTCAGTAAATACGAAACACGGTAATGTGGAAGGAATTGGGATAATCGATTGGTAGTCACCTGCTGTGTTTTATCAGTGGTAATAGATGACCTCAAACTTTGAAGACCTGAAAAAAAAGTACGGATCTGTTTTTTTCTCATACACTTTAAAATCCTTGGAAGTGCTTTTGTAGATAACATAAAGAAGGCCACTCCTATGTTTCTGTTTTATCCCAAACTCAGTTCTGCATCTTATTAACACAGAAATAAAAAGTGAACTTCCTTATTTACAGTTTTTCAAAGTCACTTTAAACTGTTAATTCTAAAACCTCTGATCACTGTATCGTATCCAAATAAATACCATAAAATTTATGTACTACATATATAAATAGATATGTGACATATATTTGGTGAATATATGTAGTTAAATGTGTATTTTAAAAATATGTATTATATAAATATCCCCACTAAACATAGTGTTCAGTGGGGATATTTTTAAGTACAGTCTGGAAATCCATTTGGTGTTTTCAGTGGAAGATGTGATATTAGGATTTTAAAGAAACAATTATGTGTTATACAAGTTAGGTTCTGAAGATGCCAGAGAACACACAATAGGATGTCTCACCTTCACATTATTTGTAAGTCTAAAGGAAAAATAAGCTTTGGAAATCTGAAGAGTTTAAGGGTCTCATGAAAATAAAACTGTAAGATGTTGAGTTAGTTAATGATTATGATATATGCAAATAATAAAACCTGAAGACAAAATATAAGCTAGAAATCAAGAAATTCTGATACACCTCAAAGCATTAAAAGCCATTACACTGTCCTCAGAAGCATGACAATTCTCTGAAATGCACTAAACTCCTACAAAATTTAGCAACGTATTCATAGGAGGAGCATCCAACTAAATCAACCCTGAGAATTGGGGAATATTCATTCTGCTTTGCTATTACCTGTTATGTGTTACTCGGGGTAGCCCATCTGTTTGTAACAGATGCCTAATCCCATCGCAGAGAATGGCAAGCTCACAGTGATCTGCCATGGGATCAAGGGAAAGAAACAGTGACCTGGCTCTTTAGAAGTGGATTATTGTTGCTGGTAAAGCATCTGGAAAGGAAGACAGCTTTGGTTTGTCCTCTGCATAATACTTTAGAAGATGAGTAATAACCATTTTCTCCATTTCCCTTGGTACTGCATAGACCCAGCCTGTAAGTGGCATCTTTTAAAGGTACCTATCAATCACTCTTATTCTGATTCACTACGCCTGAGGGACAGGGAGCTACTGTGTGTGCTACATCTGGAATTACCGGTGAAACACTCCGGCTGTGTTTGACATGAAGGATCAATATTCCACATAAGCTCATTCTGTTCATGGCAGAAATGCTTTCATGACTCTCCTGACTGTATAAGATGCTTTTATGAAAATTACTAATATTGACTCAGTAGAAAAGGATACAAAAAGCCATTTGCGTAAGTATTTTGGCAATGTGCCTATGGAGCATTTTGAAGAATACTATTAAATCCTTCCATTCCACTTCTTATTGTATTACAATTCAAAAATATATACATATGCTCCCTGCTGCTTTATCAAGAATATGCGTTTATAACCATTTTAGAGATGGTTGTTTAAAAATCTGTTTAGAACACCTAGGAAGGGATTACCATTCAAAACATTTTGAACTTTTCTATTAAGTAACTCTGTGCTTTAAAATTGTCTTCAAAAGAGACAGGATGAATAGACCAAAGTAAATCGTGTTTGGAAACATGAGGTATGGCATGTGTTTGAGTTGATAATATAGCACAGAGCAAGAAAAAAATATATAACATGAATAAATAACCAAAAGATCAGAAAGGCCCCCAAATTTAAAGATCAACATTAAAAGGCCAATTATCCAGCAAAAAAAATTGTGAACTCTTACTATGTGACTATAACCAGAAATTGAGTATAAACTTATGAAGGCATCAGTTTCTCCTGACCTCCTACAACTTGCAATCTATTTAGGAAGGTCACTGTAAACAACTGACTTTGACAGAATCATGTATGAGTGAAGCTATGAGACCATTTTATTATGTACTGTAGCTGACGGAATAAGCAGTGATTTTAAATTTTGCACATTTAGAAGTTTTATTAATGGTAGAGCCACTTTTTACAACAGCTTTGATTTCATTTAGCATATTTTCTAAATACACAGGTATATTGGAACTATATTAAAACCATGTACATCCAAAAGACATCAAGTATTTACTGAGAAGCATAATTATAAAAATAGGACTATTTTGGGGGCACCTGGGTGGCTCAGGTCATGATCTATCTTGCTGTTTGTGATTTTGAGCCCCACATCGGGCTCTGTGCTGACTGTTTGGAGCCTGGAGCCTGCTTCAGATTCCGTGTCTCCCTCTCACTGCCCCTTCCCCACTCACACTCTGTCTCTTTCTCTCTCAAAGATAAACATTAAAAAACAATTTTTAAAAAAGGACTTTTTTGTTAACCCAACCTGACAAAATTCCAGCCTGGCAACTTTCCATTGTGGTACACTTTCTGGTCTGCAGCGGTGCCTGGCTCATTATAGATACTACAGGTAGTACCGGCTGAAGGGATTTACCATTTGCATATTCCAGAAAATGCAGATGGTGGCAAAAACGAAATCATCATGTGATATGAATATGACTTGTTTTGTATTTCAAAAATTTTAATTCAGGTTTCTAATAATTTCCTTTGCCTCAGATCATTTTATCCTGTGTATTTGAAAACCAACTTTAAAAGATGAGAGAATACGTTTATTTAACACTGAAGATTCTCCCTACTTCCGGGTCAGATCTCTGTTTGCCTCACTACAGCAGCACCAGGGAGGCAGAGGGCTTGCGTGATAATTCTGTGCTCCTACTTAGGAGACGAGTACAACGCTAGGGGCATTTCTGTAAGATGGAGCAGAAAAGATTCCGTAAAGCTGACTTGTTTTGTGATGATGTGCCTTTTGATTTTATGGACTGAATGGGAATAATGGGACATATTAAGAGGGGAGCAGGAACTTAAATTAATAGTCCCATATTTTTGGTTGGTTTTAATGGTGTTAATAATATAATAAAATTCAGAAATGTATGTTGGTATCTTGTATTAAATTTTTTTGAGTGGGTCATTATTTTCAAAATCCCAGAATCATGGACTCATAGCTGAGAAAATACAAAGAGGTCAAGTGAATTTTATGGATTCAAGAGTTAATTAGTAGAGGAAATAGTGTAAGAATCAGATCTCCTAATTTGGCCATACTAATCCTTGAAGTATTAGATTTCAAAGCACACTCCAGTGATATTAAATATGAACAAAAGTCACTCTGCAATCTGCCCTTGCTCTGAATAGGCCTAAAGGGAAAGCATTGCATACGAGCACCCATTTATACATACGAATCCACAAGCAGAGAAACTTGTGGCTCTGAAGGAGAACAGGAAAGGCGGTATCGCATGTGAATTTGTCCTTTCACTTTCTGTTCATACCTAGACAATCATCAGTGTCTTTGGAACATTGACACTGTGCAGCTGGACTGCTTTTGGAAGCACCTGCGCTTTCCTGGCAGAGTTTGTTTTGGTAGCTGCATCTGGCCATGCCTATGTATTTATTTCAGGGTTGAGAATTTTAGGTGCTGCTTCTTTCAGGGTACTATTCCCAATGCCCAGAGACTGAAAAGCAAGTTGTTTATTCCCCAGCACCAATTTTTTTTTCCTCAACTAAACACGGGCAAAATGTTCTTTCAGGTGTTAGCTCTTTGGATAAAGAACTAGGTAGACTCAAAGAAAAGTTAGTTTGATTTAGATGAAACATAGTGCTTTGGAACTGATGGAAACATTTGAAATTATTAGATAAGAGGATTGTCCTAAGGGGAGTGTTAATGCTGGAAATAAAATATCAATTGGCTAATTCATGCTGAGATAGTTGCAATTGTATCTGCAAATGCATCCCAATAGGTATGATTCTAAAATTTTATAGAAAAGATTATGTGATCATGTGTGTATATACATACCTGCCTATGTGTGCACCCAATAGCTTTTTCAGGCCTTCTGTCCAGGTTTGGAAGTCTCCTGTGATGGCCCTAGTCCCTCCCAGGGCCTGCATCAATCCTGTCCACTTCTCAATGAATGATATCTGTATTTAGTCTGTCATTTTTTCTGATACCCAAAGTGTCCCAGATTCTTCATACAATACACATGTCCCTTTCTCTTTTTCTCTTCATCAGCTGTTATGATTAGTACAATTCCTTAATGGTTATATCTAGCCCTCCTCTTCTCCAGAGTCCCCTTGTGAATCACAGGTTCCTTGGCCTGGACTCCACACAACTGAGTGGGCCCTTTAAAGCTTCTAACTTGATGAGATAGATCCTTTCTTGTTATTCACAACCACTGGCTAGAATCTATGATTAGGTTATAACATAATGCCACAAATTTATCTGACTTTCACTAATAACCAGTATAATCAGCTATGTCCCACTCATTGTATGGAAAATTCTGTCTTAGACTTTGGTGTTGATGGCTGGGGAGAATACTATAACAAGTTTCTTCATGCAAGGTGGCTACTGAAGTTATTTTATTTTATATAGTATTAGAATTAAGTGCTCCTAAGAAGATATACTTCTTGGACCTGTTTTTAAACAAAGAATTAAATCTGTTGCCACTCAAAGCAGGTAGTCACATTTGTTGCAAAGACAGCTTCTGTCCTAAAGAAATTTCATCTTTTAATTTTATTTTTTCAGATTCATTTTATATACTTCATACCTATTTGCTATTTCTAACATTTATAAATGCTATTCTATTACAAATATTCAGACCATTCTTGTGCAAAGGTTGCAAATGTTGATGATAAAGTGACTAAATTATTCCAACAGGCCTAAAGATGTTGCAGAAACTGCAATCAGGTACATGATTCCTTGACCTTGAAATTTTCAGCAGGTGCCTGGCAACAAAGGAAAACTGCAGGTCAGAATGTGGGTGCCATCAGTTCTTTCAGAACTCTTCCCTTTACCATGCTGCTGGGACTTGTTCAGTACTTCTGGATACTGGCTGATTTTCTTCTTTCTCATCGGGGGCACGTAACCAGTAACAAACTTACAATATGTCTGAGTATTTACTACAAAATGGAGAAATTTACCTAGCATACCATCCTCTTTGTAAACTCAGGTTTCAGGTCTTCGGGGGTATTCTTATACTTTGATAATAACGTTTTTATTAAGTTTTTATAGAAGCATAACTTGCAGAGAATAAAAGTACACAGATCATAACTGTATAAGTTAATTACATTCTACAAAACGAGCAGATCTCTACCACCCATAAAGAAGTAGAGTATTACCAGAAACCCAGAAGGGTCTCTGTTACCTCCTTCATTCACTGCCTCCTAGGGTAAACTATCCTGAGACCCACGACCTTAAATACTTAGCCTGTTTTTTATTTTTTTATGGTCAATGTTCTATAAAATGTGCTCTTTTATATGTCTTCCACACCTTTTTAAAAACCTTGTTTGTGAGATTTATCCATGTATTCTTATATAGTAGTAATTTGATAATTCTCAATACCTATATTACATTGTAGAAAGAAACCACACTTTATTCAACCATTCTAAAGCTGATAGAACTTTGTTTTATTTCTAGTTTTGGGACGTAATTAAACGTTCTGAAATGAATATTAAAATACATGTTTTCTAGAGAGCATACATAGTCGTTTCTGTTGGGATACTCTTGAGTTACAGGGTGAGATCCTGGAGTCATATTCACCTTCACAAGGCAGAGCCTTTGGACCGGTCAATTTGTTCTCCCACTTCTCAGTGCTTGAAAGTTCCAGGTTCTTGGTTCTAAATCTTGGTATTGTCTGACTTTTTTTTTTTTCTATTCCTGGAATAATGTGGGTTTAACTGATATTCAACATCTTCTATGAAGTGCCTGTTAAAGTTTTTATCCATTGTATATTGCTTTGACTTTCATTTCATTATTAATTTGTAAATTTTATGCATGTGCCCATATATCCTGGAAACTTTTTTTTTGGTCAGGTATATATTTTGTAAGTAATTCTTCTATTCAGTGCTTGTTTTTCACTCTAACACTGTATTTTGCTGAGCAAAACCCTTAACATTACTGTCCAATTTATTATTATTAGTTTTTTTTTTCCATTAATGGTCAGTGCTTTTTGATTAAGATTTCTTTGCCTACCCTGGAAAGTTATGATAGTGTCTAATATTTTAAAAGTTTTATTGTTTGCTGTTCACATTTAAATGTTCAATATACTAAGAATCCATTTTTGTTTGTGATGTAAGATAAGGAAATCCTTTTTCTCATGAAAATATCCAGTAGACCCAACATATTGTACTGAATATACCATTATCTTCCAATACTTATTATTGCATCATAGTGTCACTTTGTTATATATCAGGTGTCCTTCCATATGTGATCTTTCCTGGACTTTCTATTTTGTTCCAGTGATCCATTTTCCCATCTTTATAACAATACTATACTGTTTTAATTGTTCTATTTCAATGTAGATTTTGCTAACTCCATCTTTGACACCCTCTATAGTTCTCAGCTTTTATTCTTCTTCAGGATATATTTGCCATTCTTGTCCTTTGTCTACTCCCTTTTTCTCATCTATCAATTTCTTCTAGTAATTATTTTCTTTTTAATATTAGAATTAAATTTATTAAACCAGCAATTATAGTCATTGCTTATCATACATCTTGATAAATTGTATCAGGTTTTTTTTAAAGCCTTTGACTATACATCTTTCTGGCCAGGTGGTAAAAATATGGTTTCCTAGCATATGTATTTCAGTAAAAGATTGTTGTTATCTTATATAAAATTAAGACCGTTAGTAGTGGTTTAAATGTAAGAGAAAAAACATGTCCTGTGTATGTGTGTGTGTGTGTGTGTGTGTGTGTGTGTGTGTGTGTGAGTGAGTGTGATATAGAGAGAATAGTTCCTTGAAAATATTTGCAAATATATCAAAATATAGACTATAGAACTATAATATTCCGAAAGTAAATATTTTTAAATTTTATTATCAATTACTAACTTAGTGCACTGACTTGGTTTATTAAACTTCTTCTGGGTGCTTACCTTACTTAATGTCTGAGGATATTACCGATTCTAAGAAACAAAATAAATAAGGCCAAAATTTTCCATTTTTAATGTTTTTAATGTTTATTTATTTTTGAGAGAGAGAGACAGAGTGTGAGTGGGGAAGGGACAGAGAGAGAGAGGGAGACACAGAATCCAAAGCAGGCTGCAGGCTCTGAGCTGGTAAGTTATGACTTGAGCCAAAGTCAGATCCCCAACCAGCTGAGCCACCCAGGCACCCCATAAAATTTTCCATTTTTAAAAGAGCACTTTGATTTTTCATTTTTATGTATCTAGTTAAGGCAGTAAACTGTTAATCGATAAATGACTATGAAGGGCAATAATAAATAACACATGTCTTATAGGGCTGTCAGTGTATTAGATAAAATTAGCTAATTTTTACTGTGCTAATGCTCAGTACCTAACAGAACATTGCTACTAAATAAATATCAATTCATATCCCATTGCGAATTATTCAGTCATTTGGTAGACCATGGCAGACTGTGCATTAGTTACATGTTATTATTATAGTAAAAGCATGTATACATTTTTAGATTATAGAGATGAAATAGATTATTTTTGAAAAATAGAATGTTATGGCTTAGACTGCTAATTCTCACAGAGTAATAAAATAGTTTTCAATTATTTGGTTAATTAAGCCCAAACTTTTGACTTTAGTTTTGATCAGAAAAAAGATTTGTTTTGTCATTTTGGGAATGGGTAATGTGAGAGACAGAATGAAATACACATACCTAAAACAAAAGGCTTTTCAAAATAAACATGAGTATTGCACTTTCACTTAATAGTCTCTACCTAACCACATATGCATACAAATCAGATTTTAAATATACACAGATTTGTATATAATGACCCTTGGCAAGCAGTGTGTTGTTTAGGAGCCCTTACAGATAAGAACCTAAAGGTTTATTTTATACTCATGTGTTAGAACCTGAAGTTCTGTTACACTTTTACAGTTTTATGCACTCATTATTTCTTTTATAAAGATTCTACTTAAAGAGTATAATAATTTAGAGAAAGGATTTTTTTCTTTTTCCCTAATTATTAGTACATATGTCAAACTTCCTAATTTTTTATTCCTTTAAGTCAAGTCAAACGCACTGGGCAAAGGACAGTCATGGTTTAAGTCAAGTATCTATATTGACTATGGAGAAGCCCAGCTTGTAACATTTTATAAAACATTTAAATACTTTTACATTATTTGTTATGATAGGCTCAAATCACTCCTTGAAAACAGCCAAATAATCAGTTTTAAAAACTTGACTGGATTGTATTTTGAAATTTAATTTAACTGAGTGTAAATATCAACTTTGTTGCTTACTAACTGCATTTGTTAGGGCC
>NC_043714.1:29548356-29552017 GCF_006229205.1 Suricata suricatta
TGGTATAAGGGGCTCTGGCGTTCTGGTAATGCTTTGCTTCTTGATCAGAGTGATTATTATGTTCACTCTGAAAATTCTTCAGTCTCTACACTTAAGATTTCTGCATCTTTTTAGATGTATATTTTGTATTAAAAAATTCAAGAGGTGGCTGAGTGGCTCAGTCAGTTAAGCATCCAACTCTTGATTTCAGGTTCAGGTCATGATCTCATGCTTCATGGGATAGAGCCCCACACTGGGTTCTGTGCTGACAGCACTGAGCCTGCTTCAGATTGTGTCACCCTCTCTCTCTGCTCCTCCCTTGCTTGCTCTCCGTCTCTCTCTCAAAATAAATAAAAATAGACTTAAAAATATTTAAAGAAATAGAAAGAGAAAGACAGACTTGGGCAAGAGAAATTTAAGACAGTGAGAACAGAAGTCTTTGGAAAGATGTACTCTAAAAAGAAATTAAAATTGATACAACACAAATAGATTGAGTGCTTTATCTAAAATATGTCTCAAAGGAAATATACAGCAGTGGCCTGGATAACTCAGTCAGCTCAGGTCATGATCTCACAGTTCGTGAGTTCCAGCCCCAGCCCTGTATTGAGATCCACACAGGCAGTGCTGAGCCTGCTTGAGATTCTCTCTCTCCTGCTCTCTGCCCCTCCCTTGTTCACACTCTCTCAAAATAAATAAATAAATAAATAAATAAAACATTTAAAATCTAAAAAAACCTGTAAAAACAAAAATATACAATGATCTGTGCATTTTCTTGGTTTTATATAAATCTTCATTTAAAAAATAAAGAAAATATTATATGTAACTAAGATACATGATAAAATCAGAAATAATGTATTCCTGAATATGCAAACATGGAAATTTGACTTTGGAGATTGTTTCTTTACAAAAAGCAAGTTAGTTTTTAATATTGTATTCGTATTGTATTTATACAAATACCATCTCATAATGGTATTTGTACAAATCTATATTGCAAATATGGGTGGTAGAAAACACTTGCCTTTATGCACTAATTTTACTACTGCTATTTTTTTGCTACTGCTATTTTAAACTACTAATGGCTGCTTTAAACTACCAGAACCATTAAATTACTATCTAATACCATCTGAAAATACAGATGTTGATTTCAAACTAATTTTAATTGAATTTTGAAGGAGCAAATAGTAAGATTCTCTTTTCCAAATTGCTTTTCTCCAGCAAAACTGAAAATAGTCCAAGAACATGAAGATGTATTCTTACATTAAATATATTCTAAGATTAAACTTTTACTAAATATTAAATATTTTGTGCTGAGAGCTATCTTAGCTCTTTTCTTGATCTTTTGGGGGATAATATCAGAAAGCATTCCTTGTAAATACATACAAAAGTAATTCTAGTCAATGAAATATTCTCATAGAAATTTTCTTATTGTTCCTCTAATGAAAAATGAATGAAATTCTTGGTGTCTTATGCTTTATAGATTCTCACATGTTTTTGATAAATATATGATAATGATGAGTATTATTTGCCTTATCTATTAAGACTATTATTCTTGCCTAAATTATATATATTTGTGTATATATTATATAAAATATAGTATAAAGTAGTAAATAAAATATACTATATAATGTAAATATACTACATAATATAAATATATAAGATGCTTTTATATATTTTTATATGTCAGTATTATGTCAGTATTAATAAGTGATCAATTTATTTATAATTTCAATTTATGTTATAGTTATTTCATGTAACATGTTTGGGCAATTCTTTCATCACCAGGAAAGTGATTCATAAGTGATGTCTAGTAACTGGAACACAGTGGAAATAAATTTTTTATCTTAGGTTATAAATGATACTAAGAAACAATGAAAATTAATATCTTTTTAAGCAATGAATATACATGATAGGAAAATATATGAACTGATGTACTTAATGCTGCTAGAATAACCACTTAATCAATAGATATATGAAGAACTCATTTTGTTCAAGGCATAGATACAATAAAATTCTAAGCTATGAGGAACTGAAGATGAAATTTGTAGAAAAATACATATAAAGTATGTATAAGTGAAAGAATATTCTGTATAATACCATTATGTAACACTTATTGAAATGTTGAAATATGTGATACTGACTTAATATGATAGGAATATTGGTTTTGTTTAGAGTTTCACTAAGTAGCTTACATATTTTAGTAATAATGCATATACTGATCATCAAATCTGATATAAAAATAAAAGCTTTATTAAGAATAAAAGATTTCAAGGGAGCCTAGATGGCTCAATATGTTAAGCATCTGACCTTGATTCAGGTCATGATCTCAGGGTTTGTGAGCTCACAACCCATGTCTGGATCTGTGCTGACAGCTCAGAGCCTGGAACCTGCTTTGAATTCTGTGTCTCCCAATCTCTGCCTCTCCCATTTGCACTCTGTCTCTCTCTCTCTTTCTCTCTCTCAAAATTAAATAATAAAACAGTAAAACTTTTAAAAAACAGAATAAAAATTTCCAGATGTGGAACATATAAAAAACTTTTGTTTAGAAAAATCATATGTCTATGCTCACATATGGATATATACATATATAGTAGATTCATGTAGTAAATATAGGTAGGTGTGTATACATGTAGATAGATATACATGCAGATATAATTTAGTACAACATGTATTATATACACTACCATAGATTTTTTTTTTTTACATAATGTGCTTTATAATAAAATGACCATCAAGAATCCCATCCCTTCAGGAGGATGTCTTGTATAATTCCCTCCCTCAAGTGTACTCAGCATCTATAAATATGACAGGTCTCATGTTATAGTAATACTATGTTACAGGGCAAAAGGATTTCATGTAAGTAATTAAGATGACAAATCAGTTGATTTGGATTTAATCAAAAGGCACATGATCTGACATAATCTGGTGGGATCCCTTAAAAATTAAGGAAAACACTCAAAGAATGATTTAATTTTCTCCTGCTCATCTTGAAGCAGATGGAAGCTGTCACGGGTTTTATAACCGTAAAGGACTGAGTTCTGCTAACTCATTGAATGAACTTACATGAAACCAATACCTTAACTTAAACCTGCAGGACCCTGAGCAGAGAACTCAATTATGTTGTGCCTGGACTTCTGAACTACAGATACTCTGAGATAATAAATTTGTATTGTAAGCTGCTAAGTTTGTGGTAGTTTTTTAATGCAGCAATAGAATACTACTACGCACAGGCATAAAACACATGCACACAGATAAATCTTACAAATTTGGTTTAAAAATTGCAGGCCTTACAGTTTATCTTGTTCCAACTCAGACTGATTTAAACATCTCATTCACCAATTCTTTTTTTTTTTTAATGTTTTTTATTCATTTTTGAGAGAGAGCATGAGCAGAGGAGGGTCAGAGAGAGGGAGACACAGAATCTGAAGACAGGCTCCAGGCTCTGAGCTAGCTGTCAGCACAGAGCCCAATGTGGGGCTCGAACCCACAAAGTGTGAGGTCATGACCTGAGCCAAAGCCAGACGCTTAACCAACTGAGCCACCCAGGTGCCCCTCACCAATTCTTAAAGTCCGTTTCACTGGTAATGTTTCTTTTATTGAACATATGTGCAAATCCTTGACCAACTCTGATAGTTTCCCAAATCAACTTCTAAGTACTCAGTCATTTGTCCTGGGTAAGAAACAC
>NC_043714.1:29552117-29596342 GCF_006229205.1 Suricata suricatta
ATTGAGGGAGGATAAAATCATAACTTCATGCCAGAAAAGTGTTATAAGTTTATCTGTGGAATTTTCCCATCTTCTCCACACATAGCACATTAAAAAAATATAAGAATAAGCAAATTCAAAGGCCCTCTACTGAAAGCTAGATAATTAACTTTAATGGAACAGAAGTAGAATATTAACTGATTGCTGGGCTCTGGGCCTAGAATCTAGCAGAGATACTTAAGCTCTTTCAGTTTGTTGGATAACAGGAATTAAATATTTTGCATGAAGTTCATAAATAGAACCAGGGGCACCTGGGGGCTCAGTTGGATAAGTGTCCAACTTCAGCTTAAGTCATGATCTCACAGTTCATGAGTTTGAGCCCCCCATTGGGCTCTGGGCTGTCAGCTCAGAGCCTGGAGCCTGCCTCAGATTCTGTGTCTCCTTCTCTCTGACCCTCCCCTGATTGCACTGTTTCTTTCTCTCTTATAAAAAAAAAAATTAAAAAAATTTAAAAACCAGAAAAGTTTTATGAAACTGGGGCATAGAATGAATTTCCCACACCCATAAAAATGAGGATGAATAAAATACTGACATTGACCTGTATCTGGATGCTCTGATGTGAGGGGCCTAGGGAAAGTGGACAGGACACATTCTTCCAGTGAAAACAGGAGTCAAATTTCTCACTGGCATTTGGTCAGCCTCCCTCCCTTCCTCCATCCCTCTATCCCTTCTTTCTCCCTCCTTCCTTAGTTCCCTCCCTCCTTTTGTCTTTCTGTCTTTCTTAATCTTTCTTTCATTTTCCCTCCCTTCCTTCCTTCCTTCCTTCCTTCCTTTCTTCCTTCATCTTTCTTTTCCTAAATCAGATATATTAACAAGGTATAGACACGTATTTTACCCATATAATACCTGCTTTGGGATTGTTTCTTATGGAAGAGTAGAAAATAGGTCAACACAATACCCTCTATATGCAAGTTTAAGAGAAGCAGAAAGAAAAGGTATGGGGAAAGAGAGATCAGAGAGAGAGACTATGAAAATACCATTAATGGAGACCAGTTTCCAGTAGGACAGCATGAGAACTTCTGATTAACTCTCTAGTGACACTGATGTTCCAGAAATCATTCTAAAGTCCAATAGTATGTGAGAAGACACCTAATCAAGAAAACCCATGGAGATTTAGTAATTTAGTAGGAAAGGAGGGCATGTGTGGTATTTGAACAAAGATTTGTCTCTTACCACCCACCTCTTAAACCAGGCAGAGAATGCACTCCAGCTGCAGCTAAGAACACCACATTCCCCATCCCCCAAGTTGTCAATGTCCTGCCTGTCTTGAACCTAAATCCCAGTGAGTACAGCTGAGAAGTGGGGCTCAATTCTCTGTCCAACCCCCATTCAGGGAACGGAGATGCTCTCTTTCACCACAAGGTATTTTCCCATTATGAAACTGAGACCCTGTCCTTCCCCATCACATGAGACAGTAATTCCATACCAATGGAGACAAGCAGAGAGGCTTCCCATCCCCCAACAAGTGCTTAGCACCTAGAATGTGGGGGTCATTCACTGACAAGTTTGTCATTGTCCCCATCCCATACTCCAGAGACTTGATGAGGGCAGGGGTAGGGGAAAAGAAGCAGGCCATGAAATACATAGTTCCTAATCCCTTTCTAAAGGAACTATCTTCATTTGCAACAGAGTTTGGGGAGTTTGACACCTCTAAGGAGAGGTTGTGGTGGTGAAATGTAATTCGGAGGACATTTAAGATGTAGGCTCAAGTATCAACTTGCTAGTGTGTAGGAGTTACTGGGAGTGCAATGCACAGGAGCCCTACTGCGGTCTGGAAAAATATCAAACACTGACCACCGAAAACATTCCATCAAAAGAACCACAATTTGACTGGGTTAGTTGGCAGAAAAATCTATGCCCCAGGGCATTACTGAACAATTGAGCAATAACCTGGAAATTAGTGGTGTTTAACAGATGGGTGTGGTCAAAGAAGGAGAGAAAACCACTGTGTGAGGGGAAATAGTTTTCACTAACATAATTAAGTGAGTCATTAAAATCATATACACAAAAATAACAATAACAAGACTCAGAGGAATGGGAGGCCAATATCCAGAGTTGCTAAAATATATTATGTAAAACGTCCAGTTTCTTTTTTTTTTTAAGATTATTTATTTCTTTTTGGGGGGTGCGGAGAGCGAGAGAGAGAGAGAGAGAGAGAGACAAAGAGAGAGGGAGAGCAAGGGAGGGGCAGAAATGGGGAGAGAGAATCCTACGTAGGCTCTGATGTACTCTGATGAGCCTCATGTGGGGCTCATGACCTGAGCCAAAATCAAGTTTGATGCTTAACTGACTGAGTCACCTAGATGCCTTAAAATGACCAATATCTAACAAAAAATTATAAGGCATGCAAAGAAACAATATTATATAATTTACAGACTGGGGCAGGGGGAAGCAGGCAACCAAAACTTCTTATGAGAGTGAACAGATTTACCAGAAAAATAAAAACAAAACCAACCAAACAAAAAGAGAACACTTCAAAATGGCCATTAAACCAAATTCATAGAATTAAAGAAAAAACAATAAATACGTGAAAGCGTGATGGTAATGAGTATCCGACTTTGACTCAAGTCATCATCGCTCAGTGTTGGGGTTCAATCCTTGAGTCCGGCTTTGTGCTGACAGCTCTGAGACCTGCTTCAGATTCTGTGTCTCCCTGTCCCTCCCTCTCTTGTGCTCTCTGTCTCCCTAAAAAATAAATAAATAAACAAACAAACAAACAAAATGAAAAATTTGAGAAGAGCCTCAGGAAAATTAGGGATACTGCTTATCACACTGAAATACAGGTAAGAGAGGGGAGAAGGGAGAAGAAAAAATATTGAATGAAATTACTCCTGAAAATTGCACAAATGTATTGGAAAAGAATTTACATATCCAGGATGTATAAAAGGAGGATAAGTTCAAAGAGGTCAATGTACAGGAAGGCAAACTAAATGCTTTCCCAGATAAACAAAAGCTGAGAGAATCTGTTACTAGTAGACTTGTCTTACAAGAAGCACAGAAGGAAGCTCATCAAGCTGGAAACAATTGGCACCAAGCAGTAATTCAAATAAACACATTCACAGAAAGAGTGCCAATAAATATATTTATGTAGGTAATTGCAAAAGACAGTACGATTCCGTATTTTTACACCTTTCTTCTCTTGATTAAACAGCAGTTGCATAAAACAAAATTAAATAGTTTGATAAAAATATGATTGACTGAATAAATTCCCCCTCACCCAAGATGCCTACATCTTGATCTGGAACCTGTGAATATGTGCTTCCTTCTGCCTAAACAGTATAATGACAAAGATGGCATAAAGATATCAAAAATCACTGGGAAATCATGGATTATACTGTGGGTGACACTCAGATAATAGGCTATGCAAATGCAAAATTAGATCATATTATTACCTTATTCCATAAACAAAAATACACAGAAGTGATCATTAAAACATCATATGTATCCTAACCTCAAACTCCTTTCTTTACATTTCTCTCTTTTCTAATAGGTTTTTAAAAGAGACATATCCAAAATTCTTCACAAGACAGCAAAATCTGTCATGTCTAGGGTATCTGGTGTTAACGGCACACCAAATTTCTCAGGTTTTTATTCACTCTCTCACTTATATTCCAGGTGTAGGAAGGTAGCTGTATTTGGGTAACCATATCTAAAAGATTCTGGGACAATATTCAATTGATGTCATCTTCTGGAGTATTTTCTGTTTGTACATGTATGACAGTTTCCAGTTTGTACGCCATTTGTACAAGTCTTCAGGTTTTGTATTGCTACCAAAAGTGGGGTTCATGGAATGGATAGAAAATCTGTGATTCATAATTCAAGGAGATATGTTGGACAACAGAAGCATAATGACAAAAAATCGGAAAAGTCTGGATAAATGGGTTTAATCTAACTACATGTAATTTAACATGGACAAATGTTACATTGTGTTCTTAAGGCTTAATGACTTAAAGGCAGGAAAGCAGTGTGAGGAGAATACAAAATATTAAGCTTTGAAGTTGCACTTAGAATTATATGTGAGTCAGTAATATAATATGGTCTTGGGTTATTAAAAAGTTAATATAATCTTGTTTCATTAAAAGACAATGTATAGCCCAGAAGGAGTGAATTAGAAAGCTTATTCTATTTTCTGGCAAGGGTATTTCTAAATGTAATGGCTGCAGAAATACATTTGTTTTTAAGAAGCAAATTTTTAAAGAACAAAACATTTGAGTTAGCAGAATGTTGAGAGATAAAAAGCCATTGACTCAAAATATCTACCACTGTGTTCCAAGTATAATACTAGACATTGTACCATGGAGGGAAACTATGAAAGGAATTAAGTGTGGTGTATTTTGTTATTGTTCCCAATTATTTTTTTGCTTCTTCCTGGGAAGTGATTATATTTCCTATTCCCTTTACTCCAGGATTGGCCATTTGGCTCTGAAGGTGACTGCAAATGACAAGTGTTACTCTGAGCAAAAACTTTAAAATCCATGTGTGGTTCCTCAAATTTTTTTTTTTCTTTCAGCACTACTGTCCCTCATGAGTCCTGCTCTTTCAGTGAAGACCTGTGTATCAGAGTCACTGCTACCCTGCAGCCAAGCTAACAGGTATGAGAAATCAGTCTTTGTAGCTGGAAACATTGAGATTTAAGAGTTATAACAACATAATGTGGTGAAATTTGACAAATGTTTTAAGGCTGCTTAACTAGAACAAGACAATTAGGGAGATCATTGCCCCCAACTATCTGAATGGTGTCACATGGAAAAATTATGAAAATTTATTTCTGAAGTTCCAGCAAATGCCCTAGGCAAGGAGTTAGTTATAGGATAGGCTAGGATATACTACAAGAGCAAAAAGTCTAAAAGTCTCAATAGTTTAACCCTAACAAAAATTATTTATTGCTCATAACACTTGTCTGCATGTCTATGAGGGCCCTGCTCCATGTGGCCATTCAGATACTCCTGCTGATAAAGACTCCACCACTGGTGTGTAGATGCACCATCTAAAACATGATATTTTGGTCACCAGAACAGATGAGGCAGTTGGAGAGCCATACACTGGTTCTTCCATGCATTGGCTCAAAAGTGGCACAGCTCAGCTCATAAACTGGAGTTGTCACATGGCCACATCAAGCTGTGCGGGAGCTGGAAAGTGTTAACCAGAGAATGCCATTTTGATAAGCACTATGTCTCTGTCATAGGAGTAGGTGGTACTAAAAGACATAGTTGAGCTATATGTATTAACGAACTTTATCCTGATTATAGAAGACACTGAAGTACAACAGATTATCTTGTTGACATAAATTCCCTGAGGGAATGATCAAGAGAGTTTATGGCCATTAGTAAGATATGTGACAGAAGGCAGTGTTCCTGGCTCCAAATGTATTCTAGTTTTTAAGATATATAATCCTAACTTGGAAGATTTCATAGGTTTAAATGAGATTATCACAAAATAAGCATTCTCAATTAATTTTAGGTGAAATTGTAATAGGTAACAAAAAAGTTTCATAGTGTATTATATGATTGTAATTACATTCTCTAATTTTGCATAATTATTGGAAAGACGTATCCTAAGTTTTTTTTATTAGTAAACAGTTATTTTCTTTTTTAATTTTTTTATGTTTATCTTTGAGAGAGAGAGACACACCCAGAGTGAAAGCAGGGGAGGTGCAGAGATAGAGGGAGGCACAGAATCTGAAACAGGCTCCAGGCTCTGAGCTGTAGCACAGAGCCCAATGTGGGGCTGGAACTCACAAACCACGAGATCATGACCTGGGCCAAAGTTGAATGCTTAACAGACTGAGCCACCCAGGTGCCCCTCTTTTATTTGTAAATGATTCTAGTTTCATATTGCCATGTACATTCCGGATGATTTCCCTATCTTTGGAGAAGAATATTTTAGAACCAGAAATCTTAAAGGTGCTTCTGAGAGGTGAATCCTAGTTTTCTCTTTGTGTTTCAAATGTTTATGGAGGAATTGACTCTATTGATTTGGTTAAGATTGTGTCTGATTAGAAATTCTGAAATAAGTTATTAATCTTAACACAGGCTGATGAAGAGTTAGAAGTCCTTTACCTAATCATTTTGTCTGGTTCCAAATAAAGACTAAATATTTTGAGACCAAACATCTCTTCTTTATAGAGGCTAAAAAATTTTAATTAAGCAAATATGTCAAAGAAAAAATTAGTAAAGTTGACACACTTCTACTATTAAAGAAGGATCATTCTGTAGTTTATTGGACATCACAATGTACCATAGTTGGCTCAGAGTAAGATACTACTTATCTATAAGATCAATAAGAGCTCGTTTTAGAATATTTATTCTTGGGGCACCTGGGTGGCTCAGTCGGTTAAGCCTCTGACTTTGGCTCAGGTCAGATCTCACGTTCGTGGGTTCGAGCCCCACGTCAGGCTCTATGCAGACAGCTAGCTCAGAGCCTGGAGCCTGCTTCCAGTTCTGTGTCTCCTTCTCTCTCTACCCCTCCCCCTCTCATGCTCTGTCTCTCTCTGTAACGAAAATAAAGCATTAAAAAAAAAGAATATTTATTCTACTCTTCTACTCTTTTCCTTCTTCTTAGGTAGCATGGATATTAGTGTAATAAAAAAGAAATACTTTTACTTTTTTTTACACTTATTTATTTATTTTGAGAGAGAGAGAGAAGGAGTGCAGGTGAGGGGAAGAGAGACAGAGAGAGATTATCCCAAGCAGACAGAACCCAATGTGAACAGTGAGATTATGACTTGAGCCAAATTAAGAGTTGGATGGTTAACCATCTGAGCCATATAGGCACCCCAGAAATATTTTTACTTTTAAATCAAATGGTTTACTTACCAAATTTAATTAATCTAAAATGTTTAAATAGAAATGATTATATTAAGGGTGCCTGGGTGGCTCAGTCGGTTACACGTCCAACTCTTGCTTTTGGCTCAGGTCATGATCTCATGGTTTCCTAAGTTTGAGCCCCACATTGGACTCTGTGCTGGTGGCATAGGCCTGCTTGGGATTCTCTCTCTTTCTCTCTTTCTCTCTCTCTCTCTTTCTCTCTCTCTGCCCCTCCCCAACTCATGCTGTCTCTGTCTCTCTCAAAAATAAATAAATAAACTTTAAAATACATTTCCTAAAAATGATTATATTAAAAGTATTATAGAGTTAATATGCTAATGTTAATTAAACAATAATTTTTGGTAATTTGTGCTTACTTATACTACTTTTCATGATATTAAATATGCCATGCCTTCTAAAATGTAATGTCATTCTAAAATATTATAAAACTTTTTACTTTAATATTAGCTGAAGGCTTATTTTGTGAACCTCTGAATAGTGCTAAAGTTGCATTTATAGAGCTAAAGTGATCTGGAAGGTAAAGTTATTACATGCTAAAATTTGAAACATCTGCAATCAAATGTGCTAAATTTCTATTTTACTTAGTGGTCCACACAGTACCTTTATTAGAGAGGATTTTAACTTCTATACTCTTAGTCATTGTGATATTAGAAAACACCTAGAAAATTAAGCTAACTCTTCACTTCCAAAAGTCGACAAATTTGCAATAATGACAGCAGTAAGAATCTTTTCTCCTTATGAGTCACATGACTAACTAACAAAGATATAGGTTAATTAGTATTAAAAGTTAGAACTCTATCTTATAAAGGAATAGTCATACTGTCTGTATCATATTATTTGTAACCTAAATCATTGCACATTCGGTAGTATTCTGAGAATGAGAATCAGGATGTGACAGTAATTTATGAGCTTTCAGTGAGTTTTGTATGGTCAATAGCAAAA
The DNA here is from genome assembly GCF_006229205.1 of Suricata suricatta. Classification (NCBI taxonomy): domain Eukaryota; kingdom Metazoa; phylum Chordata; class Mammalia; order Carnivora; family Herpestidae; genus Suricata; species Suricata suricatta. The sequence continues at coordinate 29,559,926 of NC_043714.1, forward strand.
AAAAAATATTCATCAATCTAACCCTGTTTAATAGTTATCATTTGTTTTTTAATAGTCTTTATTTTAGACATTATAAACTTCCAAAAACCTATATAACCATGGTTATGATTGCTGATTTATTTATTGCTTCATTTATTTATATATTAAGCATCCAAACAGGTCAGGTTACTGTGCTAAATCTGAGAGATATAAATGCACACAGAATGACTAGCTAACACAGACTTTAAACAAAGGAAGTAGATCAATTATGCTAATTCTATGACAATTAATTTTGAAGTATTAACTGTTTTTAAACAAACTAAAAACTCAAACATCTAACTATTTAAGCTACATAAGCCTTTAAACAGTGGGAGATGGTGTAAGGCTTATTGGGACTTGAGAAAATATGAGCTAGATATTTAAAGTAACCATTTTCTTAATACATCACCACTTTGAAAAATAATGATAGTTTAATTTTTAGTCAATACAAAAAATTTTATTAAGATAAATTTACCTTAGATTCTATTTTAAAATAAAATCTAGGTATGTTCAGGAAATATGATTATAATTTGACTTCTTATGCTCTTGGAATAAAAGCACAAAAATCCATAACTAAGGAGCAGTGACATTTTCTTTAAAAATGCCTGGAACACTGCTAAATTTTTAGTAAAAATTTTAGTCCACATATAGAGTGTTATTTGCAAACATAAGTCATAGGCTTAAGAAAATACATATCTTTCTATCCATTTTTAAAAATATTTATCTATTTTTCAGAGAGAGAAAGTGAGAGACAGAGAATGTACACATGAATGGGGGTAGGGTCAGAGAGAGGAAGAGAGAGAATCCCATGTAGGCTTCATGCTTTCAGTACAGAGCCCAACTTGCACTGGATCCCATGAACCATGAGGTCATGACCTAAGCCATAATCAAGATTTGGGTGCATACTTAACTATGCCACCTAGGCATCCCTCTATCCAATGTTGAGAGTAGGCAAGGTTTACCATGGAAGGGAAAGAAAAGAGCTGGAAAGTTAGAGCATAGATGTTAAAGTAAAAACTACTTAGAAAAAGTTAAAGAAGCAAGCAATTTATTCAAGGTTATTATAATAAAAGAGACAGACTAGAATGAAGTCTGAATTCAACTCTCTTGAAAGGGCAAATGATAGGAGGTTTATTGATGCTAGGTTGAGAGGGAGACCACTGGCCATTTATTTCCACTAATTGGTATTACCCAAAGGAAAAGTAACCTTTTTCCTATTGTTATGATAGAACGTAGTTTCACAAGTTGAAGCAAGGATCTAAATGAAACTACCTTTCTACCTTCCCAAAGAGAATTCCCTGGGAAATAGGGAAGCTATCTTACTTGTTGATTACCTTTCAAAGAGTTGGTTTCCAGGTTCCTGAAAAAACATTTTTGAGTTGTTAAAACTCAAGAGGCAAGAGGCTTTTCAAAAGCCTTATATTTCAAAGATGAAGAGAAATAATCTACAAGCATTAGCTAAGAAAAAGAGAGTCAGGAGTTTATTGTTAGCAAGAAGACTGTAACGTTTAGTCAATTTGAGGAGAATTTTAAGGACCTCTTGGTCATAAGGCAGATTGAAATCTGAGTCATCTTAATATTTGAGTGTCTTTTAACGGTGGAATAAAGTGATCATCTTGATTCCAATATTGATTCTTTACATAATTACTTTTGTATCCTGTTAAACCAGCAACTACTATGTACATTTTATTACCAGTCTTCACATCTATATTTGAACTGCCAGCAATTTAGCTGTTTTGAAAAAACAGGTTTCCAATATCGATCATTATTTTCCCCGAACTGTGAATTTAGTCATTGTTTTAAATTATTTTACTTCCTTATTTTTAAGCAACAATTTAAAAAGTTATTGATGCCTTACTATAAGACTATCACTGTCTGTGATATGGAATTAAGTGTATAGGAAATAAAATTTAGTGCCAAAAGGGAAACTGTGGGAAATTAAGTACTTAGAAAAAGAAATGGAATTTTAAGTTGTCAGATCTTTCTTCCAGTTTCACTGAATCATGTCAGTGTAGTGGAACTTAAATGCTGTCTAGTCAATTATGAATCTAATGTAGGCAAAATGTAAATCAGTAACTATGAAATATCCACCCACGTAATGCTTCGAGAAGCCACTGGTGTGAGGGCTCCAGGGTTCCTCAGTGGATTGAGCTCTTGACTTTGGCTCAGATCAGGGTCTCCTGGGTTCCTGGGTTTGAGATCCGCATCTGGCTGGCATCCGGCTCATATCGGTGCAGAGCCTGCTTGAATTACCTCTCTGGCCCTCTCCTGTGCATACTCCCTCTTTCAAAGTAAATAAACTTTAAAAATGAATGAATAAATGAAGGAAGGAATTAATAAACTACACTTTGTCTCGTATTTTTAAAAAAATGTCACTAGTGCTGATAACCCACCTTTCTGGTTTCCCTGCTTCAAAATACAACATAGGCTTGATTTCTCTGCACCCTTGAAATTAGGTAAGTTCATATATCTTGCTTTGGAAAAAAAAAAGAAATGCAAGAAATATAAGTGACACTTGTCACTTTTGGATGAAAGCCTGTAAGAGATAAATAATTTTCCATCATTTTACTCCTGTGCAGAGGAAATCAGTACAGCATATGTTGACAGAGAGCTTTATGTGCTTACGTTTTAAAGTGATAAAGGTAAGCAGACTTTCCTGCCAGCCAACATTGCCTGTGCAGTCTTAGAGCCTGTTTTAAGCCACTGAGATTCTGTGATTGTTTACTCTATCAGTTAATACCTTTGTTATATGACCATTTTATAGATTCTACTGTTTTTTTAAATTATTTCTGAAAGTCAGACATAATGCCAAAATGTCTGCGTTTTGAATGGAATAATCCACCTGATGTGTAAAATCAGTTGTTCACAAGCATCCTGGACATACTTGTGCCGAGTCCAAGTCATCAGGTCAGAAAACTTCTTGTTTCCTGAGCAGTTACACTTTAGAGTTTTTGGTGTTCATTCCTTCTAGAAGAATTTGATCACAAACACTCAAGTTTCTTATGAAAGATTTTCTTAACTTCAAATCCCAGAAAGCAAGGTTGTATCATCAGTCTTTCTCTCAGGAGGCCATTGCTTTTCTTGTTCAAGTCAAGTTTTCCCTGTGTTCTGTGTTGCAGTGGAACTTAGAGAATGACAGCTTTGATAAAATTACAGAAGGCTTAGTTTCAATCTTTAAATACCATAATGGAGTATTGTTATTTCACGTTTATCAAGTTAAGGGAAACATTCACATGATCCTTCTCATAGTAAAGAAAAGCTTCCCAGAGGTGGGTATTTTTTCTCCTTTGCATTTGCTCAGCAGCAATAAGAAAAAATAATTCAACAGCTGGAATATTGCACTCATCTAGCTAGAGATATTATCAGAGGTATTTTGGAAGAAATTGCAGTATACCATCCAGGATTATTCTAGAAAATAATCATCTTGGCAAAGTCATGAAAATAGAATTTGTACCAAAACATAAAAATCCTGCCCCAAACTACCATATCAAGTGTTCTCATGACAGAAATCTCACTTCCTCATACAGCCATTTTTTAACCGTTATTTTTAGACAATACAGATTGTTTTAATGTATTCACTAATCAATAACAATAGATAAAGAACAACAGGGGCATGAAATGTTAACATTAGGTAAATTTAGGCAAAGAAAATAAAAGCAAAAGCATGAAAGAAAATAATACATAATGAATTCTGTTTTATGATTTGAACCCAGTATTAAGTAGTTCCAAGTACCAAAGTGATTTATAATATTTGATTTATTTTCTATTAAACTTGTTATCTTGTGAATGATGTAAATCATGTGCTTATTACTGGAAAAAAAGTAACAAAACAAGAGCATATAGGTAATTACAAGTAAGAGAAAATATGTGACTCTAGAACACAGGAGAAATAGAAGATTTTTAACCAAACACAATAAAACATTTAAATAGGATTCCCTTAACTACACAATTCCACAAAGTACTTGCAAGGACTGAGCAATTTTAGACCCTATTACTTTTTACAGAAGTGATACAGACAAAGTAAATGATAGAATAATATGTTATATGTAAATATTATTAACCAGTAATCAAAACATAAAGAATAATCAGAACAGGAATTTTCTTTTTTTTTTTTTCCAACTTTTGAGAAAGATGCAGTGCAAGCAGGGGAGGGACAGAGAGAGAGGGCGAATCGCAATATCAGCACAGAGCCCTGAGCAGACCTTGAGCTCAAGAAACTGTGAGATCAAGACCTGAACCAAAATCGAGAGTCAGATGCTTAACTGACTGAGCCACCCAGACACCCCAGGAACAGGAATTCTTAACATTAACAAACTCTACTCAACTGCAAATATAGAAAAGATCATAAGTGAACATTTATATGGCCCTGAAAGGCTAGCCCTGCTTGGTGAACAAAAAACCAACAGGCAAAACAAACAAACAAACAACAACAACAAAACCCAAATAAGAAAACGTTTGAATAAGGAAGCTATACTTTTGGTTGCAGGTCATTCAATGATGTATCCCAACCAGACTGCTCAAGTATATAATCATTTGTCTCACAGTCAGTGGTTCCAAGGAATTAATATGAAAAGACTGAAGAAATCATCCTCCTAAGTAATTTTACACAATTTTTTTCAGAGTTTAAAATAACATCACCCTACAAATAAAAGGAGCACTGGAGAGAATACCTAAGATATGTTGCATATAAGTTTGTCTAAGGTGGAAGAAAATCCAACTCAATTAATTATTTACTCAGGAAATTTTTAAACACAGATCAAAAACATATTATTATAAAGCCAGGGTCTGGCTCAGAGGACACTTTGAAGGGGACAAACATTAGCAAAGGGAAGTAGGAACACAAAGAACAAACAGGTAACAGAATGACATATAACTAAAGTTAGGGATTTAACCCCAGATCAAACAGTTGCAACTAATACATGGACTATTTGATCTGCTTTCCACCAACTTTCTCCAATGATGCTATTTAGGATTTAGAAACAATTGAGTCCCAAGATAAAAAAAAAAAAAAATAGAGGAAAAGAAAAGTGTTTAAAGAACAGTAAATTTCTTTTTTGCTAATGTTGAGATCCAAGTAGGTGAGACTTCCATTGTAGGGAGAAGTTTTATTTATTTATTTATTTAAAATTTTTCATTTTTATTTTAGAGAGAGAGACAGAGGAAGTGAGCAGGGGAGAGGGACAGAGGGAGAGAGAGAATCTAGGCTCCACACCCAGATAACTCTGAGATCCTGACCTAAGCTAAAATCAAGAGTTGGACTGATGCTCAACTGACTGAATGAATGACCCAGGCACCCTGGGAGAAATTTTTAAAAAGTGAATATATAAACTGGGGAAAACATATTGATGAAAATAAGTACATAGAAGCTAAGTATTCAAGATCCAATGGGAACTACAGGCAGGAAATTTCTAAATAAGTATTATAGAAACTTATAATTAAAAAGTTGAAATTGACTAAATGGGGAAGGAGGATATTGGGATCATCATCAAGTGAACAGAGGATGTACAAAAAACTAGAAAAAAGCTATAAAATATTTTAAAATATAAATAACTGCAATCTATATCAGGTCAAGATTCATTGATTTTACAAGAAATGCATATGGAGAGCAGGAGACTAAGTAAAACAATGTCTCTGATTTGAAATAACAGAACTTTTTGGATCAATAAAAAATTATATAGGGCGCCTGGGTGATACAGTTGGTTTAGCTTCTGACTCTTGATTTCAGCTCAGGTCGTGGTCTCAGGGTTGTCAGGTGGAGCCCAGCATTGGTCTCTGTGCTCAGCATGGAGCCTGCTTAAGATTCTCTGTTTCCCTCTGCAACCTCCCACCTCATCTGCTCTCTCTCTCTCTCAAAAAAAAAAAAAAAAAGATAGGGAAGATAGTAGGTGATCTATAGTTTGAATAACAGTTTCTTACATATAATCAAAAGGAAAAGGGGCAATATGAAACACCATCTTAAGGATAATGTTTTCCTGAAAAAGTAGAAATATTGAAGAACCTACATGTATTTTAAAAAGACCAGAAACCATGTCTTTAGAAGAGAATAAATTTTATAAAAGGGAAGAATGAAATAATTGAAATAAAAGCAATAACATGGAGACTCCTGGGTCTATTAGAATTATTTGTGCAGGAAGAAAAATTATAATACAAAAAATATTCAATTATAAATATATAAGTTTAATATTTATTTGAGATGAAAATTCTTTTAATGTTACAAAGTCCTGTTCAAATACAAGAATTTATTTTTATTACTGTCACAAATGGATTTCTTTTAAATTACAGTTACAACACTTCAGATGTCAAATATATGGGGAGTGAAAATGAATAATAAAACCAAATGAAAAAGCCTAAGGAAAAATATAATGTTCCAGACAGTTTTGTAAGATATTAGTTCACATGTAACATGTCAGAAATAATTGAAATACTAAACTCTGCAAATGCATTGCGAAAAAATAAAATGGAGTCCTATGTATTTATTTCTGAAAACGTTTAAATGACATGTAGTAATTTTCATATTTTACAAGCCCCATGAACATGAAAATGAATTTAGATTTTCAACTTGCATACATGTTTAGTCTTTTGACTCTATACTAATTTTGCCATTAATTTGAAAAATAATATTCCTCAATTTTAATATTGTTAAGGGTGTATATGTGTATGTGTGTTTGCGTGTGTTTGTGTGTATGTTGGCTCATTTACATCTATATTTCATAAAAACTATCCTGCCTTAAACCATTATATTCACATTAAACACAATATTATCATCCACTGACTTCACTGAATCCAGAAAGAATATTTTAATAATATTGTCATATGCCACAATTGTCCATTTTGGCCTTCCAAATTTAGATTTATAAGAAGTTATAATGGTGAGTTGTTTACCTATGGTCTTGAAGCTGTTTAGTACAGAACAAGAAAGGACTTTTACCCATTGTTTTTTTCTTCAGCACCAAAATGTCATTCATCCATTGGCTTCAATGTTATCCAGCTACAAATTTATTAACTTCTGTTAAGATAAAATATTCATAAATGAATTTGACATTGAGATGCAGAAATATATCAACCAGACAAAATGACTTTGAGCAAACTGCATATTATCCCTGTACAGAAGAGGAAGAAAATTTAATTCAAAGGTCATCTATCTTTGATATACTTCCTGATAAATTAATTTACTTAATTCTTAATGATGCTATCATTTATTAAAATTAGACTGTATTCTTCAGCACTATGATAGCAGAACTGGGTGAGGCAAATGGTGCTGTGAATGTATTACATATACCTCATTTGATTTTGACCTTAAAATAAAGCCCAGATATGTTTTTGTATCAATTTTAAAAATAAAGGAAGTGATAGGGCACATACGTGGCTCACTCAGTTAAGAGTCGGAATCTCAATTTGGGCTTGGATCATGATCTCATGGTTCAGTTCGGTTCAGTTCATTGGGACTCAGCCCTTCATGGGGCTTTGCACTGACAGGGTAGACAGCCTGCTTGGGATTCTCCCTCTCCCTGTCTCTCTGCCCCATGCCTACTTGTGCTCCCTCTTTTTCTCAAAATAAATAAATAAACATTAACAATAATAAAATAAGTGAAATCGAATTATTTTAGTTTGGACCAAGAATCCTAAATCTGGTTTTGTTTGTAGTTAAATATTGAAGATTGGTTAAGGAGAAGTAAACAATGTAAGAGAATCCCAGATACCCACAAAGCTACTCTTACCTTTTGAGGCAAACTACACAGAGCTATCTTTCCTAACTGAAGCATATTAAGATAATTAGTGCATCACAGTGAGTACAGGGTCTCTTTGTTTACCCCTCCAGATCCACTCTCTACCTTTCCCTTCCCTGCTTTGTGTCACGAGAGATTGATCTATGTATGGTTTACATTAGTGAACCTCTGCGCCCTCTGAGTCTTCACTGGGTTCAATAGAAAGCATTAGGAGGGCGAAGGAGAGTACTGTCTGGAAATGTAGTCCTCCACTTCCTGCGAGTAAGCCGTGGTCTGGCTGAGGCCCTTAGTGAAAAGGCAAAGCTTCAGCCGTGCAGTCCTCTCCATACAGCTATCTCTGATACTCTGGTATGTCACTACACTGTAACAGAATGCAAGCTGAGGGTAGGTGAGGCTGACAAAAAAGACCTGGAAACAGCAATGAAGACATAGGTTTATTGGGCAGCTTACATACAAGGAGTCCAGGCGTAACGAACTGGACAAAGTGTTCCCTGCTGGCATCTACATACAGCAAGCTGCTATAGCAGTGCCACTTAGCCTCGCAGCTGTTTGTAGCCCTTCCCCTCCCCATACAGCCAATGGTCCACGGAGATCAAGGCCTGCCACCTAGACCCTCTTCCTTACAAAGGAGATGCTCCAGGTTGGCCAGCCCTGGAACCCCTGACCTTGGACATTGAACAACATGTGTCTCAACATATCTGCTTGATGGGAATATAAAGGGATTTTTATCTACATTTTCAAGATAATGATTAACAGAGGCATTCGGGGTGTGTTTGCACAAACTAACTATCCAGCACACACCATAGACCTGGCTTGAAGCCAAGCGGGTTAATGACTTCCTTTTTTCTACTCCTTTACCTCATAGATTCCCTCTGTCTGGGGGGCAAACTTGTGTGAATAGTCATTTTATTAAACTTTCCCTAAAATAACCAGATCAGGGGCGCCTGGGTGGCTCAGTCGGTTAAGCCTCCAGCTTTGGCTTAGGTCAGATCTCACATTCGTGGGTTCCAGCCCCACGTCAGGCTCTGTGCTGACAGCCAGCTCAGAGCCTGGAGCCTGCTTCCGGTTCTGTGTCTCCTTCTCTCTCTGCCCCTCCCCCTCTCATGCTCTGTCTCCCTCTACATCAAAAATAAATAAAACATTAAAAAAATAAAATAAAGTAAAATAACCAGATCCTGAGTGATACATAGTAGGAGAAAAATATACTAAAATAAAAAAACAAACCTTATTCTAGACTCTTCAGTAGTCTATAAGTTCCTTCAGAATAGAAAGTATGCCTTTTTTTTTTCACTTTGTCTATTACACAACAAGAAATCAAACTTTTTTCTTGCTGTTCAAAGTCACACTTCTAATTGGGATCTGCTTTTGGTTTATGTAGGATGCTTAGAAATTCAAAGGATAGAGAGTAAGCTGTTAAATCCATTAAGATCATGATATCGTTATAATCATTATATAAATAAACAAAGTGGACATTAAACAAATATGCATGTCAAGGTTCCAAATAACAAACTGAAGCATCTTATCAACATTATAGCTGAATTATAGCATAAATATCATCTGCTAATTAGCTAGATACATTGCAAGGTTAGTATCTGTTTTTATATAGATATAATGCAGCTTTTACAAGCGGGTTCTTCATTTCTTTTAATGTCTCCACACCTTCCAGAATAAGGTGTGCCATTAAATTTTAGAACATTTATCCAAACATATTTTATTCTATTAATATTCTAGACTAGCAATGGAAACATGTAATAATTTTCATGGGCATTTTGAGAGGAACCGTTAATAAAATTGGTGTGTATTAGATTAGGTAAGTATAAAGTACAAGGTTTCACATCTTCTAAGCCACCATTATATTAATTAACAATAGTTTTGAAAAGCATCTTAATATTTCTGTATCCTAAAAATAAGTTCAAATTTTCAGTTCAGTACACAGTAAATTACTATTTTCCTCATTTCTGTTAATTTTTCCCATTTATGTTTTTAAAAATTAGTTAATTTGATTTTCCAAGATCAAGCCTCTTTTCCTTTTACTGATACACAAAGATAAATACTTCATGAAACTCACAAATGAATATGTTTAACATTTCTTGATGGGAATGTTTATCATGAATTTGACATGAGCTTTTAGATACTTTGGGAAATTGAAAACCTTTTATGATCTAATCCTATCATAAATGTGTATCAACAATAGAATACCATTTCCAAGTAAAGCTGAGAAAAATGAAAAAATGTAACCTAATTTCATTGACAAATAGTCACATCCTTGGAAGTTTGTTTTTCTTTGAATTTAATTCCATAATAAATAATTCAAGTAAAAAATTTATTCATAGTCACCCAAATCCAGCAATCCATAGGCAATGATAATGTGGAAAAAAACTCATTACAGACACCTAAACAAGCTGAATAAAATAGAACAAAAACTATTTTAAATGTATAGCTGAACTCAGAAAATATGAGATAAAGCTTCATGTCTCAGAAAGAAGAAAGATCTGACAACTAGACAAGCCACTTTGAACCTGTGGCTGTGTTGGACATGTATTTGGGAAGAAGGAAAAGCTTTATTTAAACCTATTGCACAAGATGCATATTTTCATAGCCAAGCATGTATAAATGAATGGCTTTTATTATTTTAATTTTGAGACATTTGTGAATTCACATGCACTATAGTAAATCATAACCAGGAGATTGCACTCATAGTCAAGGCACAGAATGTGTCCATCACCGTAGGATCCCACATGCTGCTCTCTAATTCATAGAGTCTCTTCCACCTTGCTGCCACGCATTCTTTAAAATGTTACCACTAAACTGTAACCCATTTCCAAAAGTTTGTCATTTCAAGAATCTTACATAAATGGAATCATGTAGAATGTAACTTTTGGGATTATTTTGTTTTGTTGTTTTGTTTTTTACTTTATTCTTTGGAGACTTAGCCAGATTACTGCATGTATCAGTAGTTCATTCATTTTTATTATTGAAAGTATTCTATGGTATAATGTATCCTAGCTTGTTAAATCATTATCCTGTTAAAGGACAGCTATATTGTTTCTAGATTTTGGTTATTATGAATAAAGTGGCTATAAACATTCATATACAGATATTTTGGTAAGCTTAAGTTTTTAATTGTCTGGAGAAAAATGCCTAATAATGCAGTTGTTAGATTGTATAGTGATTGTGTGTTTAGTTTCATAAGAAAGTTACTAGAGTTAACAATAAGGTATTGTTTAAGTGCATTTAAGTGCACTTAAAAATTTGTTCAAAGAGGATAGATATCATGTTAAATGTTCTTACCACAAGAAAAAATCCCCCCTAAAACACAACGCAACAACAACAAAAAGAATACAAGAAAACTTTTGGAAGTAATGAATATATTTATTACCTTGATTTTGATGATGGTAACAATAATGCATACCTATGCTCAAACTCCATGAGCTGTTTACATTAATAATGTGCAGGGTTTTTTTTTAGCATAGTTCATATGAAATATTACATTATTTCAGGTATACATTTAGTGATTTGACAAGCTTATACATTATACTATATTCACCACAAGTGTAGCTACCATCTGTCCTATAACATCACTATTACAGTGTTATTGACTTATGCTTTGCTTTTTATTCCCATGAATTTTTCATTCTATAACTGAGAGTCTGTATCTCCCCCCCTTTACCCATTTTGCCCAATTTTTACCCCCTCCTCCCTGACAACCATCGATTTGTTCTCCATATGTGTAGGTCTGATTTTGCTTTTTGTTCTTTATTATTCTTTTAAAGCTTCTATTAATAAGTGGAATCATATGGTATTTTCCTCTATCAGTGATATTTGTCTTTCTCAGTTGGACTACAAAACTGTAGTAATCAAAAAATATGGTACTGGCACAAAAATAACACAAGTCAAGGGAATACAACAGAAATCCAAGAAATAAACCCAAGATTATATGGTCAGTCTATAACACAGCAGACAAGAATATATGATGCAGAAAATACAGTCTTTTCAATACATGACGCTGGGGAAACTAGACAATGACATGTAAAAGAATGAAAGTGGATTAGTTTCTAACACCATACAGAAAAATAAACTCAAAGTGCATTAAAAACTTGAATGTAAGACCTGAAACCATAAAACTCTTAGAAGAAAACACATGATAAGCCCTTTGACATAGCTCCTGGCAATGTTTTTTTGAATTTAATTCCATAAGCAAAAGCAAAAAAATCAATCAATGAAAATAAATAAATAAATAAACAAAAAAGCAATACTACATCAAACTAAAAAGTTTCTGCAAAGCAAAATAAATATCAACAAGATGAAATGGCAGTCTAGAGAATGGGCAAGATATTTGCAAATGGTATATCTGATACAGGGTTAATATCCAAAAAGTATGAAGAATTTATAGTAGTCAACATCAAACAAATAATTCAATTGTAAAATGGCAGAAAATGTGAACAGACATTTTTCTAAAAAAGACATTCAGAAGGTCAACAGGTACATGAAAATATGCTTTACATTATTAGTCATGAAGTACATTCAAATCAAAACCACAATGTGCCGGAGCCGCTCAAACTGCCCGCAGTTTGAAGAACTGACGACACCGGGATTCGTTGCAGAGACTTTTATTGGTTCTTTTCTTCCTTCTTCCTCTCTCCTTGCGCAAAGCACCCTCCCTTATATATGTACCGTACAGGCTACGCGGCCGCTCCTGATTGGCTGACAGCAACAGGGCTAACCAATTTCATGGCTTTGCATTGGTCGTACACTTATCGTGGTATCTGGCTGGGAGGTGGGTATACCAGAGGCAGGCGGGCCATACTTTGTTGCCAAGGCGCCATCTTGCCTCCACCTCCCACAACAATGAAATGTTACTTCACACCTGTTAGCAAGGCTAAAATCAAAAAGACAAATGTACAAGTGTTGGCAAGGATGTGGAGAAAAAGGAACCTTCAAGCACTGTTGGTGGGATAGAAGCATTTTTTACAATAGACAAGACATGGAATCAACCTAAGTGTCCATCAACAGACATATGGCCAAGGAATATGTGGCATATGTATATAGTAGAAAATTATACTGTCATTAAAAAGTGCGAAATCAAGCCATTTGAGACATCATGAATGCATCTAGAGGGCATTATGCTAAGTGAAGTAAGTCAGATGTGCAGTTTTTTCTAATGCAATCCCTTAATAAAGCTGGCGATAGAAAGAACGAAATTGCTAGACTGTTTTTCCAGAGTGGCTGTATAATGTTACAAACACAGAAATACATTAGTAATCTGATGCCATCATTTGCTATTATCACTATTTTTTTATATTAGCTATATTGATAGGTGCATAGTGATACATATTGTGGATTTAATTTGCATGTTGAACCTCTTTTCAAGTACTTTGTTTTCCATCTATATGTCCTCTTCAGTGAAATGTCTTTTCATGTCTTTTGTCCATTTTAAAGGAAATTTTTTCCTTTTTTTTAAATTGGGAGTGTAGTTGACACACAATGTTACATTAATTTCAGCTATACAGCATATGGATTCAAGTTCTTTGTATGTTATATTATGCTCATCACAAGTGTAGCTACCATCTATTAAGTTTGTAGAGTTCTTATATGTTGTCATTGTGAATCCTTTGTCAGATATGTGTTTTGCAAATAACTCATTCTTCTACTTTTTAATTTCTATTTCCATCATTTTAATAGGGTCTTTCACAGAGTAAAAGTCTTTAATACTATGAAATTCAACTTACCAATTTTTTTCTCATGCTCTTGGTATCAAATATCAGAACTGTTTACCTGACCTTGATTTCCATAGATTTCCTCTCTCTCTCTCTCTCTCTGCTGCCTCCCTTCTCTCTCACTCTTTTTGTTATTATTGTTTTCTAAAAAATTTATAGTTTTATGTTTTATATCTAAGTCCATGATCTACTTTGAGTTATAGTATTTTTAGTGGTTGTTCTAGATATCTAGTAGACTGGGAGGGATGGAAGTCAAGACTTCCTGTTCTGCCTCTAGTCCCACCTAAGGGGATGGGCTTCTTCTCACTGCCTGGAGACGTGACAGTTCTGGTTTCCTACATGTTCTTCACGGATTCGAACACATATACATACAAATTCTGTGTGTGTGTGCATGTATGTATGTATTTATAATAACTAAAAACAAACAAACGCCAATAAATAATATTTTAAAGAGCTAAATAAATTTTCTAGAAATAAAGACCACCTCCCTGAAATTTGAAATACCACCAGGGATGTTATAAACTATAAACTCATGAGATACTATATATTATAACTGATAAAACTGAGGAAAATATCCAGAACTGAATACAGGAAAATAAGGAAATAGGATATTTTTAAAAGGTTAAGAGGTTTTATAAAATTAAATTAAAAGATTAATTATAACTAATAGCTTTTCGACAGATAGACAAGAATAGAAAAATTCGAATTGAGCAACATTTGAAAGATAAGGCCAGTATATTTGGCATTGACCAGAGGCATGAATGAGATTTATGAAGGACAAATCTTGAGGAATACAAATAAGAAATCACACTGCTAAGCATTCTGATGAAATTGGAGAAAGTGAACCAGGAAACAGAGCAAATGAGTACCTGATCCAAATTTGTAGTTGCCTTGGTGTATATGTGCACATATACCATCCAGGTCTGGTAAATAGGGCTCATGTCCATGTGTGTCATCCTTTATGAGCTGGAGTTTATGCAGAAGTCTTCTTTCTTTCCCACAAAAGGATATTGCAGAAGTTAATCTGTTTTTAGCAGAGTGAAGAAAAATATTACTTCTAAAGAAAGAGCAGTACACATGTTAATACCAATATGAGAAGTTGGAGATTCTTCAATATTTAAAAATATTATTGAAAAACATGTAAATGATCATTTAAAATGTGGGAAATGAACAAACAAAAATCTTTTTAAAGAAAGCCTGAGAATTTACCACCCACAGATTCTTGTTGGTGTGCAGTGGAAGAGAAAACAGTTAACAACAACAACAACAAAAAAATCCCTGGTATTTATAGGATCTATTTCAAGCAAAAGGAAACTAAAGTTTAAGGGGGGAAATGGAATATAAGGAACTATGGTAGCAAAGTTGGTAATATGTGACTGCCTCTAAATTAGTGTGAATTATACAAAGTAATATTGAAAATAAGGTTCAATTTTTTAAAATTTTTTAAATAGTTTATTGTCAAATTGGTTTCCATACAATACCCAGTGCTCTTCCCCACAAGTGCCCTCCTCCATCACCACCACCTCTTTTCCTCCCTCCTCCTCCCCCTTCAACCCTCAGTTCATTCAGCATTCAATAGTCTCTCAAGTTTTGCATCCCTCTCTCTCCCCAACTCTCTTTCCCCCTTCCCCTCCCCATGGTCCTCCATTAGGTTTCTCCTGTTCTCCTGTTAGACCTATGAGTGCAAACAGATGGTATCTGTCCTCGACTTGACTTATTTCGCTTAGCATGACACCCTCAAGTTCCATCCACTTTCTACAAATGGCCAGATTTCATTCTTTCTCATTGCCATGTAGTACTCCATTGTATGTATATACCACATCTTCTTGATCCATTCATGAAAATAATGACTAAAACCTGTTTGGATAAATCGCTCTTAAATCACAGTGGATTTTTACAGCAGTGGTACGTTTCTCACTCCCTACCACCATCTGAGTATCAGGGTCATTCTCCAAGCTCTTGCCCTCCATTTGTTGCCTCTGGAGTCCAGTCTGCTTAATCACTTGGAACCTCCATATTAACATGTACTTCCTCAATCACTAGGGCAGGAGAACAACAGGTGGTGGGTAGAGAACTTTAAATGCTTATACTATGAAGTCAGATGCATTAAGTCTGCTTATATTTCGTTGTCCTGAAAAGCACATACAGCCACATCACAGTTTTGAGAAGCAGAGAATTCCAGACCTCCACAGACACAGAAGAAAAGGACAATCAAGTATGCATAAGTATTAGACTTATTTTTCATAGAGATTAATCCTTTAAAAAAATTTTTTTAATGTTTATTTATTTTTGAAACCAAGAGAGACAGAGCACGAGCAGGGAGGGACAGAGAGAGAGGGAGACACTGAATTAGAAGCAGGCTCCAGGCTCTGAGATGTCAGCACAGAGTCTGACGTGGGGCTCGAACCCATGAACGTGAGATCTGACCTGAGCCGAAGTCGGAGGCTTAACTGACTGAGCCACCCAGGTGCACCTAGAAATTATGCTTTTAAAATTGTATTTGAAATGTGGAAAGTTAATCACTCAGTGTCTAAGTGGTTTTTTTTTTTTTTAATCCCTCCTGGTACAGGTTAAGTCCTTTTATTTATTTTCTATTTTTAAAGATTATTTATTTTGAGAGAAAGGGAGTGAGAGAGTAAGAGAATGGGTCTGAGCACAAGCAGAGGAGAGAGAGAGAGAGAGAGAGAGAGAGAGAGAGAGAGAGAGAAAGAGAAAGAGAAAGAGAAAGAGAAGGAGAGGAGAGAGAGGGAGAGGGAATCCCAAGCAGGCTCCACAGCTCAGCAAGTGGAAACAAAGAATTGGACACTCAACCCCTGAGCAACCCAGGTGCCCCTAGTCTTTTTAAATTTCATACTAAGGTTTTGCTTCAGCTCATAAAAATGTTCATTTTAATTATTTTATTCACTATTTTTAAGATTATTTTAATGTTTATTTATTTTTGAGAGGGGGAGTGAGCATGAGTGGGGGGATGGGCAGAGAGAGGGAGATGGAGGATCCCAACAGGCTCCATGTGGTGAGTGCAGACCCTGACGTGGGCCTCAGACTCACTAACTGTGAGATCATGACCTGAGCTGCATACAGGAGTCAGCTGCTTAAACTACTGAGCCACCTAGACTCACCTAGTTTATTCACTATTTGTTCCTTCTGCCATTTTATTATTTTAGGGGTATTATTAGTTTACTTTTAGGTGTGCCACATCTGTCTTCAATGCCCTCATCTTTCCTTGCATAACTGTCTCAATAATTTTGTACTATGAATGATATTTCTACTTAATTTTCCAAGCTACAGATTATGAAGGATGAAAGTGATTAGCAGCAGTATCTAGTTTGCCAGATTGAATACCTTGTTCCCTAGAACTCTGCCTCTAGAAAATTTCACATGAGAGAGAAATGCTCTGCTGAAGCTACTCTTTTTGGGGGTTTGTGTTAAGGGCTGTTGAATCATCACTGTTTTAACCTGCATAATTCTCTTAGTGACTGCTAAATATCACCACTTTATGTACAGCCAAACAGCCAAACAGGTGATGGGGAAGGCAAGTGCTCCCCGTTTTATGGCCTCCACAAAACAATCCCACCTCTATTTCTGCATCTCTGTATGCCTACACCTATTTTTTTTAGCCAATATAAATGTATCCAACTACATACTGCAGTTTTTTGTTCTGTTATAAGGGAGGAGAAGGGAATGGATATTAGGAATATCTAGCAAAATTTCTTCTATAATATATTTTGAAAATTAAATCCTAATTATTTTATTTGTTTAATAATCTGTTAAATAAAATTATATTTTTAACATAAAATTTCAGTATTGCAAATCATGAAATTTAGTTTAAAGATACATGCAGGGTTCAGTTGGATGGTTCAGTTGGTTAAGCATTTGACCCTTGATTTCAGGTCAGGTCTTGGTCACGGTGAGATTAAGCCCTGTGTCAGGTCAGGAGCTACACTGAAAGTGTGGAACCTGCATAGGATTTTCTCTCTCACTCTCTCTCTCTCTCTCTCTGCCCCTCTCCTTCTGCATCTGCACTCTCAATCTCTCTCTCCCTCTCTCTCTGTCTCTCTCTGTCTCTCTCAAAATAAATAAACTTAAAAAATGTATAAAATATATGCTAAATTAGTAATATTAATTACTAATTACATTAATATGTAATATACACTGTGTTATCTGTTACCAGGACCAAAACAAATTGAATGAGTTACTAGGAATAGTAAATGTTCTCCTTTGCAAAAATATTAAAGAAATAATTCCAGAAACATACTTTTGGCCCTATTCATGTCTATGCATTTACTTTTTTTTAATCAAATTTCATCCACCAAAAAATAACCATACATCTAATACAAAAGTATTTTTTTTGGCATTGAGTTTTTCTTCCTATAAAAATACTGGAATTCTTATGTGAAGCTCCTAAAGTTTTGTATGTTTGTGAGACAGATTACTTTAAGAGTGCAAATTGAGGGGCGCCTGGGTGGCTCAGCCGATTAAGCATCCAGCTTCAGCTCAGATCATGATCTCACAGTTCTTGGGTTCACTCCCCGAGTCGGGCTCTGTGCTGATGGCTAGCTCAGAGTCTGGAGCCTGTCTTTGAATTCTGTGTCTCCCTCTTTCTCTGACCCTCCCCTGTTCATGCTGTCTCTATCTCTCTCTCAAAAAAAAATGCAAATTGAAAAGAAATGAAATTCCATATGCTTTGAAAATCTATCAACAGAAAAGCATACTATAATTCGGGGGAGAATGAATTTTATAATCAGCCAAACATAAGTTTGAAGTAAAGTTCTACATCTATCTGTGTGCATGTGACCACCTTAATCCTTAACTTCATCTGTCAAGTGAGGCTAATGGAACTTACCTCACTGATTGTTACAATAATTAAATTATATAATTTATGTAAAACACCTTACACAAAGATTGGGATGTAACTTCCTCCCAATTTATATGGCAAAACAGATCAGAGTGAGGAGTATTTACTTTGGTATTCTTGATGTTTATTGAAGCATGAAGTATAAGCAATATCATTATTAATGACTTCTTTCTGAAGAAATGGCTAAGAGAATAAGGAACTCAATGTAGTACCGGCATCCTATAAACTATCTCACATAAAAAGTAGCACATGACTAATTTACATATATGCATCAACAACCAAATGTATATTTATATTTATTAATCTAATTAAATTAAGGACCTCCATCAATCCAATCTCCTGAAGGTTGGAGGAAGAAATATTAAAATTTCAATGATTCTTACCACTGGTTTTTATCTCAGAATTATCCAATTCTTAAAAAGCAATAATAGACTATTGCTTCTGACTGAGATAGGTTAATAAAGACTGCATATACCCTCATGTCTGAAACAGCCAAAGCATAAAATATATGAAACAGTCGTTTTCAAAACGTTGGGATGAAAAAAATCAATGATTCCCCAAAGATAGACAACAAATAGGATAATTAATGTATCTGTCACACCTTACTGCCTTGACGAGGGGTCCAGTCCATGACACACGGAAGTGAAACCAAGCAGAGCAAGGCCAACTCCCTGAGTTGAGGAGACAAAACAGAAAGTGTGAGGATATAAAATGGCTAGAGTTAATCAGATAGATCATGGGTTAGGAGAAACCAAGTTGAGACAGAACTCTGGAGTCCACAAAGCTGCCTTCTCCCTCCAAATCATGTCAGGCAATGACAGGAGGCTGGGGAAAACCTACCTGCAAGGATGCTTAGTGCCCACCCTGGTTAGAAAACTTGCCTCTTAACAGTCGGAC
This sequence comes from Suricata suricatta, assembly GCF_006229205.1. Taxonomy (NCBI): domain Eukaryota; kingdom Metazoa; phylum Chordata; class Mammalia; order Carnivora; family Herpestidae; genus Suricata; species Suricata suricatta. The sequence continues at coordinate 29,579,140 of NC_043714.1, forward strand.
TGGAAACTTTCATGTTTCACAGGGCTTTATCTGGACCTTGCAGAATGGAAGTAATGAGCCCTAGGCTAATTACTACTCTAGTTCTGCCTCTACCACCTCCCCCCTCCCCACCCAACAAATATTTCTGAATAACTTAACAACATTCCAATACAAACTCAATTATAGGGAATTTTAAAAAGGATACAAAAAAGGGTCAAATTCACAAACTCTGCAATCCAATGAACAAAAGCAAAGACAAGGGAAAAACCCATGAGGAACAAATTTAATCAATCTGGTACCAATCCAGAATTGACACAGAATTTAGACTTAAAGGAAAAGAGCATTCAAATAATTATTATCACTATATTCTGTCTGTTCATAAATTTCAGCAGAGGCATGGAGGAGAGCAAAAAGTCCAAATCAGATTTTACAGATAAAAACTACATACACCAGATTGGATTAACGGTAGATTAGACATTTTAAGGCTTAATAACCTTGAACACACTTCTAATTAATTTACAAGTCAAAAAATAATTCACAACAGTATTTTAAACTGAGAGAAAATGAAACATCCAAATTTATCAAATGTGAAAGAAATATTAAGAGGAAACAAAAATAGTTCCCTTGTCTTGGGAGATGAGTCATGTAAGAAATTACTGAGGCTGAGGTAAAGGAGGTTGTTTCCTACTTTCTCCTGGTGGGTTTTGATGGTTTCCTGTCTCACATTCAGGTCCTTCATCCATTTTGAGTTTATATTTGTGTATGGTGTAAGAAAGTGGCCAAGTTTCATTCTTCTGCATTTCTCCAAGTACCATCTTTTAAAGAGGCTGTCTTTTTTCCATTGAATACTCTTTCCTTCTTTGTCAAAGATTTATTGGCCATACATTTATAGGTCCAATTCTGGTTTCTCTACTCAATTCCATTCATCTATGTGTCTGTTTTTGTGCCAATATCTTGATGATGACAACTTTGTAGTAGAGGCTAAAGTCTGGGATTATGATACTTCCCATTTTGGTTTTCTTCTTCAGTATTATTTTGGCTATTCAGGATGTTTTGTGACTCCATACACATTTTAGGATTGTTTTTTCTAGGTCTGAGAAGAATGCTGGTGCAATTTTGATGGGGATTGCATTGAATGTGTGATTGCTTTGGGTAGTAATGACATTTTAACAATATTTATTCTTCTAATCCATGAGCATGGAATGTTTTTCTGTGTCTTCTTCAATTTCTTTCACAAGTTTGCTGTAGTTTTCAGCACACAGATCTTTTTTAGTTAGGTTTATTCCTAGGTATTTTATGGGTTTTGGTGCAGTTGTGAATGGGATCAGTTTCTTGATTTCTCTTTCTGTTGCTTCACTATTGGTATATAAAAAAGCAACCAATTTCTGTACATTTATTTTGCAACTTTGCTAAATTCATGGATCAATCCTAGCAGACTTCTGGTGGAAGAAGATGTGGTTTATATATACAATGAAATACTACCTGGCAATGAGAAAGAATGAAATCTGGCCATTTGTAGCAATGTGGATGGAACTCGAGGGTATTATGCTAAGTGAAATAAGTCAGGCAGAGAAGGACAGATACCATGTATTTTCATTCATGTGGATCAGGAAAAACTTAACAGAAGTTAAGAGGGAGAGAAGGGGAAAAATAGTTAAGGACAGGATGGGAGGCAAACCATAAGAAACTCATAAATACTGAGAACAAACAGAAGGTTGAAGGGGGTTGGGGGAGAGGGGAAAATGGGTGATGGGCATGGAAGAGGGCACTTGTTGGGATGAGCATTGGGTGGTATATGGAAACCAACTTGACAGTAAACTATTTTTTTTAAAAGAGGAAACAAAAATAGATTCATTTAAATGAATCTATTAAAGGGGGTATCTGGGTGGCTAGTCGGTTGAGCATCCAACTTTGGCTCAGGTCGTGATTTCACCACTCATGAATTCAGACCCCATGTCAGCCTCTCAGAGCCTGGAGTCTGCTTCAGATTCTGTGTCTCCTTCTCTCTCTCTGCCCCTATCCCGCTCACACTCTGTCTCTCTCTCTCTCAAAAATAAATAAACATTAAACCAAAAAAAAGGCCTCAAATTCATATCCAAAAATTCTCCTTAAGAACTGTGAAGAGCAAAGTAAAACCAAAGCAAGAATACAGAAGAAAATAATAAGGATTTTTTAAAAAGGAATAGAAACCTGAAAATAATACAGAAACAACAATGAAACTAAACTTTTGTTCTTCGAAATAATCAACAAAATCAGTACTCCATTAGCAAGAATGGAATGACATTTTAAAAAACAAGGAAGAAGGGAACATCACTAGCTAATTTGTAGTAATTAAAATATTTATAAGGGAATATTATGAGCAAATTTATACCAAGTAGATGACTTAACCAAAGTAGATAAATTCCTAGAAAAACACAAATTATTAAAACTAATTAAAAATGAATAGAAAATCTCAATAGGCTTTTAAAAAGTAATGGAATTGAATTAGTAATTTAAAATATTTCAACAATTAAAACTCTGGGCCCAGGTGTCTTCATTGTGAATTTACTAAGGAAGTGATACAGATTACACACAAATTCGTTCAGAAAATATTGAAACAGTAAATACTTCTTATCTGTCTTAGTTCAGGCTCCCATAACAGAATACCATAGACTGGATGGTTTAGACAACAAACCATAATGTAACCCTTATACTGGGGATTCGAACTTCTAAATGTGACTTTTGCAAGGATACAAACATTAAGTCTATGACAACAGCTCACTCTATGAGTCTAGTATTACTGTCATACCAAAATTAGAAAAAAATACCTCAGGAACAGAAAACTACAAATGAACATCACCCATGAATATGTATGCAAACATCCTTAACAAAATATTAGCACACTGAAACTAGGAACTTATAAAACTATGACCTATTTCTTACAGAAGCTTTTCCAATTATATAGGTATATATCCGCCCACTATTCAGAAGCTTGGCTTATCCACCTCTACTTCCCCTTGATGATGAACTTGAGTTTTGACATCTTTTCAAAGACTAGAGTAGGGAAAGGGAAAAAACAGTAACTTTGCAGTGGAGAAACAGGAAGCTGTGTTAAAGAGTGATGGTAGTTAACACCATTAGTGATGTTCTATGTGCCTGTGTGTCATGTACCCTCTTCTATGATGTAACGAGAAGGGCAATGGACATTACATAAGAATACAGGTAATAGCTTTTGAAGCATTTTATCTGCCTAATTGTTTTCCTCTATTAGTCATTACAAGCTACTTTTTGCCCCCTTAGCAACTTCAGAAATGTCAATAACCTGACAAAAAGATATTAATTTATAGTTAATAAAATTCTACTATAATTACAGTTTTGTTCTGGTTTTTTTTTTTTCCCCATGGCAACTGTTCTGTGCAAGAACTCAGGCTCCATTGATCGTGTGGTACTATCATCCATCATGAATCTTTTCTGATTTTTGCACAGTGAAAAGAATAATAATTCTTAACACCAGCAATTACATGTTTTGTAAAAAACATCACTTCTACTCACAACCCATTAGCCCCATATAGCTGCTGCAATGGGTAGAGTAAAAGTTTTCTAGCAAGGACATTCTGGTTCTTAGGTGGAAGTATTTAGCTTTTGGGAATCCCCCTGGGATTGTGTATCAAACTTTCTTTCTTTCTTCCCTGCTTGCTTGCTTGTTTGCTTGCTTGCTTTTTTTCCTTCTCTTTTTTCTTTTTTCCCCCTTTCTCCCTCCCTTCCTCCTTCCCTCCCTCTCTCTCTTCCTTCTTTCTTTCTTTCTTTTCTTTCTCTCTCTCTCTCTCTTTCTTTCTTCTTTTCTTCCTTTCCTTCTTTCCTCCTTTCTTTCCCAGGTTTCACATACATTTTCTTTGAGATTTTAATTTTCATCTTATTTTTACACTCATTTAAAATTTTTTTCAATGTTACTTTTTGAGAGAGGGACAGAGCGTGAGCAGGGGAGAGGCAGAGAGAGGGAGACACAGAATCTGGAGCAGGCTCCAGGCTCTGAGCTGTCAGCCCTCAGAGTCCGTCCAATGTGGGACTCAAACTCACGAACCACAAGATCATGACCTGAGCCGAAGTTGTACACTTAACCGACTGAGCCACACCGGCACCCTAAAGTTATTATTAAATCACCATTGAAACAATATATTATGCACACACAATAACAATTTGGGAAATATAAAGGGATTCATATTTAAAATAGTTTTGAAAGTATGAAGACCTAGGAATAAAATTGAATGAGAACTATGAAGCAGTTTGGGAGAGGAAGCACTTTTAACTTCTACTCTGAGAAATTAAATAAAACATAAATAAATGTAAAAACCTATCCACTTATTCAAAATGTAGGAAAGATATTATGAAATAGTAATTTCTTCTTATATTGATCAATATATTGAGTGAAAGACCTCTGGCTTTCATGACCAAATGGTGATTTATCATATATGAATGGCTCTTTTTTCCAACTCCAAGTCAGATGTAAGAACGGAAACAAGAGGATGGTTGGAGCCAAGATTGATGAAGCTGAGGAGCTTACTTTGAAGGATCCTGAAGCGATAGAAGCAGTGGATTTTCTGTGTGGTACAGAAGGAAAGAGCAGCCCAGCTCAGAGATGGGAAGGGCACTCGGGCAAAAACCAGCTTTGTTTTGCCTCTGGCTAAAGAAGCCCGGAAGTTGTGGCAGAGAAGAAACTGGGTTTCCTTTTTATTGGTTAGAGGCTGTCCTGTTTACTATTATTAAAAACCATGGGTGTATTATTTTTCCAATTGTATGTGAAATATCGGTTAAACATTTCAAAGCATAGTTTTATGATCCTAATCATTTTGTACAAGTCCAGGCTTTTCTTATATTTATAGAAATCAGGTTACTTCTGACATTTTAGTCCCTGCTAGGTGTCCTTTCTCCAGCTTCTGAAAATTTATTTAAAATTAGAGATTTCTCAGTGTGAGTGTATTTGCTTGCTTTGAGAAGACACATTGTCTTCCTTACTGGAAGGAAATATTTGAATATCAGATTTTCTTTTAAAATGTTTGTATCTCTCTTGAACCACATTTCTTTATGTGGTCTAAATTATTGAAAATAATAATCAATATCCCTATCTTATTTTTCATAATCTTAGAAGCTTTTCAGTTTTATCCTTTAAGCAGACAATAAACTGGACTAGAACTTTTTGTGAGGTCTAGAAATGATCATGAAGTCCTTTAATGCATATAGAACACAATCTGATGTCTAGCTTTAATTGTAAATATTTTCATGAAAAAAAAATCCTTTTTTACACTAAGTAACACACTGCTGTATTTAGAAAAGAGCCTTAGGGACATCAAAAATTAACTTGTAAGGAAAATGGCATAGTCTATGACAAGTGGATGAAAAGAACAGCAAGCCACATTGTAGTCTTGAGATACCACATTGTATTGGTCTAAGACTGTTTTGCTTACTCTCCCAAGTTTTTGCAGAATCAGCATTATTTCAGAATTTCTGTGTGTGTTATCTTTCAAGTTCTACAACAAGGCTTTGTTAACATAGTGACCCAGTCTATTCCTACTGCCAGGTTTGCATTATTAAAATTCACAATTACAAAAATTCACAATTACATGCCAGGAAAAGGGAAGATATAACTTTATACATTACACTAGTATTCTATGTAGTCAGCTTTAAAAACTAAACCCAAAGCCTTTTTTCTTAATAATCAGCTCTTTGTTTTCTCATATAGTTAGTTCTATTCTTGATACTTTTTAATATTAAACAAATCAGAAATTCATTAGTGTGTATCAACTCATTTTTTTTCTCCAATAAAATTACCCATACCATAAACTCAGTTAAAACAAACTCAGGCACCTGGGTGGCTCAGTCAGTTCTGTTTCCGACTCTTACTTTGGCTCACCTCATAATCTCATGGTTCATGATTTTGAGCCCTGCTTTGGGCTTGGGATTCTCTCTCTCTGGCACTTCCTTGCTCATGCATATGTGCGTGCTCACTCTTGCTCTCTCTCTCTCTCAAAATAAATAAACTTAAAAAAGCAGCACACACTCAAATTGAATAATTACAAGTCAAATATTAGTCAAATATTCCTTATTCCAATTAAAACATATCCTGGCTTATTGTTTAGTATAATCACTACTATAATCACAAATATAAGTATAAAATCATATACATACATATTTGTAAAGTAATATCATGTTATATACTTTCTGAAGCATTTTTCTTTTATGTATATTAAAGTAAATTGTGAGTTAGCAAATTTAAAAAAGAAGCTCTATCCAGCCATACACACACAAAATGAATTATAGAAGGAAAGAAAACTGAATTTAGAGAAAAAGAAATAAATTCATACTTGGATTCATGATATGCTTTATGTTCTTTTTTAAAAAACTTTTTTTTACAACAGTTGTAGGTTTACAACAAAATTGAGAGGAAGGTACAGAAATTTCCTATATACCATCTGCCCCCAAACATGCATAGCTTCCCCATTATCAAAGTTATTTACCAGAATGATACATTTGTTTTTACCAAAAAGGAACCTATATTAACATATTATAGTCAACCAAAGCCCATAGGTTACACTGTGGCTCACCCATGGTGTTGTACATTCTCTGGGTTTGGAAAAATGTAAATGAAATGAATCCATCACGATGGTATCACACAGAGTATTTTCACTGCCCTAAAACATCGTCTGTGCTCTGTTTATCCCCCACCTTCCCAGCCCCTGACAGCCACAAATCTTTTTACTTTCTCCATAGTTTTGCCTTTTCCAGAATGCCAGATAGTTGGAATCATGTAGTTAAGTAGCTTCTTCAGATTGTCTTTCGTTTTGTAATATGCATTTAAGATTCCTTCACGTCTTCCATGACTTGGTAGTTCATCTCTTTTACACACCAAATAATATTTCATTGTCTGAATGTGCCATAGTTTATTAACCAGTTAAGCTTATCAAGGACATCTTGTATCTTCCGAGTGTGGTAATTATGAATAAAGCTGCTATAAATATTCTTGTTTTTGTGTGACTTCAGATCTTAGCTCCGTTGGGTAAATATCAAGGAGAGTGATTGCTGGATGGTATGATAAGAGTACATAACTTTTGTAAGAAACTACCAAACTGCCTTCCAAAATGGCTACAGAATTTTTTATTTTAACTAGCAATTCCTCCACATCCATTAATGCACATCCTTACCAACATTTGCTGTTGTCAGGGTTCTAGATATTGACCATTCGAATAGGTGTGTAGTAGTATCTCATTGTTTTCTTCTTTGAGTATAGCTGGCACACAGTGTTACTTGAGTTTCAGGTATACAACACAGGGATCAGCAACTCTGTTATACTGTGCTCACCACAAACGTAGCTACCATATGCCACCATGCAACACTATTACAGTATCACTGACTATGTTCCCTATGTTGTACCTTTACTCTCCTGACTTATTCATTCCATAACTAGATGCCTGTATCTCCCACTCATTTCACCCATTTTGTCCATCCTCCACACCCCTCCGTTCAGGCAACCGTCAGTTTTTCTCTGTATTAATAGGTTCGATTCTGCTTTTTGTTTGTTTATTCATTTGTTTTGTTTTTAATGTTCTACATATAAGTGAAATCATATGGTATTTGTCTTTGTCTCTCTGATTTATTTTAATTAACATAATACTCTCTAAGTCTGTTCTTGTCACACATGGTGACACTCTTTTTAATGGGTGTGTAATACTCCATTATATATCCATTTATGCTTCAAAGCACACTTGGGCTGCTTTCATATCTGTATGTCTTCCTTGGTAAGGCAAATACTTAAATTTTGAGTTCATGTATTTAAAATACTTATTATTGGACATATTTGTGATAAACTTTAACCAAATTCCATAAGTTTTATATAAAGTGGTAAATTTCCTCATTTTCTAAGCATTTTCTATAACTCTTGCGATATAAAAGTTATTTTGGAAAATATTCATAAAATCCCAAATGCTAGGATATTGACATTATATGACCTTAGAAGTTTTACCTCATATTTGGTAATTTTATGTTTTATTTTTATAAATACATACTTTGATTTGAAATTATCTTTACAATTTATTTGTTTATTTCTTTAATTTTTAAAGAGAAAGGGAGACAATATGTGAGTGGAGGAGGTGCAGAGAGAGAGATAGAGACAGAATCTGAAGATGGGTTCCTGGCTCTGAACTGTCAGCACAGAGCCCAATTTGGGGCTCAAACTCACAGACCATGAGACCATGACCTGAGCTGACATTGTTCACTCAACCGAACACCCAGGCATCCCTATTTTTACAATTTAAAATGAACTAATAAATATTTAATAAAGTCAATATTAATAGTCATATGAAATTTCACAGTGATAATCTAGTCCAGACCCTATATCAAGTTCAGCCATTTATGTTTTATTTTTTTGTTGAGAGTCCTTTAAAATGAAAATCAAATCAGAAATCTTAAGTTTTTTCTCTAAGATCATATTTCTAAGTCCTTCTCCCTAGATCCCATTAAATTCCTATCAAAGGATGTTAGTTCTCCTTTACCTTTGTGCCCATGGAGATCTTATGAATGTTCATAAAAAGTCAAGGATATGATCAATTTACAGAAACTACAAGATATGAACAATTTACAATACTACTTTAACAGCATATCTGTTCATTATTACAATAGAGCCAAATGTTTTAGGAGTCAGAATGTTAATGCTGGTTAATTTTACAACCATTTTATAGCCTGGTATATAGGGCTAGAGATTTAGCAAGAAATAAACTACAGATGTATGGAAAGTAACATTCTCCTTGTTTACTAGAATGAATCCCTGAATACTAACATGGCCTTCCACAGCCTAGTATAAGTTATTGAAGACAATGTGCCCATAATTCTTGATTCTTCTCGCCTTGAGAATATCTCACTCCACATTGGCTGTATTGACCTCTGACCTTTTGCTGTAGCTCATTAAGAAACACTGGATGCACTAAAGGACTGCTTTCACTCACAGGCATGTGAATATGTCCTTTGCACATCTTGTATCATGACTTGGTAGTAAAAGAACCTAAACCAATTTCAAGTTACCATCTTGTCAACTTTCAAATCCAGGACAGTGATTTAGGTATGGTCAAGCTCAGAGATAACTTTTCTTTTCTTTTTTTTATATTTTCAAACTTTACTCTACATTGTCTTTACTTTAAAGATAACACAAAATTGACTTTAGAATATGACATTAACCAATAATTACTCCAATTTTCTAACAGCCTAAAATCGCAGTGAAAAAATTAGCCTGTGCTTTCCTTCACCTCAGTGAAGAAATAGTTACTATCAAAAACTTATATAGAACTTTAAATGTGGTATGTATTGTTCTGTGCACACTATCTGTGTTCACCCATGGAATCATTACAGTTCCTCTATGGTTTAGATATACTATTATTATAATGTTCTTTTCACAGATCACAAAATCAAGGCATAGAGAGGTTAAAGTATATTGCCTAAGACACACAGCTAGAAAGTGACAGAGGTGAGATTTAAGGTCAGGCAGTGTGGTCCCAGATGTAATGTTCTTAATAAACATACTATATGCCTTACCAAAGGTACAGGGCCCAGGACTGCTGATAGCTAATAATGCAGAGCAATTGCAGAATTGTTCAGAAATGAAGTAGTCTGTCAAGAGGGATATTCCTTTCTGTTTTTCTTTTTTTTTTTTTATTTTTAGTTTTTGAAATCAGTAATCACTTTAGTCCCTTGATTTGTTTTTGCCTTTGTTTACCTTCCTGGAACTGAGACCATGCTTTCCTTCCCGGTACTGGGACTCTCCCTGTGGTTCCTTTATGTACCAAGATCATGCTGACCGACTTTCTGATGCTGAGGCACTAACTGCCGACTTGAGCAGCACTTATTCTTTTTATCCCGAGTGGATGACTGCTTTGTGTCATGAGGCAGGGCTCCTAATATCAGATACTTCTTGGGAATAATTTGCATGGCACACACTGCTTGAAGCACTTGTTGCTAAAGGAATCACCATAACCCTGGAATTGCCTCAAAGTGAGCATTTGGGGTTTTATAGCATGGAATCCACTCTCCCACCCACTGTTCTGCCCCCACACAGAGACCACATAATGCTGTGCAGTAGTCTACAACAATGACATCGTCTGAATTTTGATTTAGTCATGATTTTATTTATTTTTTTTAAATAATAGTTTATTGTCAAATTGATTTCCATATAACACCAGTGCTTCTTCCCACAAGTGCCCCCTACCATGACCATTACCCCCTTTCCCCCTCCCCCTCCCCTTTCAGCCCTCGGTTTGTTTTCAGTATTCAATAGTGTCTCATGATTTGTGTCCCTCACTCTCCCCAGCTCTCTTTCCCCCTTCCCCTCCCTATGGTCCTCTGTTAGGTTTCTCCTGTTCTCCTATTAGACCTATGAGTGCAAACATATGGTATCTGTCCTTCTTCGCATAGTCATGATTTTAAATATTTTGTATGTGGTCACATTGTGTATCAGTCTATTTGATTGATTTCAAAATATATTTGCAATATGTCATTATAGTCTAATAAAAGTTGGCCACTCTTAAGGAGGATTTTGCTCAGAGAACATTTTTGGCATATAAATAATGAATTTTTATCTTTCCCTTCAAATAGATCTCTCTGCTTGTTCTTTTGTTTAAGTCCTCTCTTTCTCACATAAACTACATTGCTAGTTTTAAAAATCTTGTTATTTCTATAAAATATTCTATTATAATTCACTTTAGTCATAGAGAAAGGAGCTCACACACAGTGAGATTGCTTTGTGGAGCACATCAGAATATTTTATCATAATTATATTAAGTGAAGAAAAAAGAGAATTGTGAGATTCACTAAGATTGATTTGTTTGTTGATTATAACATCAATTATCAGTTCCAGGTTGCTTTATTAGAATAAGACTTATTAGAAAGCATTGACTAACTCAGCATGCACACTGCATGTAAAAAGGAAAATGCTATTAGGAACATGTAAGAGCTTAATATTCTGAACATGCACATGAATCAGTCACCGAAAGAAGATTAGAATTCACTGTACATTCTTTAAATCTGAATCTCTAAATTGCTAATTGAACTTTAATTGGATTTCATTCTAATTTGTTAACACAAATCAAAAATGTTTACTTAAATATGAGTATTTGAGAGATTTTATGGTCAAGTAATAGATTCTACTTAAGTCTATTTATTAGGCATGAGCCCCTGGTTTCTAGTGACTAAAATTCTATTCAGAATACAGTATCACTGAATACTTTTGGAAATTATTTTTCTTAATCTGTAGGTAAAATTATTTTTTTTCCATTAAAACAGTGCTGTTCAATGAAAACTAATCACAGGGAAAGTTAAAATTGTGTAAGTCTAACTATATCATATGGCAGTCCCCAAACAATTAAGATTTAAAAACAAAGGAAAACCAGGTAATTTAATTTCTATTCTCTCGTTTTGTTTCAGAAAAATGTAACCTTTAGTTATTTATAGTTGGCCCTAGGACTTTATCCATCTTTTCTCTTTTTCTTCTTTTTAGCCTGGGAGTTTATATTTGTAATATATTAAGAAATTATTGGTAGGTAATAGGCAAATGTTATCAGATATTCTGCCTAATCAAACCAGTTTATTTAAAAAAATACACTAATGTGAATTTATATATTTAGATTTTATCTCCCAAATCAACTTCCTTTGTCCAGAATATATTCAGCTCTTTTTATAATTGAGAAATTTGCCTAAGGATTTCAAAGTATAAACTATTCTAGCCTCAAAGTTTGTTCCCTTTGAAAATATTTTTGTAATATTATAACTCTACCAGAAGTGGTGGCCCTAAAATTTGTAAAGATGATGTTATAATTAAAAAGCATTAATATATTATATTAATAATATAATTAAGGACAATTAAATTCTCAATTTTAAAAGCAGAACTCTCAAATTAACATTTTCCCTATTTTATAGATGAGAAAACTGAGACTAATAGTATTAAATCTGTCTAAGATTACAAAGTTGATACAATAACTACCCAATTAGTCCCTGCCCCTGTGCTAACAATTGATTTCATTGTATTGTGTGGGAGAGATAAGCAAGAATGTTTCCTTATGAATTATGAACTACTTCACATAAGTAACAGAAACTACCAATAAACTCTGTCATAAACTGACACTCTCAGTAATGGTAGGTAGTATTGCTGTTTCAGCAGTTTGGGATTTTTTGTTTCCTTTTAGTAACTTCCACTCTCTGATGCATTATTCAGGTGCATATTGCTGACAGTTTTTATGATCTGTGCATTTGGGAGGAAAGTGTCTAAGCAAGGCAGAAAGGTAGTGGAAGAGTTCGAGATGCACTTTCTATTTCACTGTTGGTTTTGTTCTGAGATCAAGGTTGTCTGGGTCCTCTCCTAACCTGAATCTACCCATCACAAGCTATCAAATCTCCATTATTCTACTGACAAGAAGGTGCCTACATCCTTAGTCTCCTGTTATCTGTTCACTGAAAACATGATATGTGAAATATTTGCTTGCCTCCTCACAGTATATTTGTTATTCATATTGTTTATTTAAGCAACTCTAGGTGCAGATTCTATTAAAAAAAAAAAAAGATATGTCCTGCAAAGTAGAGAGTTTGAAACTTTGCCTAGTCTAAGGTTTATAACCATAGTAACAATTCATTTGCCTTGCTGTGAGGAGAAAAATATTGTAAAATTATACCCCGCCCCAGGTATAATACAAACATGCGTACCTTAATTGTCTTTGGAAAAACAAATATCTACCAGATAAAAATTCAGAGTCCATGAATTTATGCTGCAGACAACATAATCTCTTTTTTTAAGTTTATTTATTTACTTTGAGAGAGGGCAAATGCACAAGCACATGAACTGTAGGATCATGAACTGAGCGGAAATCAAGAGTCAGATGGTCAATGGACTGAGCCACCCTGGTTCCCTGGTGTGTCAGTCTCTTCTTGAAGCTACTCTTCTGTCTAGTTATGAGTTGCTAAATCTTTAAGCTACTGAAAGGAAATTATGTCAGAGTGTAGTGGTTTTCCATTCATTTCAAACAAATAATGAGATTTCTCTGCCACTGTGTTTTGGGAAAGCGTCTGGTCCATGGCAATCTTCTGCTGACACCTGCCAACATGTACAATCATCTCTGGCTGCTTTTCACTTGCATATGCAAGAGTCAGAATCTTGATATATTGTCATCTGATTAGTAGTCTTGCTTCATGTGACATCCAACTCCCACGTTCTATTTGCTATTATACTGTCACACCATGGGCCACTTTCTTCTTCGCCTTTATTTGGGACAAAAGGAAATGACTAACCAATGACTTAGGAGCAAAACTTTCTGTGAAGCTGCCTCCAGCCATATTCATTGATAACTCATTGTATTGTGAGTGTTCTAGAACAATTAGTTGGCCCATGGTCTTATTGTTCCCTGGATCTTCAGTGGGAAAACAGGTCCAAACTCTTCTACTCTAATGTTTCTCAGAATTTATTGGGGCTTTTATGCCCAATCCCCGCCTTAGGCACAACTAAAGAGCCTTTTCTCAGGCATGAAAATCTATGAATCTTTCCAGTAATTCTTTTATTGGCATCCCTCTCCTATCCCACAGAACTCATATACTTCCCTGGACTACAGTGTCAGAAATAGAGGATCCTGCCTTCTTCCACTTTGTTGTTTAGGCTAGGACTTCACTCATGAATACCCACAAAGTGCTTTCATTGAAAACATCGGGATGGGCTGAATTGTGTTCCCTCCAAATACAAAGATTGAAAGTCTTAACCCTCAGTACCTCAGAATGTGACTATTTTTGGATATGGTGCCTTAAAAAAGGGAAATGAGTTAAATGAGGTCATATGGGTGAGCCCAGTCCAATCTGACTGCACCCTTAGGCAAGGAGGACACTTGGGCACACAGAAACACCAGGGATGCACAAGCACAGAGAAGAGGCAATGTGAGGACATGTGAGATGAGGTCACATGAGGACACATGACAAGAGGCCATGTGAGGCCACATGAGAAAATGGCCATGTACAACCTGAGAACAAAGACCTTCAGAGAAACCAAATCTGCCAACATCTTGATCTGGGACCTCTCTACCCCAGAACTGTGAAAACATAAGTTTTGTGGTTTAAGCCACCCAGACTGTGATTATTTCATTATGATTCCCCTAGCAAACTAATACACTAATATTTTAATCTTGGATTTCTTGAGTCTAATTTGATTCTGAAAAACTGAGTATTGGCTGTTTTTCTTTAAATGTCTGCTACATCATTCATAATCTTCCACAAATCAGTGAATTTTGCTAAATAAATAGGGACTAGATCATATGCCAGGAAATGGGAAAATTGAAAAAAACTTTAATATTTTGATATTTTAACACTTCATAGATTATGCACAATAGACTATCTATAAGTAAAACTTTGCAGTCAAATGTTAAACTATAAACATTAAATCTAACTCTATAACCAAAAATAAACATGCAGTTTACAGGACTAAGGTTATAACAGGATCAGAAATTTAAAAAGGTTTAAGTTAGTTATAAAATATTTTAGCCATTATATAAATTTACAAACAATCCAGCCTACTCCACCTCATAAAAATTATAAGACAATATGCTGTTTTCTCTTTCCTACATCTGTAGCACCCCAGCTCACATATAAATTGAGCAGAACAGTGAGTCAGCATTCACAGGTAATTCACAGGTGAGTAGATGAAGGAGGGAGATGTTTTGGTGAGAATTAAATAATAGGAAAACAGGATGGTGAAGAGATAAAAGTCCAGATTTAAGAAGGAGATTTCAAACATTTTATGTTTTCTCCAATATTGTTCAGTGATTATGTCACATAGATTCAACTCCTGTACTCATCACATGAACAGCATCTTAAACAAACCATATTTGGTAACTTTAACAAACTATAACTGATTAGGCTCTGCGGGCATGCTGATATCTATTATGTGATATTGTGTCCTGAATAATGGCTTTGACATTCATACTGGGCTTTTGATCTTCAAATTTGGGAGCATAAAATAATATACTCTGAGGAAGCAAGTTAAATATAAAATGATCATGTAACTAGATTATGAATCTCAACCATTAAATAATGACAGATCTTAGTGTAGAGTAGGGGGATATTGAAAAGCAGGCTTTACAAATTCATGTATAATTAACATGGACGTAATTTTTATTGGGTTGAATATAAGCATTTACAAGGAGCACTGTGCCATTAATAAATAACAAAGATAAATAACTATATTATTTTATTTTATTTGTTTATTGAGAGAGAGAGAACAAGTTGGGGAGGGACAGAGAGAGGATCTGAAGTGCCGGGCTCAAACTTTTAAGCCAAGCTGTGAAATCATGACCTGAGCCAAAGTACGATGCTTAACTCACTGAGCCCCCCAGGTGCCCACCAAAAACTATTTTAAATGAGCAAACTTGATTTTTAAATGTATCCTTAACAAAAATCTTTTTCTTTTATCTTATGTTTGATTTATACTCTAAAAAATATGATTTTTCTCAAATGTGGCACAACATCAAATCACTTTCAGTCTATATGAATAACACTGAGTAGCAAAGTGAGAGAAAGTAATTTGATTTCTGTTTTGTTTTGTTTTACTTTGTTTTTTGATAGGGAAAATCAGTGGCTGGTTTCAATTAGATAAAATGATGATTTTAAAGATTGCTCTAAGAAAGTTGAATAATTTTGCTTTTTGAGTAAAAGTAAAAGCAATCTAGAAAATTTATTTGGTGTGACCATTTATTTACACACTAGCAATTCTGATTTTTCTGTAAAAAGAATGTTTTTAAATTTTTAATGTTTGTTTATTTTTGAGAGAGTGTGAGCCGGGGAAGGGCAGGGAGAGGGGGACAGAGGATTCCAAGCGGGCTCCCTGCTGACAGCAGTGAGCCCAGTGTCAAATTCACAAACCTTGAGATCATGACCTGAGCCAAAGTAAGATACTCAACCGACTGAGCCACCCAGGCACTCCTGTACGAAGAATATTTGATATAGGGATAATGTGATAATATTTTAGACAAATCCTTGACTTTTAATTGCCAAAGAGAATTGTCATGAATCCAAATGAAATAACATATAATAAAATCCCGTTGTGCAGGCACTATAGGTTTATTTTAAAATATAAATAAGCTTGAAACAAATATTCAGTTTTCCATAAATGTGAAAGTATGGAAAATGATTAATCCGGAAGGACCTATATATTTTCAGCAAAAATAATCTGTAAAATAATTTGTGAAATTTATTGAACACTTTGAAAGTACAAAAACAAAAAGTATTTTTAGTGATATTGTGAATACCTACCTTCAATTTAGAGTCACCTTAACTCTATTACCTGATCTAGGAATTATTCTATTTCTTATACATCCATATCCATACGTATATACATATGTGCTCTTCAAAACTTGAGTCCGTATAGGTCAAACCGGGCAAGAGAGAACTAGAACCCTGGCAAATGCACATATTTTTTATAAAAGTAATGAATGTAAAAATATACTGTTATAATTCCCTGAGATAAATGTCATAATGGAAGAAAACCCAGGATGCCATCGAAGTCTAAGGAAGGATGTCAAACCTAGACTAAAAGAAATAAGAAAAACTGGAAAAGACAAGTTCTAGAGATATGTAGGGCTAGTTACGGAGACAGAGGAGAAGCATTTCTCTTAGAAGAGCAGCACATGGGAAAACTCAAAAGTAAAAAACAAAAAAGTGAATTTATAGGTAAAGAGGACTTTATGTATTTAACATGTAAATTTGACTAGAATGTGTTTTTGAGTGACTCTGAAAACCCTTTGATGAAAAGCTCCCAGTAGCTAACACTGTGGAACACTTTTTTCTTTTATTGAAATTTATTTAAGTGAGTAAGACATATACTTTTTAGAAACTGGATACTTTTGGTCAGCATTTTGCATTGGGATTTATCCATGTTGTTGTATGTAACAGATCATTAGTTTGCATTGCTATATAATATTTCATTGAGTCAGCCTCCTAATTTATAGATCCATTTTACTGTTAATGGACAATGGGTTATTTTCAGATTTGTGCTATTATAAATAATAATAATAATATAAACATTCTTGTACATTTATAATGAGAACATGTTATTTTTTAAGTTTATTTATTTTGAGAGAAAGGGAGAGAGAGAGAGAGAGAGAGAGAATCTGGGGGACAGGCAGAGAGAGAGAGAGAGAATCTGGGGGACAGGCAGAGAGAGAGAGAGAATCTGGGGGACAGG
>NC_043714.1:29596442-29625876 GCF_006229205.1 Suricata suricatta
AGAGAGAGAGAGAGAGAGAATCCCAGGCAGGCTCTATACTGTCAGCACAGACCCTGCACAGGCTTTGAACCCAGGAACTGTGAGATCATGACCTGAGTCGAAACCAAAAGATAGACGCTTAATGAACTAAGCCACCCTGGCACTCCTAGAATATTTCTTCAGGAGAAGGGCATTAAACAAATAAAATGAAAGTGCCTCATACCAATTTTGATATTGTATTTTGATCCTTTTGAACCATATCTAGTTTTGGACCTCCTATTTTTCTTCAATTAGTGATATTTAAAAATTCAAGAATGGCACATAGCATATGTGAAATCATCTGTGGAATCTAAAAAAACAAAACAAATGAATAAACAAACAAAAAAGCAGAATCAGACCTATAAATACACAGAATAAACTGATGGTTGCCAGAGGGACAGGGCTTGGAGGTTGGACAAAGTGAGTGAAAGGGAATCGGAGATAAAGGCTTTCACTTAGGGAATGAATAAATAAAAGGTACAGTATAGGGAATATAGTTAATGGTATTGTAATAGCATTTCATGGTGACAGATGGTAGCCACACGTGTACTGAGCCTGGCATTAGGTAGAGAGTTACTGGATCACTGTGTTGTACAGCTGAAACTAATGAACACTGTGTGTCAGCTATACTAAAACAAAAGAATAGCACATATTTCATAACACTCAATTTGTAAGATGTAATCTAGTCTAATGACTTAGAAATTAAACTAAATGTAAGATTTTTATAAAAAGAGGATAGATAAAAATAGGAACAAAATTATAAAGATCCTTGTTCACTGTTTGAAGGTCTTGAGCTATATTTTCAGTAATTTGTAGTGCAGTTTTAAAACTATTACTCTGTTGGTGAGGAAGATGACCTGAAGAATATGCAACAAAGAGAAGTAGGAAATGTTTCACTAATTCCAGATAGAGCTGAACGAGACCAGTAGGGAAAAGAAAGAATTATGTGGATTTCTGACTAATTTGAAAACTTGATGACATTATACCTACTCATCCAGGGACATACTCCTGGTCCAATAGTTTTAAATTTTACACACTGTCAAAAGGATCATAGATCCTATGAAACTAGCCAAAATACCCTAGGTTCAAAACCTTTGGACTGCATCAGCATAAATTAATAGAACTTGTATGTGAATGGGAGAGAAGAAAGTGTTAGTGTGGTGTTGAGTTTTTAGCAACAATAATTATTCACACCTCTCTCTTCTGTGGTTTTAAAGCTAATAGAGAAATAAAATATAATACTTAAATGTCAAGGAATTGTAAATAAAGCTGTTCGGAAAATGAAGCTGGGATGAGTCCACACTTGGACTCCTTAATACTTTTCATTGAATTAAACTTACCTGCTCAGTCACAGGAAAAAAACAACAAACAAAAACAGACTTTGTAAGCATGGAAAGCATCAATTTACATTATACTGCACATAAAAATCTGTATATCTTACTGGCGATCACCTCTGGAAAAAAGAAATTCTTTAAACAACTCAACTGAAAAATGCTAAGTTCTTCCAATTAAATTCAGAAATCAGAGATTTTTCTTGGGTTTTAGTGAGGCTTTTGTCTTTAGTACTTAAAAATGGGAGGTACTCTTAATTTGTGTACCAAGGGAGAAAAGGTATTAGGTAAAAAAGGATGACTCCCATCAGAAGTCCCCCTCAATTCTTCTAAAGAGGCAGCAGAAGGGGTTAGCCACAGTTAACTGCAGAGTGGAAGCAGATGACCCTCCGTCTGATGTATTGTCAGAAGTGAATATAGTAGCTTAACCCCACCTTGTGATCCACCTCTCTTCAGCTCTTCCCGGAGGCAGTTTGTCATCTCACATCATCACAGGAAGAAGGCTGAATACAGCACAATAAAATATTTAGAGAGAGATCACATTCACAAAGCTTTTATTATGGTATATTATTATAATTATTCTATTTTAGTTTGCATTATTGTTGTTAATCATCTCTTACTGTGCCTAACTTATAAATTGAACTCCATCATAGGTGCATGTAGGTAGGCAAAAACATAGTACATACAGGATGTAGTACTATCCATAGTTTGAAGCATCCACTGGGGTTCTTGGAGCACAATCCTCAAGGATCTGGGGGACTACTAGAAGTATATCTCATGCGGTATTTGAGACATTCTTATTTATCTATTTATTTATTTTTTTTACAAGAAAACAAATCTACACCTTTATTTATTTACTTTTCAGTTACTTTAAATCCTTGAAGGGTACAACATCACACGGATTCTGTGGCCAATGGCTTTAGCAGGAAGGTTGCTTCGGAATTTGGCATGAACCATGCCACTGCTTCCATGAGCACGAGTTACTTTCCCCCAGGTTACTCTGGTTTTATTCGGTTTGCTACCAGGAGTCACTGTGTTGTTTTTTGCTTTGTACACATAAGCACATCTCTTGCCTAGATAGAACTCAGTTTCATCTCGGGCATAAACACCTTCAATTTTAAGAAGAGCTGTGTGCTCCCTCTGGTTCCGAAGACCCCGCTTGTAGCCAGCAAAAATGGCTTTGGACCACAGCCTTCCAGACATATTTGTTGTTTCAGGAGTCCTGTTCCCAGCAGGCCCTACTTATTTCCACCCAAAGTTCAGCAGCAGCCGGGACATTCTTATTTTAGGGACATTCTTATTTTAGAGTAGTTTTCAAAATGTGAAATTCACATTTAGAGGCACCTGGTTGCTCAGTCAGAAGATCATGAGGCTCTGGAGCTTGGGGTTGTGAGTTTGAGCCCCACATTGGGGTCAGAGACTACTGAAAAAATAAACAGCAAGAACTGACTTAAAAATAAATAAAATGTGAAATTCAAATTTAAAGGATATCCTATATTTTATCTTGCAAAGCTAATGTAAGAGGTAGATAGATGGTCATTGAGAAACTGGGTGCTTGACAGGAGACAAATAACATAATACATTATTGGCTAAGGTATGAGGCTTAATTTGATCGAAAGCTCTGCAGTGGGTAGATTTTCAGTGTTGGAATATTCTTCAAGGAGGCATTGGTGCTCACCAGGCCATGTCTTATCGAGGGATTCTTACACAGAAAAGGAAAATCCAAGCAAGCTAGTAATGTCTAGAGAATCATCAGTGTTTAGAAAGGTAAAGAGTATAACCCTCAGAAAATATCTAAGTAAAAGCTTAACGTAGTATATTCCGTAACATAGTTAAGAATTTCATGAGGTGCTGGGATGGCTCAGTTGGTTAAGTGTCCAACTTTGGCCCTGGTCATGATTTCTGGGTTCCTGAATTTAAGCCGCACATTGGTCTCTCTGCTGTCAGCACAGAGCCTGCTACTGATCTTCCGTCCCTCTCTCTCTGCCTCTCCCCCTCTGGCTCGCTCGCTCGCTCTCTCTCTCTCTCTCTCAAAAAAAAAAAAGAAAAGTCTTTTTGGCACCTGTCACTAGAGTAGATAATATCTAAAATCCTTTCTACTTCTCAGATTTTATGATGTAAAACTAAAGACAGTACCACTAAACTGTTCACTTTAAAATGGCTAACTATGACATGTGAACGCCACCTCAGTGAATTTAAAGACACTAGAGATATTAAAGCTCTCTTTTGGTTCTTATTCTGTGAGTCTGGGCACCATTAATAAGCTTGCCCTCAAGTGCCCTCTCCTCAGGACACCCGTAGTATTTGTTCTAGTTTGTTTTTTAACCTTATGGTGTGTAATTCAACTTTTTTTCTCAACATGTTCTACTTCTGCCCCTAAATTTTGGGGTTTCCAGTAATCAGCCTCAGAACTGTTAGTTCTCTCATTTTTATATTCTGTCTTTTGGGAACATATGCGTGATCGAAAGAAAAACAGTAATTCTGATACAATTTAACTTGGTGTATAATTACTTATAAAGGATATTGGATAAAAGTTTCATTTTTACTATTAACTCTCTTAAAAAGAGAGGCAGTGTCATCCTGTGTATGGGTTTTGCAGAGGTTTGCCTGGAGTCAGCTGAGAGTTATTATGAATATATTAACATAGAGATATTGAGTATATCTTGATTTGATTATGTTTAGTCAGTGTTAACTATTTCAGGTATTTCTGCATGGCTATAAATGCTTCAAGAGAAACTATTTTTGCACTGTTTTTTCATAATTAAAACATAGTTTTTGTGCCAAATACTATAGTATTTTGTCTGTAAAATAAATAAGTCATGGGGCACCAGGATGGTTCAGCCAGTTGGGCAATCAGCTCTTGATTTTGGCTAAGATCATGATCTCACAGACATGATCTCATGGTTTATGAGATCAGCTAAGGTCATGACCTCATGGTTTGTGAGATCAAGACCCACATCCTGCTCTGAGCTGACAATGCAGAGCCTGCTTGCAATTCTGTCTCGCGCTCTCTGCCCTTTCCCCATTTGCACTCTCGCTCTCACTCTCTGTCTCTCTCTTAAAATAAATAAGTAAATAAAAACAAATAAATAAATAAATATTTAAAAATAAATGAACTACACTAAACTAAAATAATTAAGTCAGTGCAAGCTAGTAGAACTGAGGCCCTGCCCTGATGAATATGAGCCTGACATGGGAGGGACCATGTACAACATTGCAGTAGGTGTATGGCATTTCTCCTGTGTTTACAATGTTCTGCGAAATCTAAAAGTATTTCTTGAGCTCTCCCTCAGACAGAAAGTGGAAGGCGTTTGCAATAATACCCAGCAGCCATTAACATCATATGAAATATTAGTCACAAGCATCTATACAGAAAGAACACCTTGATCTCAATATACTTGGGGTGTGGTTGGTTGAGGTAGGTAGTGTTACTACCTTCATATCAGGAAGCTGTGTTCCCTTTATAAGCATATTTTCTTCTCTGACCCTTTTGTCTCTATTTACAAATACATTTAGATCTTCTTTATCAAAAAATAAATATACACATAGTATTTCTTTCATTTGCAAAGCATGCCTTATGTTCCCAACTTTCAATTCCAGCCAAAGTTCTCAAACATATTGATGAGTATTAGTAAATTCAAATTGGAGCATCTGGGTGGCTCAGTCAGTTAAGCGACTGACTTCGGCTCAGGTCATGATCTCACAGTTTGTGGGTGCGAGCCCAGCTTGGGGCTCCGTGCTGACAGCTCAGAGCCTGGGGCCTCCTTTGGATTCTGTATCCCCCCGCTCTCTGCCCATCCCATGCCCATGCTCCATCTCTCTCTGTCAATAATAAGTAAAAATATTAAAAATAATAAATAAATAAATTCAAATTAATTAATTTATTTCCATCCTTCCATTCTACACACTGATCCATTAATTTTGTGAATATGAAAGCAACATTCTCATTCTACTCCTGTCCAGCCACTCCAAAACTTTAAAAAATCATCCTTCCCTCTGAGTCTCCAAATCACTGGATACCGATCAATTATTTAGATGTATCCATTAAAATGTTTTTAACATTTAGAAAATCATATTAATGATAAGCTCACTAAAATATTCAAGTAAAATATTTGCATGTTACATTGCATTTGGCTTTATCATTTTGTGATATGAATGAAAAAATAAAAGATAATTGTCTATATATCATTTTATTAGAAAAATTAGGACAGTGGTGATTAATCATCACATCTGCCAAAAAGTAATAAAATTTCAGCCCAAACCAGATAGTCATTGGCCTTAGGAAGATATCCTTGTGTTCTATTTTGAAGTAAGATAAATATATTTCATATCCTGTCCAAAAATCTATAATATACTATTGAATCTTGAATTGAAAAATGAAGCATTAAGATGAATATCGTAAATTTTACATTTCTGTGAATGTAGGTCCTCTAGTAACTTGTCTTATGTTACAAAAAAGCCGGTTTTCACTTTCAATATTATAATTATAATTAGGAAGTAAGTATATACCAGATTAGGATTTCCTTGAACTTGCCTTTAGAATGAATTATTTCATTCTTCTGATAATTTGGCTTCATGCAAGTGAAAATTAAAGTGTTCCAGTTCATGTTATTTTATGATAATATTAGAGAGTATGTTATGTGGAAGTATTACATAATTACCAACATTTTGAATATAATCATTGCTATTCAACTACCATTCTACTAATGATGAAATAAAGATTGATTTTATTTCATACCACAAGATTTAATACACAGCAATTTTAACCTCATCAGAAACTGCCTTCTTCTGATGCCTAACAGCTTCAAGATACTTTGTTTTAATGCTGTGGTATTAAAGCTATGCTGTAATTAGGAGATGTAAGAAATCATTTATTCATTCTCAATTTCTTAAGGTCATATTTTGGATTATCTTAAAAAGCAATCTGAAATAAATTAGGATGTTAGGAACTTTGTACCACTAGATTTGTAGAATGGGAAGAGAACTGTATCTATGCAGATTTTTCATCAAATAAATTCCCTTTTGTTTGCAAAAGAATCAGTTACATAAGTAGTGATACAACTTGATTTTTGTCAGATTATCATAGATTTTGGAAAATACCATAAGAATGAAATTGTCAAGTATTACATTTTGATTACACGTATGCAGAAATCAAGTGTGTTCATAAATGAAACCCACACGACCAAAATGCAATTTTATATTCTCACAGGCTTTTTGAGAAGCATAAATGAAGTAATGCTTGAGAAGTTGCTTTGTAAACCATAAAATGCCATTATAATAAAAACATTATTAGTAATCTCTAGAAGTTAATACCTACACTGAATTGCTAGAATGGTTTTGATTTTTTGTAAATGAAATTTGCATTAAAATCATACAAATATTATTAATTTGTCTTGTAAGATCTTAACATCTGTTAGAATTTAAAAGCTGTGTATCTTCTAAATAATTTGCTCTTTGGCCATACATTCTAGACCCCTGTGTATACATAACTACATATACACAGTTCTGGAAAATATGAATTACTTTTTTTGTAGAAAATTATTTAAAAGGGTAAATAAGGCCCTGAATCCCTATACTTTCTTATAGCACATTTTTACACACATAAACATACGCACATATCAGATAGAACTTTAAAGTACAATTATTGCTTTTTGTTAAAAAAATGTTATGGTGATTTATTTTCCTTGCTTCTTAACTATACTCAAACATCATCAACTTAATTACATTTTGTTTCTTATAACACATACACAATATATGATTTATTGATCATTAAAAATCCCTACAGAGAAAAATTAGCTATAATTTTTATATAATCAAGCTATATAGGCATTGTCTTTGACCTAGTAATCCTGTTTTGAAAGTTCACCACGCACATAAAGTAGCATACAGACAGGTTATATACAGTATTATTTGAAGTAGCAAAATATTGGTAACCACTTAGTCGTCCATTCACATGGCATTGGAAAAAAAACAAATTTTAAAACAAAAAAATATGATTTATCTACTAAATGGAATTTTATGAAGCATTCACAATTTGAGATCTCTATCACCTGATTCCCAGAAATACACTCACGTGTATATGGTTAGTTAATTTGCAACAAAGGAACCCAGAACCTACAATGGGGAAAGCATAGTCTCTTCAATTAGAGGTGTTGGGAAAACTGGATAGCCACATGCCAAAGAATGAAGCTGGATACCTTTCTTCCAGCATATATAAAAAATAATTCAAAATGGATTATAGTCTTGAATGTAAAACCTGGAATCTTAAAACTCTTAGAAGAAAAGAGGTTGTAGGCTCTTTGACATGACTCAGCTATACTTTTTTGTGTCTAATACCAAAGTAAAAACAGAAAGAAAGGAAGGGAGGGAGGGAGGGAGGGAGGGAGGAAGACTTTTACACAACAAAAGAAACCATCAACAAAATGAAAAGGCAACCTCTTGAATGGGAGAAAATATTTGCAAATCATATATTTGAAAAATGGCTAATATTCAAAATATGTAAAGAACTTATAGAAGTCAGCAACAATGAAAACCAAAGGATCCAATGGGCAGAAGTCCTGAACAGTTTTCCAAAAAGACATATAGATGACTAACAGGTACATAAAAAGATTGTTTACATTATTAATCATCAAGCAAATGTGAATCAAAAAGCCACAATGAGATATCATCTCACACCTGTCAGAATGACTAGTATCAAAAAAGACAAGAAATAAATGCTGGTGAGGGTGTGAAGAAGTGGGAACATTGTGCCCTGTTGGTGGGGATGTAAATTGGTATAGCCACTGTGGAAAACAGTCTGGAAAAAAAAAAAAAAGGAACTACTTTATGATTCAGCAATCCCATTACTGGGTATTTATCAAAAAAAAAAAAACCCACTAATTCAAAAAAGCATGTGCACCCCTATGCTCACTGCAGCCTTATTTACAGTACCAAGGTATGGAACCAATATAAGTATATATTAATGAATGGATGAAGGAAATGTGAGACATGGATGGACCTTGGAGGTCCATTATGCTAAGCGAAATAAGTGAGATAGAGAAAGACAAATAATGTATGACCTTTTTTGTGTGTGAAATCTTAAACTAATAGTAATAAGTTTATAGATACAGGGAAGAGATTGTGGTTTCAAGAGGCAAGGGTTGAGGGGAGATGGGAGTTTTTTTTTTTTTTTTTTAGTTTGCATAAAACTATTAAAAACCCAACTTTCTGAGCAGAACTGATCAAACAGCCCTAGCCAAACACAGGCCTCCAGAATCAATTAGAAGTCTAAAAATAACCAATAGTTGATGCATAATAATAATGACAACTGCACTGCCATTCTTTTTCTCCACTTCATAAAATAAAATTGGGAATGAAATGGATGGAGCTTGAGAGTATTGTACTAATCAAAGTAAGTCAGGCAGAGAAAGACAAATGCCATATGATTTCACTTATATGTGGAATTTAAGAAACAAATGAGCAAAGGGGAAAAAGAGGCAAACCAAGAAACAAACGCTTAACTATGGAGAACATACTGATGGTTACCAGAGAGGGGTGAGAAGGTGATGGGGATTCAGCCGTTCACTTTTTGTCATGAGCACCGGCTGTCGTATGGAAGTGGTGGTCACTGTTTTGGACACTGAAACTAACATTACACTGTGTATTAACCAGTTAGAACTTAAATAAAAACTTTAAAATAGTAAAAGAAAATAGGAAGATTTTTATCACCCAATAAAGAGATTTATAGGATATATAATTAAGGAAAATATATTGCAATATTGATAAATGATTACGAGAAAATACAAAAAGGGCTAAACCAGGAGCTGAAGAAAAAATTACCTACAGAGATTGCATGACAGTGGATTATAAAAGTTAGGTGTTACTCTGGCATTGTCTTTTTATACTTGTTGGCTATAACCTTTTTTTTTTTAATTTTTTATTAAAAAATTTGTTTAATGTTTGTTTATTTTTGAGGGTGGTAGGAAGAGAAAGAGAAAGAGAGAGAGTATGAGGTATGAGCAATGTGGGGCGGAGAGGGAGGGAGACACAGAATCCAAAGCAGGATCCAGGCTCTGAACTGTCAGCACAGAGCCAGTTGACAGTGCAGAGACAGCACTCTAGCCCACCAACCGCGAGATCATGACCTGAACTGAAGTCAGAGGCTCAATGGACTGAGCCGCCCGGGTGCTCCACTTTTTTTTTTAATAGTGCATTCTTTTATTTTTTTAAATGTTTTTATTTATTTTTGAGAGACAGAGAGAGGCAGCACAAGCAGGGGAGGGTCAGAGAGAGAGGGAGACACAGAACCGGAAGCAGGCTCCAGGCTCTGGGCTATCTGTCAGCACAGAGCCCGACGTGGGGCTCGAACCCACGAACTGTGAGATCATGACCTGAGCGGAAGCCGGAGCTTAACCGACTGAGCCACCCAGGCACCCCAATAGTGCATTCTTTTACAGGACAATGGAAGGACAAAAAGGGCCGCAAGGAAACCTTGAAAAATTCTTAGTAGACTTGTTTGTTATGATATTGGGGTAGCCATTCTGAAAGTTTTTCTATTAGTGTTATAGGATAGAGCAAACATATGTTTTGGAATTAATGGAATGAGATTATTTACTATGGGTGAAGGTATATTAGAATATGGAATCTGTGAGATGTGGAAGAACTGTAAGGTATTGGATTTAAATTGTAAGATTCAGTATGAACATATGAGTTTGTCACCGAGTGATCCGAGAAGCATGAGGCAATCTAACATCTAGGATTTCACTTTGAAATACCGTTTCTACTAAAAATAATCAAGGCTTCTTTAAAGAAATAGCCAACTCTGGGTCAGAAGGAAAAGTGTTAAGTGCAGTACCATAATGTACTTTACATTGTACAGAAAGCACAAATGTGTTAGAAAGGCAGACAAAAGACAGAGAGGTAGAGAGGGGGGAAATGAGAGGGAGAGGAGAGGAGAGTGAAAGAGGGGGCGCTGATAAGGGAGAGAAGGGAAAGAATTTGAGAAAGAGAAAGAGTGAGATTTTTCTTTTGTTTTGCCAGAAATTGTGGACCCTGCACAGTTCTTGACAGAATACAAAAGAATTCATGAGCACTCAGTGACACCCAAAGTGTAGGGAAGGGGCACTTCTTTGCTTAGGAAAGTTTGCATGATGAATCTACAAGCAATGACAGAACTAGAAAATCACTACTTTGCAATCCCAAAGAAATTGACTGTTTTCAGTTAGGGTAACCCATGGATGCTAAAATCACTGAGTAAAATTCATTAGGGAAAAAGATATTTGCATGTTCATAAACTCAAGGAGAAATCACAAGATTTCTCATCTCTTGATTACAAGTAGGGGGAAACATATCTCTAGTGGAGAAATGTTGCAGTGCTACCTTTTCCAAATGATCACATTTAGGATCACTAATTATGAAACAAACTAATTATAAAACTTCTTCAAAGATATAATAGAAAGTACATAAGCAACCTTTTATATTATTTCCACATATATTTAACCAGAATCTTATTATAAGTTAAAAGTTTTTTTAATGTTTGTTTATTTCTGAAAGAGAGAGAGAGAGGGAGGAGGGGTGGGAGGGAGAGAGCGGCAGAGCACAAGCAGGGGAGAGGCAGAGAGAGAAGGAGACAGAATCTGAAGCATGCTCCAGGCTCTGAGTTGTCAGCTCAGAGCCCAACACAAGGCTTGAACTCATGAACTGGGAGATCATGACCTGAACCAAAGTCTGACGTTTAACTGACTGAGCCACCCAGGCACCCCATTATTATGAGTCAACCAACAGGGAAATTTGACATATTTGACACTTTGACTTATTGTACAAGAGAATTGATTTGAGTTCTCAAAAATATCAGTGTGATAAAAAAAAATGTTGGGGATTCTTTTATAGTAAAGGAGATTAAAAATAGATGCCAACCAAATGTCACTGCTGATATTTGATCAGGTCCTCAGTCAAAAATATCCCTCCCAAAACACCTTTTGGGATATTTGAATAAATTAAAGTAATGGACTCTAAAGTGGATGATACTTGTTGTATTGCTGTAGATTATAATGTTAAATCTCTGGGTTGCTCTAATAATATTGTTGTAAGAGACAGTGTAAACGAGACATACTGTTGACCATTGGTTAATCAAGGTAAAGAATATGAGCGTTCCTTGTGCCACTCTCAGTTGTAAAATTTCAAAATAGAGCATTATGGGAATTTTTGGCATTATTTTTTTATAATTTGTCAATTATTAAATCAGTTCGGTTGATCAGTTTAGCTATATATTATGAATGGAATCTCATATGTGTAAAAATAAAACACATATGAAGACAAACAATTAATCTTAATCATGAAAGCTTATTTAAAAAATAAACTCGACATAAAGCTGCTCTGTTGCCATGCGGACTTGCTCAACCTAGCAGCCGGGCATCATTATGCACCAAACTTAGAGAATAATGAATCTGCTTTCTAAGTTCATAATATGAAGATGCACATTCCTCTTCATGTTGCCTAGCTATATTGAGCCCCCATTTTCTACTGGGGAACCCTGTTCATCTGTGCACTGTTTGTTGGTCTTTCTCCTCATCCTGTCTTTTTCTGTACTCCCTCACTTGTGATTCCTGAAACCAGCTCCCTGATAAATTATCAATGCCAAATCCTTGCCTCAGGCTCTGCTTTTAGGGAAAACTGAGGCTAGCTACCAAAGTACCAGGAATTTATGTTGGAAATGATGCAGTTATTTTGTCACTATTGAAAAGTATATTGTTATAAAGGAAATGCTAATATGGTAAGCCTACATCTAACCCAAGCCAAACTTTCTGGAGATAGAAGTTCTTGTAGAACTCATGAGTATAAAATTGGAGTCTTCTTCATTCTTTTCCAGCTAGGGCAATTTGTAAAGCTTATTAACCAGTAACTGAGTGGATATGAGCTTAGGTACATGTCAGCATAGGTGGAGCATTGTGATTATTACACTAAAAAATAAAATGATTTCTGTGTAAACTTTTATTCCCCTCAATAAGTTTTATTATTTTTTCTATCAAACTATCCACTTCAATTCACCTTTTTTTATTAAATATATTTCATATTATTGATTCTACATTTTCTCTAGCACCAAGCCACATAAAGATTTCTTAACAAATGTTTTATCAAAGCAGGCTTCTATCAGTAAAAAAAAAAAATAGGATAGCAACTTATATCTTCAAATCAACCATTTGCCACTAAAATAGGATTCTTGCTAATATTTTTTAATTTTAAAAAATGTAATGTTTTCATATATTCACTTTTATTAGTATATACATGCAAAAGAAGCAAAAATTTTAAACAAAAAAAAAAGGTTGGTGGAGTCATTTTAACAAAGGGAGAGAGAAAAAAATCACAGCAAATATAATAGCAGTTCCTTACTTTAGCATGGAAATTTAGCTCTATTTTTAATATGCCTTTTATGTACTTGAGCTATGGAAGAGAGAATATGCTAATGCTAATGCCTTAATGTAAGTCAAAGAAAAGCTTTCATTGACATAAAAATATTTGTTATAATGTGACTTCAAGGTGATTGTGATTTTTTTAAACTACCAACATTGTCAGTATACCAATGCTTGATTCACTCTCTTAGTCCATGACAATAAACATTCATCTAGAGATGGGTGATAGAAAGTTTTTCCTTTTGCATAAATCAGCATGTTTAAAATTGGTGAGAGCCTTCGAATTTTAAACTCTCCCTTCAAGAAAAAGTGGGGAAAAAGAAGAAAAACATGGAGTTGTTAATAAAGCTCTCCTCCAAACTGGCCACTGCAACGAAGTATGTGTGGAAAATCCAAGATGGACAATATAAATTGCTTCTGGCTGTCAGGGGAAAAAGAAAATTTGATGGTGCTGTAATCAAAATTTCCTCTTCTGCTGTGGACAGAAAATATTAGCACTCTGCCCATTTCCTGTCTACTCTTTATACATCAAATAGGAAAAACGGATTTTGAGAATATTCAAACTCTGTATTCCTCTTAATACATGCAAATAACTTGTGCAAAATACTATAGCTTTCATTTCCATGGATCCTCCTCTCATTTTTTGTGAATGAAATTCAAAGTAGTATATTTGAAATTTTAAAGTACACCCTGATAGACTATATTTATATTATAGGGAAAAGCAAAAAATGTTTGAAGAATTGCATATTTAAAAAAAAACTATGAATTCTTATAATATCTTTATATTCCCTCAATGAGTAAGATTAAACTTCTGTAAGTAGTATTTAGAAAGTAATAACATCCATGTTTTAAAAAAAGATGACAGTAAAATATGTCAAATATTATAAGATCATTTTTATTCCCAAAAGTAATAGTTCTACACTTTGAGTAGATGTCTGTTTATATATAGTTTATCACACTAAATTTATTTTTTTAATGTTTATATATTTTTGAGTGAATAGGAGAGGGCCAGAGAGAGATGGAGGGGACAAAGGATCGAAGCAGGCTCTGTGCTGACAGCAGAGGCCCAATGAGGGGCTCAAACTCATGACCGTGAGATCACAACTGAGTCGAAGTCAGATGTTTAACCAATGAACCACCCCGGCAGCCCTATCACACTAAATTTAAAAGAAATCCAGGAAATTACACTTCCAGGAGTACAGAATAAAAATACATAGAAATGTATTTTAAATACACATCTTATACCCCTATTCAGACTTCTTTGTTAATATTCCAAGCCTCCATTCTTTAAAGAGTCAGGCCATTTTTAAGTCCCTAGACTGAGAAATTAATGAATAGGATTTTCGAATATCACATAAAGACACAACTACTTGAGTAAAGTAATTTGAAATATTTTAAAATGCTGCCAAAATTTGTGTTTTCCATATAACAACAGATTTTCTCCCCAAGATAGAAAATGACCACCATAAACTGCTAAGCAAGCGACAAATAACTATTGTTTATAATGCTGCTGTAGACTCTTTGTACAGGAAAGTTAATGATTTCCCTCCTCAGTGCAGCCTGAATCCCGTCGGCTGCTCCTTTGTATGATTCAACAGTACAGAAAGAAGTCCCGCAAAATTGAGGAAATCTACTGTCATTCTTCAACTCCTGACACACAGGTGGGAAGGGAAAATAGCGGCTTCAGCCACCAGTGAGTTTGAAAAATACACTTGGCCGTGACTAAGAACTGATGTTATTGTGATAAAGAGTAAATAAAGGAGAGATAAAATGGGATTTGGTGGAAAGGCTACTAAAAGATACTCGGTCACTAAGAGGAAAAGTCATTTCTCAGATTCTGAAGCCACAGAAATGCCTCTGAGCCGGGCAAAGTAAAAAACACTATGTTAATTGTAATAGTATAATTTTTAATGGGTTATGTAGCGTCTGGTCCATTCACATATTTTATTTATAATTTTTTCTCAACTTTAAAATCTCAAATATACTAATTAGAATTTTATTCAGAGCTTAGTTTAAAATAGATATTCTTTGTAGTACCTTTAAATATTCTTACAATGGGATTAAATATTTTACATTAAAATACAAAAGTCAGCCTTGATAGATATAATACATTTGCAACACTTGTTAATACAATTTTCCATTTTATTGAATTTAAAATTTTACAAAGCTTTTCAACAAATATCATTCCTTTATTCCTCATGAGGTCTTTAGAGCAAATTACCAACACTCACTGTCTTTTCTTTTCCATCTTGCATTTACATTATCAAAACATCTCTTAAGAGTGCCTATTCGTACTAGCTGTAGTGATAGGGTATGTTGGTATGGTATCTGCTGACAGCAAGGCTTACACTCTATCTTGAAAGATAGGCAATTACTCCAAAAAATAATTCTCAAGGGTAAAATAGCCCATTCCCATCTCAATGTGGCCCCTATCAGAGAATCATATTATTTTCTCCACCCGTTTGTCCACCTCCTGCTACTGTCTCTCCTCCTCCTCCTCCTCCTTCTCTCCTTCACCTCTTCCTCCTCATCTTTCCCTTGTGTTTCGTCCTTTCTCCTCTTCCTCCTTCTTCTGTTTGTCTTTTCCGTTAGTATACAAGCTCAGTAAAAGCAGGGACCAAGTCTTTGTTTTCCTAATCTAATTAAAAGAATTGGGGGGATGTTATGTAGAGCTACATATTGATTTTTGGTATGCAGAAACCAGAGTGATTAGTCATCATTTTAACAACTCTATGAGTTGTGTACCTGTCAGGTAGTAATAATATAAAATGAAAAAGTCAAGTCTCTAGATTTAGACAAAAAGACATCTTTTTAAAATATTATTTATTTATGTATTTATTTTGAGAGGAAGAGAGATAGAGTATGGGAGGGTCAGAGAGAGAAGGAGAGAGAGAATCCCAAGAAGGGTTTGCACTGCCAGCACAGAGCCTGACATGGGGCTTGAACTCATGAACTGTGACCTGAGCCAAAACCAACAGTTGGAGGTTTAACTGACTGAGCCACCCAGGTGCCCCAAGACAGAAATAAGCTTAAATAAATATAAATAAAATCATGCGATTAAGTCATTTATGGGGATAAAAAAGATAATCTGTCCTGAAAATTATATATATGATATGTATATTATATATCTTATATGTATTATATATATGATATATATAATTTATATATATAAAAGCACACTGTGTGTGTATGTAGGTGTGTGTGTTTGTCTTCTCATAAGGACCTCTGCCTTCGTGATGTGTTTCCTTCACTTTGCTACCTTCTCAGAGACTCATGAAATTGTAGCACCGGTGTCCTCAGGGGGAACCTCCCCTTTTACATCCATTTCCACTGTTGGGGTTCCAGCTCTCTTTCTCTCTCAAGCCTGTTTTCACTGTCACTCCATTTGTTTGGGTTTCCTTGGTTTTGTTTCATTTAGTGGCTAGCAATGAATTAAACAGTACATTTTATAATTATTTTATAGTGAAACAGACCTTCAAGATATTCAGAATATTTAGTTCTCTCTAAAAATAAGTTGAACTCTAACTCCCAGCATCATTGGAATCAAAGGAATGCCAATGATTGCCAGCCATGCCAGAGGCTAAGAGAAAGGCATAGAACAGTTCCTCCCTTCAAGACTTGAGAGAGGTCATGATCCTGTTTTTAGACTTCTAGCGACCAGGAAGGTGAGAGGATTAATTCTATTGTTTTAAGCTATCCAATTTGTGGTCCATTTGTACAGCAGCCCTAGAAAACTACCACGGCTTAGCTCTAAGGTCTAAGTTAACGAGTGTAGAGTGAAAACATCTAAATTGGAAAATCAAGATGTCTCTGGACTTTGTATATTTAGTCTAAAATTTGTGAGTGTGCAAAAAAGAGCAGACTCCAGACTCCTTGCTCTCCTTGACATAGGCCTGCTTGAAAGGATGACCCTTGACTGGTACAGTAAAGCCTTGGTTTGCGAACATAATTCATTGTGGAAACATGCTTGGAATCCAAAGCACTCGTATATCAAAACGAAATTCAAGAACCATTGGCTCAGTTGTGATCATGTGAAGTTCAGCGTGACATACTATTGCAAGACATCGCTCATTTATCAAGTTAAAATTTATTAGAAATATTTGCTCGTCTTGCGGAACATGCTCAGAATAAGTTACAGTCCAGAGTTTTACTGTATTCAGGAAGTTAGTCTGGGAGTGTTCCCAGGCAACATTTAACTGACAAAAGTGTCTCACTTTGCCTAGCATACACAATATGGGTAATGGCAAGCATGCAGTTTATCCTGAACACCTGCTTTCCTCTGGGAATCTGGAACTTTGGCACCTGCTAGACAGAGGATGCTTATGTGACCAGACCCCAGCACAGACCTTGGCAGCTGAGTCTGTAATGGGCTTCCATGAATATAGCTACTGTACGTATATTGCTGCATTTTTGTTGCTGGAAGAAAAGTGTGGTCTATGGAACTTCTCACGGGAGGGAGGAAATATAAGGAAGCTTTCACATGGATTTTTCCAGACTTCACCTATGTCTTTTTCTCTTATGATTTGGATGTGTATCCTTAAAATATTAGTGTAATAAATCCTAGCCATGATATGGAGAATACTTTGAATTCTTCTAGCAAATATCTGAACATAGCGGTAGTTGTGAGAACCCCCGACAAGATGAAACGTAAGAAATTTTTAAATACACCATTCCATTTTATCTCAAGAAGAATCTGCTTAATTTTCTGTCACATATAACCCAAAATATACAGTTATATGGCTCTAAGTTTGAATGAGTATTTGGCTTTTGTTGAAACTACAAGTTGGTTTTTGTTAAATTTTATATCTATGAGTTGTCTGTGCATTATACTTTATTTTATCCTTTCAATGTAACCGAAATAAAGCTTAATGAAAAGAAATAACATATTTAACATTTGCTAATAACAACATTTAAAAAGATTCTTAAATATATAATTAACCAGTAATGGCAAAATTAGCATATAATAGTAAATTATATTTTGGAGAATAAAGTTGCATTCCAAAGAGAATCATATAAAAACTCATATAATAATACATTTCCTTTAAAGCCTCACAAGTAAAAGGCAGTTAAAACTATCACTTTGATAACCTATTAACTTACAGTCACCCGTAACCCATGTAATTCATGATCATCAGTTTTATATGTGACACCAGCGATGCTTCAGCCATCCTGAGTGCTTTTCGGCTACATAAATCTCCTGGTACTCGCTGTAGTCAGTACCCTTGTCAGTTTCTTTGGTCCCTTCTCCTCTCCTGTTCCAACTCCATCTTCACTCTAAACAGTGCAGGCTGTGTCTACATTCTGAATACTTTGAAATGGGTCCATTCATCCACTGTTTACTTCTAAAATGACAATGATAATTTTATAGCTTACTTGGCTAGCACCTAATTTTACCTGTTAAGTTTACCAGATACTTTTTTAAATGCTTTTTTAAAATATATTTTTGAGAGACAGAGAGAGACAGTGTGAGCAGGGGAGGGTCAGAGAGAGGGGGAGATATAGAATCTGAAACAGGCTCCAGGTTCTGAGCTAGCGGTCAGCACAGAGCCCGATGCAGGGCTTGACCCCACGAACCGTGAGATCATGACCTGAGATGAAGCCGGACGCTTAACCGGCTGAGCCACCCAGGTGCCCCTCAGATACTTTTATTAATAGAAGGAAACATTCTTTTTCTCAACACCTACTATTGGGGATGAAAGAAAAGAATCAGCTTCAAATTCTGAAGAAGGAATTTGAGGGAGGATATAATTAAACTAATGATGTAGTGATCTTTTAGGAACGCTATAGCACCTACTATTATTTTTAATGTATATTGGTGAGTGGAAAAGTACCAAAGAACATCGGGCATAGCTTTGCGTAGAGGCTATACCACTAGTTTTTACTTTACAAAACCTGGAGAGGCAAAAGAAATAATGACGTGCGCCTTATTTTTAATAAAAGAATACTGTACTGAGGGCATTATTCTGGGAGATTCTCTCAGGCAGTCATCCTAAAATAGTGGAATTTGTAAAGCTCGTTAGGGACAGAAATTGTTTTGATTACCTTTATGTTGTATATGTTTAAGGCATATTATCCCGATATTGTTATTAATAGACAAACAACATAATTTCTATGCACAGCAAAGGTGAACTGTTAAGTACGTCAAAGGATAAACTATAAATATCACTTCTGCAATTTTCTATTATAAAAGTTATATATATATTTAATTTTTTAATGTTTTTATTTTTGAGAGAGAGAGTGTGTGTGTGTGAGTAGGGGAGGGTCAGAGAGAGAGGTCAGAAAGAAGGTCAGAGAGACACAGAATCAGAAGACAGGCTCCAAGCTCTGAGCTAGCTGTTAGCACAGAGCCCACAAACTGTGAGATCATGACCCGAGCCGAAGCCGGACGCTTAACTGACCGAGCCACCAGGCACCCCTAAAAGTTATATTTAAACATGATAGCAACAGATGCACAAATCTATATTAAATTATACATTCATTTAAGATATATTTATTTTTATATGATATGAATATATTATACTTGTGATATATGATAATTTTAACCAAACATATTTATTTTATCTCCAAGTTAGATTTCACTTCAATTCCACCACCTGTCCAGGCATGTATGTGTGTAGTGTTTGTATACAGTGTAAACACTTTGTATGTAGTATTAATTTGTATATGATAAGATGTAAAAATTTTAAAAATTTGTTACCTGAGGCAGTTAGGGTGCTCAGTCTATTAATTGTCCAACTCAATTTTGGCTCAGGTCATGATCTCACAGTTTGTGAGATCGAGACCTGCATGGGGCTTCGTGCTGAGAGCATATAGACTCTGCCAGGGATTCTCTCTCCCTCTCTCAGGAATAAATAAATAAACTTCAAAAAAATTATTACCTATATTTCATGATCACCTTGACATCTTTAAATGTGTACTTCTAATTGTTATATGTATGTTAATAATCTGCCTGAAATCCTTAGAATTTAATTTTGTAAGTTAATTAACTCAGAAATGGTATTTTTGGAATACGGTATATGGAACAGGTCTCTTTTCATTTAAATAATTAATTAATGACAACATTTAATTCCACAAATATATGTGCCCAACTGAATCTGGATAATGACAATATAGTAGCTTGTACATATGTTATATGTATCAAACAACATTTTTGAGATGTCATTTGATGAATGCAGTTATGTCAGGAGCTTTCAATTGAACTTCAGAAATAGAAAAATCCATTGAATGTATTTCAGCTCATAGATTTAGAACCCAAAGATTCATTGCTTTTCATTAGGTTTATTATATATTTGCAATTTTTTATAAGGTCACAAATTTGAGTTTTGTATGTATGTATATATGTATTTATTTATGATGACATCTTGAATTTTAAAAAGACCAAACAGAGTGGTTCTTTGGATTGAATACTTTAATCTAAATTTCCAATTTATGGATGCATGCTATGCATTATGGAAGTGCAGCTGAGTAATATACTTAGAAAAACACAAAGGGAGCAGGATATGAAATGGTTAAATGACCTAAAGAAACTTAGGTTTCTTAGGTTTGTGACCTAAAGAAACTTCTGAGTCACTATATAGTGACCCAAAGTAGCAGTCTGCTTAATATAATTTTGTTTTTAAGGCAATAGAGATTAAATAAAAGAACATAGGAGAAAAAAATTGCCAAATTTGTAGCTAAATATGCATACGTATATTTTAAACATTCCAAGTGAAAATAACATATGTTACATTGGTCTTTTTTTTTAGGTTTATTTATTTATTTTGAGAGAGCAGGAGAACGAGCAAAGGAGAGGGAGAGAGAGAGTCCCAAGCAGGCTCCATGCTGTCACCACAGAGCCTGACAGGTGGCCTGATCCTGCCAACCATGACCTGAGTGAAATCAAGAGTTAGAGGCTTAACAGGCTGAGCCACCCAGGTGGTCCTCAAATTAATTAATTTTTAAATATTTTCTTAAAGTTTATTTATGTATTTTGAGAGAGAGAGAGAGCAGGGGAGGGGCAGAGAGAGAGGGAGAGAGAGAATCACAGGCAGGCTCCATGCTGTCAGTACAGAGCCCGATGTGGGGCTCAAACTTACAAACAGTGAGATCATGACCTAAGCTGAAATCAAGAGTCAGACACTTAACCAACTGAGCCACTCAGGCGCCCCCTCATAATTACTTATTTTAGAATAGAATGCCCCAGTTGTTTGGGGGAAAGGGAAAAGATCAGATAGTTTAATATGAAAGTTCTCCGAAAAGTTGGCCCATAGTTTTAGAGAAAGCCTAAAGTAAATCCTTCTCTATTGTTTGCCCTTATATGTTAATTCTTTCCCAAATACTTTACCATCTGGCTTTCTCAGCATGCTAAAATGTGAGAATTAAGTCTGTGCACAACAATACTGAAATATTTGTTTTTTGTGCTTGTTTTATATATCAATGTGTGGTTGTATTTGAGCAGTATAATACGTGGTGGAGCAAATTTATCTGGCATGATGGCAAAAATTGAATTTCTGTTTTTATTTTTTATATTTGACATTCAGTTAGAATAACAGTTGCTGTGAAATGGTTATAGCTAATAAACTGGAACTCTACGTCAAAACATTTTCTATTCGCTTATTTTGAACATGGTGTGACCTCTTCCCTTTCAGCTAGGATGATTTCTTTGATGGGAAAGGGAGGGGACAAAGCAGACAGTCTTTACTTTGGTGCGTACACTTTATCCTAGTTTGAAAATTTGTAATGCAGGTAAACACCAGGGAAGTTTCCAACGTTCTAGAGGACAGTGTTTAGTATCGGAGCAAGGGAAATGAACAAAGTCAAAGGAATTGGGATCGTTTATGAAATGGAGTAAGAAGGTATACAGAAATGCAGACAGAAAATCAGGAAAAACCTGATGGTACAGAGTCCAAGAGATCCCTTTCAAAAAGAATGAAGGGTTATGATATAAAATACTACATCTAGATGATGTCAGTATGGTACTGAAACAGTGGTCATCACTGAATTCTAAAAAAGGAATTTAGACAGAAAGTTTGGTGTTTAAGTCATGTTTTCAGCGGGTGAGCTAGAAAAGAGAGAAGTATAGGCTGCCGTCTCAAGAAACATAGCTGTGATCAGAATGAGACTACTAAAGCATTAACTTTAGTTAGGTGTGGGGACAGGTTAAATAATATTTCTCTTTTCTTTGGTCTTAGCAGGAAAGCCTTAACTATGTTTACAGATGAAGGATGCATAGAAATAAGATTTTCTGTTGTTGAATGTGAATCTGAGAAGTTAACCAATAGAGTAAGTTCTATTGTAGGTGAAAGTAATAGGGTCAGAGCTTATATATATTTTTGTACCCAAGGAGGAGTGATTTATATCCATGAAAATATAAGAATATTATATAATTATATAAAATAGATAATACAAAAGAATTACCAGAAAAATTAGCTTTATCTCATCATATGCCTCAATATTTTTCTCAGAAAATATACTTGTCTTTGCTACAGCTCAGTATGGTAAAGTCTCAGAGAACCCTATTTTAAAATTTAATACTTGGTGTAGTGAACGCATTTAAAAGCTAAGTGGTAAAGTTGAGTACACCTGGATTTGGAAAGTGGCTGTGGAAGCATGTGTGCTTAGATATATTTTCTTTGTTTGTAAAATTAAGATAAAATAGTGTATACAGATGCTATGAACATTAGAAATATTCTTACTTTGTAATCACAGTGCTCTCTTATAGTAGAAACTAAGCACATGGCTTTTATCATGATCAATTTTTAAATAAATATAATGTATTAATGGGTCTTTTGAGTAACATTGCATTGTTTCCAGCACTTTCCCAGTTCAATAGTCTCTTGACTGTTTCTATCTACTGTCTACTTCCTCATTTGTCTTCACTGCCCAGGGAGTATCTCAATGGACGTAGAGACCAAAATTGGGAGGTGGGTGAATAGGAGAGGGGTGTCAAGAAATACAGTACATCAGAGGGATGTAGAACATGGTGACCATAGTCAATATCATGTAACATATTATATAACTTTCTATGGTGACAGAGGACACTAGACTTATTTCAATTATCACTTTGCATGTATGCAAATATCAAACCATTATGTTGTATACTTGAAACTAATATAATTCTATATGTCAATTATCCCTCAATAATAAAAAAGTAAACTTAAAATAAGAAAGAACAAAGGATCATTCTTCAAATCGAACCTAAAATTTATTTTAAACAATATTTTGTTTTGAATCATCAATCCTAGACTGTTCCTCTCTCCACCCACTGCTGTACATTGTTACATTGGTTCTCCATGAGAGATTCCTCAAGGATTCCCTGTCCCACCTAGACCACATCCTGCTTCCAGTTCTATTAATAATAATAAGTTTACAAAAATAAATAACATAAAAATAAAATGAAAATAAATAATATTAATTGTGTATTAATATTTTAACTTATGAAATCTTTTTAATTAGACCACATTTGAACTACTTAATATAATGCAAGCTATTTTGAAAATTTTTCTAAGTGGTTTAATTCCCTCCAAAAGTAGGTATTTTCTCAAATCAATTTGCCAGTTTCAGTACTCTCTAAAACATTTACTAAAAAATGGTTGATATTCCTATATCCTTATATGATTGTATATCATACCTAACTATTCCTTTAAAAACATTTGCTTTTGTTTTAAATGTCACTCCTAATAGACAGTAGGCTATTAGTAGTCAGGGGATGTCTTTCTTTTTTTTAATTTTTTAAACATTTATTTATTGAGATATAGAGTAAGACAGAGAATGACCGGGGAGGGTCAGAGAGAGAAAGAGACACAGAATACAAAGCAGGCTCCAGACTCTGAGCAAGCATTCTGCACAGAGTCCGATGCAGGGATCGAACCCACCAACCTTGAGATTGTGAGCTGAATTTGAACACTTAACCAACTGAGCCACTCAGGCGCCCCCAGGGGCTGTCTTTCTATTTGTGTTTATCCAGGTCCTAATCAAATGCCAAGCAAATAATAAGCACTTGGTTAAATTTGTTGAAGTACTAGACTTAGTGCTTTTTTAGTGCTTCAGTTGTGCTAATTTAATGTTTTCCCAAATGGATATTGTCTAACGTCTTCTCTTCCTTATATTCCTTTATACATATCTTATATACCAAATAAATATTAATGTTCCTTTTTATTTTTTGTTGTTTTTACCTTTTCTTTTTTATCCTTTATATATCATCTGATTTTTTTTTAAAGTGAATCCAAAGAAATACAAAGGGAAGTTTTTGAAAATGGAAAAAAAAATACATAAGGAAAAATACTAAAAGTAGGGGGGAATGCTCCTGAGTGGCTCAAATTGTTGAGTGTCTTCCTGGTTTTGGCTTAAGTCCTGGTCTCCTGGTTCATGAGATTGAGCCCCCCATTGGGCTCTGCACTGATAGTACAGAGACTGCTTGGGTTTCTCTTTGCCTCTCTCTCTCTCTTCTCCTACCCCAATTGCACTCTCTCAAATTAAATAAATGAACATTAAAAAAATAATGGGGGGAAGAATAGTAAGGGTACTCTTTATTACTAGCCTAATGCTATCTAAAAATATGTGAAGTTATTCAAATTATGCATTCTAAAATTCATTGTACATGAAATTTTGCTTATCCTAACTCATTAAATTTATCAAAATGATAGAGCAGATATAGAGGGTTGTACAGGGATCTAAGTTCCAATTTTGTAGAATATTTTTCTTTGGAACCTCTTCTTTGGGGGATATAATAGTTATCATTAGTGAGTGTGTGGGAACTGCCAAACATCCAGGGAGATGTGATGAGAAGAGCATTAAGTTTCAGATTTTGGAACATATAAATTCTCTTC
This sequence comes from Suricata suricatta, assembly GCF_006229205.1. Lineage (NCBI taxonomy): Eukaryota > Metazoa > Chordata > Mammalia > Carnivora > Herpestidae > Suricata > Suricata suricatta. The sequence continues at coordinate 29,620,986 of NC_043714.1, forward strand.
AACTCCCTCTGTGAACTAGAACAAACTTAGCCTCTTTGAATTCCTGTTTCCTGTGCCCCAAAACAGAAAAAAAATTGTACTTGTTGTTAAGGTCAAAGGGGATGATAGTTATGAAAATGCTTTGGAGAAAAACTTTTGAATATATGCCTGTATGTCTATATTTATATCTGATTTTAAAATATGATAGCATTAAACCCTACTTGCATAGTTACAGTACAGAGATGGGAATGTTTTTAGCTGTCTTGATAGCACAAGTCAGAAGGAATAAATGTGAGGCTCTGTTGTTTTCCTTTTTCCTCTGCTGTATTCCCTGTGGTTAGATAGACAGGCCCCTTTCCCTTGTTGACTAGATGCCCAGAGTTCACTAAGGACATCACCCCTCACATCTGGTATGTAATAAACGCCTATCTTGCATTAGGACCAAAGCTTCAGAACCTTACTCTGCTCTCATTTCTCAGAGAATACTGTACCGTAACTGATGGATACACCTGCTTTCTAGGGTGATTACCAGTATTGGTAGCTTCTGGTATTGGTTGAATTCGTATTCTCTGGGGGCTTTTATGGACTGTCTCCCTGAGGCAGAAACTTTTATTTTTCTCATGGTTTCAGAATCTGATACTTAAAATTCTGATAATAGAGAAAAACAAAAACAAAAATTGTCAGCATATGAAAGTGTCCTTTGGCTTAAAACAGTGATCGAATTATTGTAATTTAGAAATGGATAGAACTGCTGTGATTAGAAGCATTAGATTCAACTTTAGCAAATTTTCAACTATAAACAATCAGTGAAAATTATTAGGGGGACTTGACAGTTAGCAGCAAACCCATCTTTATAGTGAACTAATAACATACTTTGAAGAACTTAAAAAAGCTGTTTCATTCTGAATAGCAATCCTATCATCTCAATGCTAGGAAACTGCTTTTACAGCATAAAACAACAAAATACCTTTATCAGTACTTTTCACATAAAATTGTCTTTCAAAAATCAATATAAAATGTACATTTCATATGTGAACAATATTAATAACTATCAATTCTAAAGTGGAAGAGAGTTAGAATATGTAAGTTTTTACTTCTTTATAATTTTTTAAGTTTTAAATTATTTATTTTGAGAAAAAGAGAGAATGCACAGGTGGGGGAGGGGCAGAGAGAGAGGGAGAGAGAGATCCCGAATAAGTTCTGTGCTCTGAAAGTGGAGCCCGATGTGGGGCTCTATCCCACAAACCTTGAGATCATAACCTTAGCCAAAATCGAGTCAGACACTTAACTAACTGACCCATCCAGGCACCCTGTTTGTAAATTTTTAAAAGGAAGTGGAGTATTAATAATTTTGGCAAAGTCAATGGCTATCCTGGATGGCAAGACACATTTCTATATGGATTACACCATTTAAGACATCAACAAGTTCTTGGTTTCCCAAAATTATCATCGGTTCGGTAACCATAGGCATTTCTAATATCAAGCAGTTTCATTTTTTAATTATAGTATATAATTTAACTTTAAATCAGTTTTTTTAATCTTTTCTACAATTAAGTTTTCTGGAAATACAGTCTATGTATTATTAAGAATAGGATGACAATGTTTGTGTTATCTTAAACTCACATCTACTTAAACTTGCATCTCATTGAAGTGATATACAAATGTCATCATTTTTAACTTTATAATTTCTAGAGCATGGTATAAAATCTATCTTACTAGGCCAAAAGGCCATAAGTCAGTACATTTCTTAACTGTGGTGTTTTATTGTTTAGAGTTTTTCTTGTTTTGCAATATATCAAAACATATCAAAATATGTTTATATTCTTAGAGACTTAATCGCCTGCAACACAGTCTGTACAAGTCCTTAGAGGTAATTTTTGGAAGGAAATCTTAAAGAAATTGCTGCCAGTAAGAAGAAAAATTTTCCATCTAGAGAAGAACACCAAGGCTAATATATTTTTTTAACATATCCAATAACATTTTATGGGACAGCTTTGTGAAAGCAGATATTGTCTGATTTTTTTAACAGCCACTGGGATAGACAGAATGTCCTTAGTGAAATGTAAATTTATAATTGGAATTTCAAGTGTGGTGATTATATTAGCTTTTTATTTAATAGTTTCTGAACAGAGAGTGAATATTCGTTCAGTGAATGTGTTTATGAAATCTTTTTTAATTTAATGTATTAAATATTTTGAAGACGTTTTGCAGTCTTGGTTTTGGTTTCACAGAAGTTGTGATATTCAGCTGTCAATAGATATTCTCTGGTAGCTGCACAGAGACAAAGAGTAAATTCATTTTGTCACTTTGTTAGCATGGCTACAGGCTATTTAGCAATAGACTAGGGAAAGAGATAAGTGTGCTGTCACACATGATAAAAATTAGGCAAGATTTCACTAAGTGTTAAGATTTTCGGTCATGCCATTCAGAGATTAGGTCAAAAAAGGGAGAAAACTTGAAATGTTTCTGTCTTAAATTGTATTACTGGAGGGTTTTTCTTTTTAATATTTAAATATTAAACTGAAGTTGTTGGAAGCTGCCTGTTGAGAAGATGCTTCAACAGCAGGGGACATACAATTTTTCTTTTTTCCCCTGTGAGTGAGACACACACACAAACATGAAAAAACATTTTTTGTAATGTTTATTTATTTTTGAGAGAAAGAGAGACAGAGACAGAGCACAGTGCGGGTGGGGGGAGGCTGGGTCAGAGAGAGAAGGAGACACAGAATCTGAATCAGCCTTCAGACTCTGAGCTGTCAGCACAGAGCCTGACAAGGGGCTTAAATTCACAAACCATGAGATATGACCTGAGCTGAAGTCGAATGCTCAACCAGCTGAGCCCCCCAGGTGCCCCAATACTAAATAACTTTTTTATTTAGTGTGTGTGTGTGTGTGTGTGTGTGTGTGTGTAGTATTTATTTATTATGCATATATATATATCATATATGTATACACTATATGATATGTATATACCATATATATTGCATACTAAATAAACATTATATGTATATACTGTATATTTAAGATAATATACCTATATGCTAAATAAAAAATAGTTTAGAACATCTATACACTATATATTGTATAGACTATATACAATATGTATTATACAATTGTATAGACTATATTACAATATATACTATATATAGTGTACAAACTACACCATATTACCTATAGAATGTAAATATAAATTTGAATAATCATATCCACATCTTTCTTAATGCTTGACATTCGACAAAACAATATTTGATCTCTTTACCTAACTGGTTTTTCCATTAAATAATATGTCTTCCTTCCTTTGATTTTGAGAACCTAACCATGGCATTATGATAGTAACCTGTGTTAATCATCTGGGATTTGGAATATACTGTATTAAGTGCCTCGCATACAAAATTTACTGAATCCTCAAAACATAATGTAAGATAGATATTATTATTATTTTAATATTTTAGAAAAAATGAACAGATATTCCAGAATGTTAAAACTTGGGTCATAATGTCCACAAAGAATATATTCTTTCTATTGCACTAGAAATTTTCAGAGTGCAAAGAGGATGGAAAGTTGGGTAAGACTTATAGTTTGGGACAGTAATTCCTATATATTTTTTGTCAGGCATTTAATGTTAGCTTATCTTCATAGAAGCTTAGTTTTGTCACATATACCACAAGTATTATTAATTTACTTTTTCTGATGCTTGAATAATAATTATTGAAGAGTAATTAAAGAGACTTTTAATTCAGACTGTGAATTTTTGAGAAATATTACAGCATTTCATATTAAGATTATGCTCATGTAAATACACACAATTGAATATTACTGAGTCATGCAAAGAATGAAATCTTGCCATTAGAAATGACATGGAAGGAATAAGACAGCATTATGTTAAATGAAGTAAGTCAGTCAGAGAAAACCAAATACCATATGATTTCACTCTTATGTGGAATTTAGGAAACACAGCAAACAAGCAAAGGGAAGACAAAGAGAAAGAAAGTGAAACCAAGAACCTGATCTTAACTACAAGGAACAAACTGATGGTTACCAGAGGGGAGGTGGGCCAGGAAATGGGTAACACAGGTGATGAGGATTAAGGAATGCACTTGCTGTGAAAAGGACTGAGTGTCACATGGAAGTGCTGAATCACTGTGTTCTACCTGAAAATAATATTACACCATGGTAACTAGAATTTATATAAAAACTTTTAAAAAATAAACAAAAAATAATAAATCCACAAAAATCTATTTAGAATAAAACAAACAATTCCAAATCATTTTCTTTTTTTTTAACTTGTAAGTATTTATTTAAAATATTCTTCACAATATTTTGTCTTGAAATTATTTCATGGTATTGCATATTCACATTTTATGAGAAGACTTTTTTTGGGGGGGGTCTTTTTTTTTTTTTTCTACAGTGATTCAATTATTATTACACAATATTGTCAGCAGGTTTATCCAATTACAACATTTAGAGTGTTAACCAATCACAGAGTAGACCCAGGACCCAGGACCCTCACATAGGGTGTAACTAGCCTTCCCTTAGGAATGTTAAGGGTATTACAAGGGTGGTCCCTCTTGCCTTGGGCAATGTGTGCCCTTCTATTGTCTCAAACCTGTGTCCTTACATGCCCCCCTCTGTCTTGTCACTGACCCAATCCTGGGTCAGCTGAGTTACCATTGTTCCCCTAAAGCCTGGCATAGCCCTCCTTGGTGTAAGGGGAATTTCTTACCCTGTAAAGGGCATAGGGAAGGAGAGTTTACCCAATTTCCACCAGTCTCCATGGTTAATTTGGTGAGGGTCTCTTTTAGGGTTTCTAATATCTGGCACTGTCTGGTTTACAAAAGTAAGAATGACAGCCAATTTGTTTCCTTATTTGTCAGGATCCTTGGGCGTATAAGTGCAATACGCCTTCATAATC
>NC_043714.1:29625976-29702395 GCF_006229205.1 Suricata suricatta
AGGCCAGGGTTGTTAAGACTGGACTCAGTCCACCAGTGCATTAGTCTCGATTTGGCTATCTCTGATAATGGAGGTTTTTTTAGAGAGAAAAACTATGTTTCAGCAATGCACTACTGTAAATGTTATTCTAGTTCTGAGTGTCTTTGAATATTTGTTGTTAGATCTCAGGCTTGTTAGTCTGTGCGGATGATATTTAAAGATGGGGGTCAGCCCCTATTAAAGTTTCAGGTATCTCTCTGGAGTTAAGTGGACCGACTCAGAAGAACCCTTAACCTGGTGAGGTGATCCAGATCCAGCCAATCAGCTTGAACTGATCCTCAAAAAGACTCTGACTCCAGGGATCTCCTGCCCTGCTCCAGCCACACCCCGGAAGCTGGCTGGGCTAGCACGGCAGAAGCCTGAGGAATCATCGGTCCAGTAAAATAAACTGTCCTGCCTCTTTGCCATCGGACTGGCAAATGTTGCCCCAGAAAGCTGGGGAAACAGCAAAAGTTCCTGATAGGATGTTCTGTTGGTATTAATTGCCTCTGATCTGGGCATGGGATTTCAACACGCAAAAGGTAAGGGGAGCCTACGCCTCTACCGCCAGACTCTTATGGGGGGTCCTCAGGTGGTCGCTAGACGGCCCACCAGTTTGGCTAAGGTCAAATCATTTTCTTATTAAAATGATGCATGTTTCAACTTGTAATAGGAAAGCTGATACTATTTTCATATATATTTACATAGAGTTTATTTTTTTAAGTGTTCAGTAACATTTCATCTTATATAATATATATAATATTAACTGTGCTCTAAAAGGGTAGATAATAAAGTAATTAATAAACATAAAAGAATATACTTGCAATATGATAACTCTAACAACTAACTCTGAAACATTAGGACTAAGATTAAGATTTAAAGTAATAAGATATTTATGCTATTAAGATTTTAGAACATATTTCCCTTCATTTATAAAATTATCTCATATACATATTGTGCTACTTTCCAAAGATCTGACCTATAAGACTTAAAATCTGTCTGCAGAGTCAAAGTTTGACTTCTTCCTTGCTGATTGGAATGCCTTTTATTTCTTTTTGTTGTCTGATTGTCAAGACTAGGACTTCCAACACTATGTTGAACCGTCCCTGTCATGCCTGACCTTACTGAGAAAGCTCTCAGTTTTTCCCCATTAAGGATAATATTAGCTTTGGGTCTTTGTATGTGGCCTTTATGATGTTGAGTATGTTTCTTATATTCCTACTTTCTTGAGGGTTTTTATCAAGACAGGATGCAGCAATTTGTCAAATGCTTTTTTAATGTATCTATTGAGAGGTCATGTGGTTCCTTTTCTTTCTTTTATTAATGTGAGGTTGAGGTGTCATGTTGATTGATTTGTGGATATTGAGCCAGCCCTGCAGCCCAGGACTGATCATGGTGAATAATTCTTTGAATTTATTGTTGGATTCAATTCGCTAGTATCTTGTTGAGATGACATGCCTCCAAAAAGACTCCAACAAAAAAACTGCTAGAACTAACACATGAATTTAGCAAAGTTGCAGGATTAAAATCAATGTACAGTTATATGTGGTCTTTCTATACACCAATAATGAAGCAGCAGAAAGAGAAATCAAGGAATTGATTCCATTTAAAGTTGCACCCAAAATCATAAAATGCCTACAAATAAACTTAACCAAAGAGGTAAAAGATCAATGTGCTGATAACTACAAAAAGCTTTTGAAAGAAACTGAAGATCCAAAAAATGGAAAGATAATCTATGCTTATGGATTGGAAATACCAATATTGTTTAAATGTTGATACTACCCAAAGCAAACTACATATTCAGTGCAATTTCTATCAAAATACCACCAGTATTCTTCACAGAGCTAGAATAAACAATTCTAAAATTTGTATGGAACCAGAAAAGACCCAGAATAGCCAAAGAAATATTAAAAAAGAAAACAAAACCGGAGACATCACAATTCCAAATTTCAAGCAGTATTACAAAGCTGTAATCATCAAGACAGTATGCTACTGGCACAAAAGCAGACAAATAGATCAATGGAACAGAATAGAAAACCCAGAAGTGGACCCACAGATGTATGGCCAACTAATATTCAACACAGCAGGAAAAAGTATCCAATGGAGAAAAGACAGTCTCTTCAGCTAATGGTGCTGGGAAAACTGGACAGCAAAATGCAGAAAATGAAACTGGGCCACTTTCTTACATCATACATAAAAATAAACTCAAAATGGGTAAAAGACCTAAATGTAAGACAGGAAACAATTAAAATCCTAAAGGAGGAAACAGGCAAGAACCTCTTTGATCTCAGCCACAGCAACGTCTAGACATGTAGGAGACATGTAGAAGACAAAGGTAATAAAAGCAAAAATGAACTGTTAGGATCTTATGAAGATAAAAAGCTTCTTCACAGTGAAGGAAACATTCAACAAATTAAAAGCCAACCAGTGGAATGGGAGGAGACATTTACAAATGACATATTAGATAAAGGATTAGTATCCAGAATCTATAAAGAACTTAGCAAATTCAATACCAACCAAAAACAAACAAACAAACAAACAAACAAACAAAAACACAATAAAACAATCCATTGAAGAAATGGGCAAAAGAAAATAACAGTTTTTGAAAGAAGACATCCAGATGACTAACAGACACATGAAAGGAAGCTCCACATCACTCATCATCATGGAAATACAAATCAAAACCACAATGAAATACTGCCTCACACATGTCAGAATGGCTAAAATTAACAACTCAGGGAACAACAGATGTTGGCAAGGATGCAGAGAGAGGGGAACACTTTGGCACTGCTGGTGGGAATACAAACTGCTGTACCCCCTCTGTAGAGCAGTATGGAGGTTCCTCAAAATATTAAAAATGAAACTACCCTCTGACCTAGGAACTGTACTAGTAGCTATTTATCCAAAGGATGCAAAAATGCTGATTCAAAGGGGCACATGCACCCCAATGTTTATAGCAGCAGTATTAATAATAGCCAAATTGTGGAAAGAGCCCAAATGTACATTGACTGATGAATGGACAAAGAAGATGTGACATGTATATATGTATATATTATATATATACATGTATATATGTATATATAAAACACACACACATATATATAATGGAATATTCCTTGGAGATCAAAAAGAATAAAATCTTGCCATTTGCAACAACATGGATGAAACTAGAATGTACTATTCTAAGTGAAATATTCAGTCAGAGAAAGATAAGAATCAGATGATTTCATTCATATGTGGAATTTAAGAAACAAAATAGATAAGCATAGAGGAGGGGAAAGAAAAATAAGATAAAGACAGAGGGAGGCAAACCATAAGAGACTCTTAACTATACAGAAAAAACTGAGGGTGGCTGGAGGGATGTTGAGTGGGAAGATGGCCTAATGGGTGATGGGCATTAAGGCGGGCACTGTTGACATGATCGCTGGGTGTTATATGTAACTGATGAATCACTAAATCCTACTCCTGAAATTGATACTACACTATATGTTAACTAAATTAGTTTTAATTAAATTTTTTAAAAACTTTTTAAATGTTTTATTTTATTTTTGATACAGAGAGAGACAAAGCATGAGAGGGGGAGGGGCAGAGAGAGAAGGAGACACAGAACTGGAAGCAGGCTCCAGGCTCTGAGCTAGCTGTCAGCACAGAGCCCGACACGGGGCTCGAACCCACGAACGTGAGATCTGACCTGAACCGAAGTCGGAATCTCAACCAACTGAGCCACCCAGGCGCCCCTTTAATTAAATTTTTAAAATTAAAAAAATACTTGGAATTTGTTATTATTCTATTTTTCTTTTTTGCACTTTACTTTATTGGTTGCATCTTTGTCCATTATTGATTTTTCTATGCTTATTAAAATGATTAAATGGTGAATTTCTTTGGTGTATGTCTTATCAAGTGTCATGCTTAGGTACACAGGGTGACTCTCGGTCAACCACTCCTGGGAGCTATTATTGTACTGTGTGGAGCACTGTCTAGTCACTGTTTGGATTTGAATGCAATAAGATGTACATATATATGCTCACCCTATTGGCTATAATCAATATATACTGTGTCTTCTATAGGCCATCCTTGCCCCTAGCTCTTAACCTTCCTATATATTAAGAAAAGGATTGTGTGAATTGGCCCTTAATGGCATCCTTCAATTAGAGTTCACATGTTTAGTAAAACTTCCTCATATTGTCAAATACACTTTATTAGTGATTATGGCGTTTCTATATTTTTCTTTGATCTTCACATTTTTGTTTAATTTCTAGAAAATAATTTGGAATGTTATTATATTTTTCATTCATCTCATTCTTTTTATGCTTCAAGTTTTAACTTGAGAAGGATTCTATTTTTTTTAATTTTTAGTGTTTATTTATTTTGAGAGAGAAAGAGAGAGAGAGAGAGAGAGAGAGAGAGAGAGAGAGAGAGAGAGAGGAGACTATGAGGAGGGAAGGGGCAGACAGAGTGGGAGACCCAAAATCCAAAGCAGGCTCCAGGCTCTGAGCTGTCAGAACAAAGCCTGGTGTGGGGCTCAAAACCAGGAACCGTGAGATCATGACCTGAGCTGAAGTCAGAGGCTCAACTGAGCCACCCAGGCTCTTCAAGAAGGATTCTCAATTTAAAATCCCCTCTATTCTAATGTATCTATGTGTTAGCAGTTACAAAATCTGGCATTTATGTAATTTTATTTTAAAAACTTAATATTAATGAATCTACATGGTGGAGAAGCAGTGGGGCCCAGAGTTCCCTCATCCTTCAAACACAGCAGATCAAGGCCAGAACACTTGGAATTCGGGAATCTGGGCTACAGAGTGACAGAAACATTTCCAGCAACCCATGGAGACAGCTGGGTGGGACAGAGGTGTGTGCTTGTGAACTGGGAGAGATAAAATAGGCAGCGTAGGCACAGACCAAAAGGGGATCCCCTTCTGTGAAGACACAAAAGGAAGAGAAAGAGATGCTGTGGAAGAGTGGGATTGTATTTGGACAAGGGAAAAACTTCCCTGGACCATGGTCCAGAAAATGGAAAAAAAGCAGAGAGAGTCAGTCTTTAACTTGCAAACAGCCTTCGGAGTGACAATCCAGAGTTGTTCAACGTTCTCTGGACTGGGTCTTGCTGGCCTGTGCGCTGTCCTGGGGATAGGAGGAGCCAGCCCCGAACTAGCTCAGAAGCATACTCGGGGAGCAGTCCCCTCCCTTGAGTGCTGTGGGAAGAAGGTATATTGCTGCTCCAAGGAAAAAAGACTCTGCAGGCACCCACCAGAGGCCCTTTGTCAGCTGGGCAGAGTGGCACTATGCCAGAACAGGGCCACAGTGGGGTTTGACACTGGGGTTTGAATCCCAGCCCTGGGAGGCATGAGAGACTGTGGAACGGGACAAACCAGCCTGCCCACGCCAGTGCGGTGCTGTGAAAACTTTCTGAACAATGTAGTTTGGGACAGCCATCCAGGGAGGAGAGATTGAGATGTTGCCATTATTCTCCCCATCATCAACATGGTGGGGCTTCAAGGAACAGAACAGTGGTCCCCCAGTGGAGGACACAAACCCTGCCCCTCCATGTCTGGAAACTTAACATCTATCAGAGCAAGACTGACACAGAACAAACCAGAAGGCTCCTCCTCCAGACTAGCAAAGCCACCAGTTCCAAGGCACCATCAGACAACTGATCTGGCGGTTTTGCATTTTTTTTTATTTGATTCTTGGTCAATTCTTATTATATATACCTTTAATTTCCTCTCTCTCTCTCTCTCTCTCTCTCTCTCTCTCTGTGTGTGTGTGTGTGTGTGTGTGTGTGTCTGTCTGTCTGTCTGTCTTTCTCTCTTTCTCTCTTGATTAAGACTGAATCTCTGCCTGGTCATTTCTCCCCTACCCCCACCCCCAACTCCTGTCATTACTCTCTTTGTATGGGATGAGGCTTCTTCCACTACTGCCCCCTTTTTAATTTTTTCCCAGGATTACTTTAACAAACCAATCAATGTATACCTGGTGGAAGACCCAAACCTCCACTATGAGTAGAAAGACAAAACAACCAGAGTCACAATATCAAGAGAGCATTCAACACATTACAAAAACACTTCCTGAAGGGGCAGGCCCTGGACAGTGTCTGACTCCTTTTTAACATAGCAGTACTTGCAGGTTCAGGACATGTAACAGACTATTAATACATATAAAACACAGAAGAGTAGCCAAAATGATGAATCAGAGGGATTCTCCTCAAAAGAAATTCCAGGAAGAAATGACGGTCAGAGAATTGCTCAAAACAGATATAAATAATATCTCTGGAAAAATATGTAGAGTAATAGCCATAAAACAACTAGCTGGACTTGAAAAAAAGCATAGAAGACAGAAAAGAATCTATTGCTGCAGAGATCATGGACCTAAGAAATGGCCACAGTGAGTTAAGAAATGCTGTAAATGAGTTGCAAAATAAACTAGATGAAGTGACAGCAAGGATGGAGGAAGCAGTGGGGGGAAAAAGTGAAATAGAAAATAAAATTATGAAAAAGTATGAGCCTGAGAAAAATAGAGATAAGAAAATATTAGATCATATGGGGAGAATTAGAGAACTAAGTAATTCAATAAAATGCAATAATATCTGCATCCTAGTAGTTCCAGAAGAGAAAGAGAAAAAGAAAGTGGTAGAAGGTTGATTTGAACAACTATAGCTGAGAACTTCCCTAATCTGGGGAAGGAAGCAGATATCCAAGTCCAGGAGGCATAGAGAACTTCCTTCAGATTCAACAGGAGCAGACCATCACCACAGCATATCATAGTGAAATTGACAAAATACAAAGATGAAGAGAGAATTCTTAAAGCAGATAGGGACAGACGGGTCTTAACCTACAAGGGTAGACACATAAAGGTAATAGCAGACTTGTCTACTGAAACTCTGCAGGCCAGAAGTGAGTGGCAAGAAATATTCAATGTGTTCAATATGAAAAATATGCAGCTAAGAATTCTTATCCAGCAAGGCTGTCAGAAAAGAAGGAGAAATAAAAATTGAAAGAGTTCACGACCACTAATTCAGTCCTTTAGGAGATCCTATGGGGGTCTCTGCGAATGGCATGCTACAAAGACTACAATGGACCAGAGACATCATCACAAGCATGAAACTTTTAGGTAACACAATGATACTAAATCCAATGACACTAAATTGATTTTTCAATAATCACTTTGAATGTAAATGGACCAAAAGCCCCAATCAAAAGACGTAGTATCAGAATTGATAAAAAACAAGATCGATCTATATCCTGTCTACAAGAGACTCATTTTAGATCTGAAAACACCTGAAGATTGAAAGTGAAGGGATGGAGAACCATCTATCATGCTACTAGAAGTTAAAAGAAAGCTAGAGTAGCCATACTTGGATCAGACAATGCTACTAGAAGTCAAAAGAAAGTTGGAATATCCATACTTGTAAACTAGATTTTAAACTAAATATTGTAACAAGAGATGAAGAAGAGCATTATATCATAATAAGAGGTCTATCCATTGAGAAGAGCTAACAATTGTAAATGTTTATGCCCCCAACTTGGCATAAATCAATTATTCACAGATATAAGCAATCTTATTGATAATAATACAGTAATTGTAGATGACAGTAATATTCCACTTACTGCAATGGACAGATCATCTAGGCAGAAAATCAATAAAGAAACAATGACTTTGAATGATATACTGAACCAGATGGACTTGACAGATATATTCAGAACTTTGCATCCAAAAGCAGCAGAATACACATTCTTCTCGAGTATACATGGAATATTCTCCAAAATAGATCGCATACTGGGCCACAGAAACAGCCCTCAATAAATATAAAATAATTAGGATCATGCCATGAATATTTTCAGACCACAATGCTATGGATCTTGAACTCAACCACAAGAAAAATGTTGGAGAGCCTCCAAATAACTGGAGGTTAAAGAACATTCTACTAAAGAATGAATGTCAACCCAGCATTTAAGAAGAAATTTAAAAATATATAGAGGTAAATGGAAAATGATAACACAACAGTTCAAACCCTTTGGGATGCAACATAGGCAGTCATAAGATGAAAATATGTTTCAATCCTGGACTATCTCAAGAAACAAGAAAAAATCCCAAATACAGAACCTAACCTTACACCTAAAAGAATTAGAAGCAGAACAGCAAAGAAACCACAAAGCCATCAGCCAAAGAGAAATAATAAAGGATAGAGCAGAATTAAACAACACAGAATCCAAAAAGACAAAACAAAACAAAAACACCAAAACACACACACACACACACACACACAAAACACAAAAACACACAAAAAACAGAACAGATCAATGAATCTAAAACCTGGGTTTTTTTGTTTGTTGGTTGGTTTTTTGTTTGTTGGGTTTTTTTGTTTTTGTTTATGGTGTATAAGTTTAAATATTAATACTTTCAGTTAATTATTTTCTAATATAATTGATTGTCAAGTTAGCTAACATACAGTGTATACAGTGTGCTGTTGGCTTTGGGAATAGATTCCCATGATTCATCGCTTACATACAACACCCAGTGCTCATCCCAAGTGCCCTCCTCAATGCCCATCACCCATTTTCCCAACCCCCCTCCCCCCATCAACCCTTAGTTTGTTCTCTGTATTTAAGGCTCTCTTATGGTTTGCCTCCCTCTCTGTTTGAATATAATTTTCCCCTTCCCTTCCTCCATGGTCTTCTATTAAGTTTCTCAAATTCCACATATGAGTGAAAACATATGATATCTGTCTTTCTCTGACTGACTTATTCACTTAGCAGAATACCCTCCAGTTCTATCCATGTTGATGCAAATGGCAAGATTTCATTCTTTCTGATTGCCGAGTAGAATTCCAATGCCTGTATACAACACATCTTTATCCATTCATAAGTTGATGTACATCAGTTGGCATATGGGCTCTTTCCATAATCTGACTATTGTTGATAGCACTGCTATAAAGGTTGGGGTACCTGTGCCCCTGTGAATCAACACTCCTATATCCTTTGGATAAATCCCTAGTAGTGCTATTGCTGGATCCTAGGGTAAAAGGGTAATTCTATTTTTAATTTATTGAGGAACCTCCACAGTTTTCCAGAGTGGCTGCACCAGTTTTATTCCCACCAGCAGTTCAAGAGGGTTCCCTTTCTCTACATCCTTGACATCTGTTCTTTCCTGAGTTGTTAATTTTAGCCACTCTGACTGGTGTGAGGTGGTATCTCAATGTGGCTTTGATTTGTATTTCTCTGATGATGAGCGATGTTGAGCATCTTTAAATGTGTCTTTTAGCCATCTGGATTTCTTCTTTTGAAAAGTGTCTATTCATGTCTTCTGCCCATTTCTTCACTGAATCATTAGTTTTTTAAGTGTTGAGTTTGGTAAATTCTTTATAGATTTTAGACACTTACCCTTTATTCGATATGTGCTCTGCAAATATCTTCTTCCTTTCTGTCAGTTGCCTTTTAGTTTGTGGATTGTTTCCTTTGATGTGCAGAAGCTTTTTATCTTGATGAAGTCCTAATAGTTCATATTTGCTTTCATTTCCCTTGCCTTTGGAGAAATGTCAAGAGACTAAATGTATGTTCCTTCTATCCTGACTTTCTTGAGGGTTTTTATTAAGAAAGAATGCTGTATTTCGCCAAATGCTTTTTCTGACAGAATCATAAGGTTCTTATCTTAACTTCTATTAATGTGATGTATCACATTGATTGATTTGCAAATATTGAATCAGCCCTGCAGCCCATGAATGAATCCCACTTGATCATGGTGAATAATTCTTTTAATATACTGTTGAATTAGACTTGCTAGTATCTTGTTGAGAATTTTTGCATCCATGCTCATCTGGTATGCTGACCTGTAATTCTATTTTTTAGTGGGGTCTTTGTCTGGTTTGGGAATCAAGGTAATGCTGGCTTCAGAGAATGATTCTGTAAGCTTTCCTTCCATTTCTAATTTTTGGAACATCTTGAGAAGAATAGGTATTAACTCTGCTTTAAATGTCTGGTACAATTCCCTTGTGACAGTATCTGGTCCAGAACTCATTTGTGAGGGCATTTTTGATAACTGATTGAATTTCATTGCTGGTTATGGGTCCATTCAAATTTCTATTTCTTCCCATTTGAGTTTTGTTAGTGTGTGGATGTCTAGGAATTTGTTCATTTCTTCCTGATTGTCCTGTTTGTAGACATATGATTTTTCATAGTATTAATTGTTGTATTTCTATGGTGTTGGTTGTAATCTTTCCTCTTTAATTTATGATTTTATATCTATTTGGGTTCTCTCTCTTTTCTCTTTGAGAAGTATTCTAGGGGTATATCAATTTTCTTTATTCTTTCAAAAAAAAAGCAGCTCTTAGAAAAAGCAGTCCTACAATTTGTATCAAACCATAAAAGACCCTTAATAGCCAAAGTAATGTTGAAAAAGAAGCATCACATTCGCAGACGTTAGTCTCTACCACAAAGCTATATTCATCAAAAGAGTATGGATTGGCACAAAAACAGACACAGAGACAATTGGAGTAGAATAGAGAACCCAGAATTGGACCTACAAATGTATGACCAACTAACTTTTGACAAAGCAGAAAGAGTATCCAGTGGAAAAAAGACAGTCTCTTTGGCAAATGGTGCTGGGAGAACTGGACAGAAACATGCAGAAAAATGAAACTGGATCACTTTCACACACAATATACAAAAAATAAATTCAAAATGGACAAAATACCTAAATATGAGACAGGAATCCATCAAAATCTTAAAGGATAAAACAGACAACAACCTCTTTGACCTCAGCCACAGCAATTCCTACTCAACACATCTCTGAAGGCAAGGGAATAGAAAGCAAAAATAAACCATCAAGATAAATGGGGGTCATTAACATTGCTTATATATTATAACTTTATAACAGCTATACAAAAGATATGCATACCAACCTGGAAATAAGTCCTCAACAAGTTTTACTGCAATTGGTTCACAATGCTGCTTTCTTCATTGATTTAATAGTAATTTACATCTGTGATAATTTATAATTGTGTTTTTATAAAATTTATCTCTTTGATGTTATGTCCTATTACTTCTTCTTGCTAATTCAGTTCTTATGACTCCATAGGAGTTGGGCTGAATTTTCTATGTGTTTCAGATACAGTGGTACTCTACCTAGATCCCCTGTGATTGGCCAATGGACCCTTCTGCCAATTCCTGGGAGTGTCAATTGGTGATCAGTGAAAGCTGAGCTCCTCATTAGGCATTTTTCTGGGTTTCAGAGAGCTGTTTCAACCAAGGTTTCATTCATCCAAAGAGATGGCCTACAGCCAATGACTGGTTAATGAGAGAGAAAAACTCAGACTCTGCTTCAATTTTGAATAGTTCTGAGTGGTCACTTGAGCCTCAGAACCTTCACTAGGACTTACAAAAGTCTAGATTACAACATTATGGGTCAGCCTTCTCCTCTGTCCTATTCTAATTTCTCACTTCTTTATACGGGTGTCTTCATAAAGCACTCCCCAATAAACTTTTTGCATGCAACCCTTTCTGTTGGCCAGAGAACCCAATCAGACTTCTGCTACCAAAAGTGATCCTAGGCAGCAGACCCTACAATTGGATTTTATACATAGATCCCTTGATAGTTGAAAATGAGGGCCATATTGCCAATCATGGATGGACCACTGGTAGTCCTTGTCAAGCTATAGCAGAACGATTGTTAAAATTTTATTGTTCGGGGTGAAAACATTAGCTGATGCAATATTTTTGACCTCTTAGGAAATATAGGAAATGCTCAGTCAAAGGACAACAGAATTGAGTGATTATTTCTTAGTGTTATTGATTCATTAATGGGAGATGATGACAGGCTAAGCATAACCAGTCACAAATCCAAGGCAAAATGTTAAAGCCAGAAAGCTTCCTTGGCAGCTATTAGAAAACTTCAGTCTTTAGTCTTTAGGGTATAGTAAGGCAAAGGGATATGGAAGAAAGGATGAGGCTTAGGAAGTAACAGAAATGTAGCAGTTCTCCATAGAAGGTTGACTTCTCAGCCCCTGTAGCTTTCTTATGCCAAAGGAAGCAGATCAACAGAAAAAATGATCACAATATTTAGGATGAAAATATCTGAGTAGATGCATTTGAGAAACTTGAACTTTCAGAGTCTCTTGAACCTACTTGGCCTGCAAATGCAGATAACTCACCTTTTTTGAAGAGAAAACACTTGGACAACAACAGAAGTTAAATTCTAACACATCCAGAATGAGGGAGTTCTAGATTCCCTAAGGCAAGAGAGAGATTATATGCCAAACACACTTCAGAATTTGGTTCATAGTTAAGTAGATGGAGGAATACACATAAGATACATCCAAAGATTGAATATGAAGGGGCAACAAATTTGGGTAAGGAATAGTTGATAGATAATAGGAATGCTTTCTTGTGATATATAATTTAATACTTTAGAAAGGACTCCAGGAGACATTGCTAATATACCTCTAAGATGGTTATTGATAAGGGCAATGACCCATGTTAAGTGACCTAGCAATCCTAGAACCATTATGGCATAGAAGTGGACATATTACTATGGATATATTAAGTAAGATCAGAACATGACTGTGTTCTCCAAGCAGATGCTGAGGATCCTCTATATACTGAAGTAATTAAGAATGTACTGATTTTAATAAGGCATGAGAAACATGAAAAAACTCAGTTATAGTCTTCCTCTTTAGACTAGAATTGATAATATAAAAATCTATATAGGGCTTAATAGCAAGGGCAATTAGATTTCAGTCAGAGCTGGTGGTGTGGAAATGGCAGGAGGAAGGTAAACTCATTTACCACAGTGAATGTTAAGAACAACGTTATTGTCAGAAGGGAGCTAGTTGACAGAAAGTGGTGGAGTTGTACATTGAACATAATATTTCTAGAGGCAAGATAATAGGTATCCAACAATGGCATTGCTTAATTTTTTTATTATTTTTTTATTTTTTTTATTATTTTTTAAATATTTTATTGTCAAATTGTTTTCCATACAACACCCAGTGCTCTTCCCCTCAAGTGCCCTCCACCATCACCACCACCTCTCTTCCCCCCTCCCCCCTCCCCCCCAACCCTCAGTTCATTCTCAGCATTCAATAGTCTCTCAAGTTCGGCATTGCTTAATTTATACAATTGAAAGAACTCAAGGATGGATGATCAAGGACATGAGAGCTTCCTTTCTAGAAGATAGATGATAAACACAGATATGTTATCATTCAACAGTTTTTTGGAATTGAGTCTGTTTTTCAGGCTTAGAACATACTGACTACAGGAGGAGACAGACTCCCATGGAAAAACTCTTTCTCCAAACATACCTTGATGATTTATGTTTTGATTACATATTAATGATACTCAGAAAGTAAGCACCAGGGGAGAGACACTACATACCGGTAGATGGGATGCCTTGGTCAGGTAATTTTGGCCAGCCTCTGTTTTCAACAACTCTGGTGTGGCACAAAGTATTATAGGGGAGTAGCAATCCTGAAAGGAATAAAACCTATGTGTGGAACCACTAGTATGAACTCCTCTTACAAAATCTGATCCCGCTATATCTGTTACTGAATGTCCAGCCTTCTAGCAACAGAAAGCAATGTTCCGCCTGTATGGCTCCATCCATCAAAGACATAAGCTACTTGTTCGGAAGTTGATTAGAATAGATTATTCATATCTTGAATGAGATTGAAATTCATCTTGACTGAAATTGACACAAATTAACCAAGAATCCTATATCACATAAAATGTGGTATGGCAGTGAATACATGACCATGGAAACCAAAGTTACTATCACATACTGCCCCCATCCAAAATTTGTTAGCCTAGTGGGTGACAGAATAAACTTTTGACGTCATAGATAATGCATCAGCTAAGAAAAGATACCTTGAAAGAATTGGGTGAGATGTAGGTAGGTAAATAGATGATGATGATGATAGATAGATAGATAGATCTATATATAGATATAAAGCTAAATGATAGAGAATAGATAGATGATAAATAGATGGATGATATAGATGTAGATATACACATAGGTGTAGGAATACATATAGATACATTGTGATATGTCCCTAAAGATAAAATACATGGCTACATGGTCCTGGGTCATAAAAGGAGTCAACAGGAGTGACTTTGCCAATGGTCATTCTTCATAACTCAATTGGAGAATGTCTACGTCCTATACCCACTTTTGGCAGTAGAAGTACTAGTTTCCAGAGAGAGCACAGTTCCAAAGGAAGACCCAAAAGACTGCTGTTGAAATTTAAGCTATGACTCCCATTCAGATCACACTCCTCATGCCAAGGCACACAAACAGTAAGGGAATGGTACTATACTAATTGGCTTAATTAATCAATCTATCCAGAGGAGGTGGGCTGCTGCTATACACTGAGGTCAGGAAAGAATATCTTTAGTGCTTAGTGATCCATAATGTACCTGTACATACTGCATGTTAATACTATTATGGACAAGTATAGTAGTAATGTCCTGAGAAGTGGTTGGGACGCTGAAGGTCTGGTTTAACCTGGGCAAATCATGTAGAGTGGTGGAAAGGTTAACTAAATGTGGAGATAATGATAAGTATCAGTTATAGCCTGGATATAAACTATGGCTGTGGTCTGTCTCTTTTAAGGTTATCCAGGGAAAAAGGCTATTCAGAATCTTGGAATAATATATGTCCACTCTGATAAATTTATAAGAAGTAAACCTGAGTGATATAGGAGATAGAATATGCTATATATAGTAAGGCACTCTGCCTAGATCCTCTGTTCATAGCCAACATACCCATCCCCCATCCCCCATCCTCTGGGAATATTATACCTACTTCTCTCAGTAGGAACTGCTTCAGTCACAGAGAACAGCTTCAAGAAATTACACCCTCTGCTAGGGAGGGGGCTGGCAGGACTGGTGCAAAAATGAATTGGAGGCAAATTTAACTGGCCATCTGAGCTCTAGCACTCCACAGGATTGGCTGAAGCTTTGGCTGTCATGTCATTGAGAGCGAACTTCTCCCTCTTCCCAATCTTGCCTTTCTTCCTTCCTTATAGGACTATATTTCAGGAGCACTCTTCGATAAGTATCTTGTATGTAACTGTCTCCTTAGAGTCAATTTCTAGGGAATTGATCCTAAGACAATATGCTTGAAAAATTCTGTCCTATTTAATCTGCCTACTGCCATTCTTTAAAATAAATAAATAAATAAACCACTGTTTTCTCTATCTAGCTTCTTATCAGAAACTATGTGAAGATGCCCATTCTAAAATCCATACGCTTTTTTTTAAACTATGTCCACATACCTCCTGGTGGCTCTCTGAACTTGCCATGTCCTCATTTGTTTGTAAATGTGTCTCTTTTATTGAAATTATTAGCTTTTTAAATGTAGAATAGTTTCCCTTAAAAGTTGTCCAATGCCCAATCGAGTCCTTAGTACATAAAGATGTTTCTTAATTGAAGGAAGAATTAGCTAAAATAGCTATTTACCAGGAAAAGACCAACAGCTTTAATGAGCTCTTACTTAAAAGATTCAGGAAGAAAACATGTAAGATTTAGGGCAGCTCAATTTAGCATTATTTATTACTCAGTAATGAAAATATATTTGTCTTTTTGCAGTTAAGGTATAAAAAAAGAAAGGTTTATATAGGTTATATAGGTGGAGAATAGGCAAGTACATATACATATATATATATACATATATATATATAAGCATATACATAAATCTATATGTATTTCCAGATTTTCTTAAGTAAGGTTGTTAAAATGCATTTCAATATCTTAATGAATTGTGAATTCCTAGCACTGGATCCTTCATATTCTTTTGTAACTACAAAAATGTATTTCATTGCCTTACTAGTATATGATTTTAAATTATCCACAGAGTCCATTAGCATAAATAATTGAGTCTTTACTAGATGTATAATGAGAAATATGGATGGCATGAGTCCAAAATCATACTAGAGTCAGTGTCTTTTTCTTTTATTAGTTATTAAAAGCTCTTTCTTGGACTATCAGTTTCTTGCCAGCTCACTTTGCCTTTTATCAATCCACAACTTCAGAACCTCTTACCAATCAATTCTGTTAGTCTTTGATTCATTTGTTCAACATTAATCTTCAATCACTTACTATGATTTCAGAAATGTTAGAGATTTTGGAACTATAATTAAAAAAAATAGTCAATCTTAGGAACTGAAAACAAGTAAAATTGTTAGAAATATGAGGGGGATATGGTAATAACATAGAAGCAAACTTATGCACAACTTCTCCTATCGCATTAAAATTATTGATGTATGTGGCTATAGATGTACAAAGAAGATGGTGTTATTATTAAAGGAGGAATGATGTGATTAAGCTCTGTACTTCATTTCCTCCTATGATTTTATACTTGAGGGAAAACTATATTTAATATGGGTATGAACTGAAGATTTAATATTTAAGCCTTTAATGACTGCCAAATTCGTTTATGCACAGCAGGGTCCTTCATTTTTTGCAATGGAATGCAATGGAAGTTGGTAAGAATTCTATATTTTAAATGTTTTTTTTATTGGTGATCTTCCCATATAGACACTAAGTTGTCCTGACACAATTGCTTAACACATAATACATTTTAATTAGTGAATTAATAATAAAATACATGTTTAGGAAAGGTGAAAACAGTGCTTCAGACAAAATGAATTTATGAATCTTCTCGATTCTCTCAGAATCAAAGAACATTTATCTTATACCAATGACTTGGAATTCTAATAGAGTAGAATAAGGAGAATTTTTGATACTTGGGATATACATACCTTTTATTCCCTAATCTTTTTTTTGAGAACAAATGGAGTTTGATTTAATGGATAAAATCCATTCAATATCATTGTCACTAATTTACATTTTATAAAGTATCACACAATCAATTTATGTTAAAGTTTTTCTTTTTAAAAACAATATTTCTTTATTTTGAGAGAGAGAGAACAATCAAGCAGGGGAGGGGCACAGAGAAAGAGGGAGACAGAGAATCCCAAGCAGACTCTGCACTGTCAGTACAGAGCCCAATGCAGGGCTTGAGCTCATGAAACATGAGATCATGACCTGAGTCCAAATCAAGAGTAGGATACTTAACTGACTGAGCCACCCTTGTGCTCCTATATTAAAGATTTTCTATATATACTTCCTGGAAGTATAGAGCCATAATATAAATTTATACAATGAGGATATTTTCTATTATTCAAATATTTTACAGATACAAATATTTGACAACAACTTGACTTTCATTTTTAACATATTTGTATACTTGAATTTAATTGCTTTCTTATGAAGTATCTGAACACTGAATTATACACCTGCTGTATGCACTCTCTCAATGTTGCCTGTCTCTGCTTCTTTACAGAAGTAACCTGATTTATTTTGTCTGAATTTTCCTTTTTCTTTCTCAGAAATATTCCTAATATTAGTTTATTGATTTTCATGGGCAAGTACAGCAAACACTGTTGGCTTAACAGCTATTCCTCTCTTCTCTGATTTCAGAACAATATTTTCTATCCTCATCTGTAGTTAGAGGTGACTGTAGAACAACCAGATATAAATTAGAATTGCTTGATGTGGTGGTTCCCTAGAAAGCTCTTTAAAAGAAGGCAGAGGGTGTCAGGATGGCCGAGCGGGCTAAGGCGCCGCGCCAGACTAAAAGAAGGCAGAGCCAAGGGTTTGTGGTAAAACCAATTATTTCCCTGGCTTGCTAGAATAGATTTTGTCCATCTCTTCACAGTTCCACATTTAGTGATATCATGCTGGCAGCTTGAGTTTAGCCATCATGGGATCTATACCACAGAAATTAGCAAATGCTACAAATCAGGGCTTTCCTCATCCTACCCTCATCCCACTCCTTAGAAATAGCTCACTAAAGGGGCGCCTGGGTGGCTCAGTCGGTTAAGCCTTCGACTTCGGCTCAGGTCAGATCTCACGTTCGTGGGTTCGAGCCCCGCGTCGGGCTCTGTGCTGACAGATAGCTCAGAGCCTGGAGCCTGCTTCCGATTCTGTATCTCCCTCTCTCTGACCCTCCCCCTTTCATGCTCTGTCTCTCTCTGTATCAAAAATAAATAAAAAACATTTAAAAAAATTAAAAAAAAAAAGAAATAGCTCACTAAAACACCACTGGGACAGAGTCTTGCCAGTTGCCTTTTACTTTTATTCTTTCTTTCTAAAGAAGAGTGATGTAAGTGGCAAAGTAATAACCACATATGGGCATCGCAGGCACAGTGGACCTGCCACATTAATCTTGGGTTGCTTACTTCCAAACTCTCTGTTAGCTGAGAGAATTTAAATTTCTGCTTTAGATAAGCCACTCTCAATATGCATTTTTCTGCAATTGGATACAGTTCTAACAAAATAGGGATTTTTTTTTGCAGGTGATCTGATCAGCTATGTTTCTTATAGAATAACAAGTCAATTATCACTATGGTTTTATAGAGAATTGTTATCTGACACATATGTTAGGGAGCAAAGGCACATCAAATGAGAATTGGTGAGTTTTAATTGGTAGAACTCACTTTGGCAACAGCTGGAATGACCTAGATTTTCTCTAGTGATACTCATTTATAAGAATACAGATTTCACATGGAAATTTACTGAGTATTTCAGGATGTAGGGTCACCTAAAATACATTATGGCCCAAACAACTCATAAAAGAAATATTAAATTAAATTGATATTCTTACATACACTGTC
The DNA here is from genome assembly GCF_006229205.1 of Suricata suricatta. NCBI lineage: Eukaryota > Metazoa > Chordata > Mammalia > Carnivora > Herpestidae > Suricata > Suricata suricatta. The sequence goes on from NC_043714.1 coordinate 29,644,662, forward strand.
ATCTGACTTGCATTTTCTGTATAGCCACTCCCAACTTTGCACAAAACTTAACAAGAAGCTATATAATAAATAAACAGTCACAAATATGTAAAGTACATCATCCCAAGCTTTGACTGAGAGTCACCCACTGCAGAAACGTGCATGAAATTTCCATTCTTCCAAATAACAATGGATGTGGAATGTGAAGCAGATCAGGAGCTTTTGCGGGGCATGCAGCTAAAAATAGAACAAAGTGATTCATCTAAAAGCCATATAAAGAACCTACATCCTTCTTGTACTATATGGCTTATAAATGCAACTTTGTGCTATTCCAAAAACTACAGGAAAAAAAAATAAGATAAAGAATTATAATTCGGGGAAATAAGCTATTTTAGTAACTTGACTAATGCAACAATATTCCAAGTTTGGTTTAGGAAAACTTTATACAATACATAAATGAATTTTGTCATTTGATTTCCAAATTCCACACTGTATATGTGTGTGTCTCTTTACCACCTTGTTATACTTTTATTTCTATGCAATATTTAGTGTTTCCTTTGTGTCTATCCTGCCTTGTTAAAATTTTGCATCTTTATTTCCTTTAAGAAAATTATACTAAAAGCATAAATAATAAAAGATGCTTTCAGGGTGTTATACTAATCACAAAAAGTCAATTCTTCTAAAACATTTATTGACCTTCTTAAGTAGTCTGATTATCGCCTCTGAAATAGGGAAATATTTTCTTTCAGACTCTGAGAAAGTAGCACCAAATACGTAAAATTGGGGATACATTTTTCTAGGTAAATAAACTGTTTATTAAAAGGCAAAAATCAACTCAATGTATGCAGGTTTTACATTTTTCATTTATGATTTTCTGCACGTTTCTGCAGTGGGTGACTCTCAGTCAAAGCTTGGGATGATGTACTTTTACATATTTGTGACTGTTTATTATATAGCTTCTTGTTAAGTTTTGTGCAAAGTTGGGAGTGGCTATACAGAAAATGCAAGTCAGATGACAGTGTATGTAAGAATATCAATTTAATTTAATATTTCTCTTATGAGTTGTTTGGACCATAATGTATTTTAGGGGACCCTACAAAATTTTTACATTTTTACCAGCATAAGGTGTGTAAGAATACCTTCAAAACCTCATTAGAAACGTGTATTCTCGTCCCCTCACCAAAGCGCTACTGATTCAGTTGCTCCGGACCAGCGAGGTTACATTTTCCATAGCATCTCACGTGTGTCTGCTACAAGTGAGCCTCAGCCCATGAATCTCAAAATATTAAATTAAAGGGAAAAATTTATACTCTAAAATTAAGAAAGTATTGTTCAATTTCTACCTGTTTTGGGTCAGGGAAGACTATGTCTTTTTTTTTTTTTTTTTTTTTTTTTACAGCATCAATATATATGACATAAAAGCAGTTCCAAGATAAAAGAAACTCACTTATCTGAATTTCTGAGGGAAAATTTGAAAATCCTTCTCAGTATATTTTATGTGGCCCCCAAAGTGTTTAGGATGAGGATGGGCTTGGATGTGGAAGAATGTGATTCATGACTCCTGGTTAAGCAAGATACTGACATTAAAAAATAGTCTATTATTCTGCTCACTGCCATAACAAAATACCACAGAAAGGGTAGCTTAAGCAACAAAAAATTTTTTTCACAAATCCAAAGGCTGGGAAGTCCAAGATCAAGGTGCCAGCAAGGCAGGTTTTATGCTGCGGGCTCTTCTCTTGGCTCGTAGGCAGCTGCAGTCTCCATGACTGCTCATATCACCTCTCCTCTGTGCAGAGAACGAAAGGCAGCCCTCTGACGTCTCTCCTTGTACGCACACTAATCCTGTGTGATCGGGGCCCTGCCTTATGACCTCATTGAACCTTAATTACTTCCTTAGAGGCCCCATGTCCAAGTATAACTCTACTAGCTGTTTGGAGTTCATGTGAATTTGGAAGGAATTGAAACATGTAGTTCATAACAGGTATGCATTTTTTAGATCTCCTGAACATTGATCTCAATAGCTATATTGTCCAAATATTACAGGTTAAAAGCCAAAATCAAAATTACTTCTAACCCTAAAATTATTTTTATTATTTCTTATGTCACTCCAAAATAGTTAATATCTCTTTTAAATCCACACAAGTAAATTAGAAAAAGACAAAAAATACAAGAGAATAAATGCAAAATATACATTAAAATGAGTTTGATTATAGTGTAAAAGAGGGAAAAACATAGAAAAAGGAATGATTTGTGTAATACAATGCTATTTATGTGAAGTTACATGTACAATTATAAGACTAAGAAATATTTGTAATTTCTAAGTATGTCAACAAATAAAAAGAAACATCCCCAGACATCATAATGGTGCTTTGTGAGGAGGAATAGGAACAAGAGTAGGGAATAGTGTTAAAAAAAAAAGACTGAAAATAAAATATAAAATGATAGAGACATCAACTGGACTGATAATAATATTATGTTACATCATGCAGGTATGTGACTAATCTGATTAACTCACCTTTATATGAGAACCATTTAAAAAAAAGAAAGAGGAATGCATGAACAAATAATTCACTTAACAAAACCAACTGCTAAAAAACTTGTGAAAATGTCCCTTGTTTTTCTAAAAGATGAGATTCATTTGTCTATAGTATTGGAAAACTTAATTAATTCTGGCAAGTGTATGGTTAAATTTGCAATTATATAAGGCAAAAGGAACTAAATTGTAATCTTTATAAACTTATTTTTGCCATATTGATCGATTCTTAGTAAACTTAACTCTCAATAGTTCATTCTAAACATATGACCTAAGAAAACTGAATTCTTTAAAAATAAATAAAAAATATTCCAACTCAAAAATAAAAATACTAACATCAAAATAATAACAATCATTTAACTATGTATGATTATACATACATCTTATATGTATATATATGCTTATGTATGCTTATATGTAAGTGAATTGAATGACAGACAAGATATGAGGGACGTGTAGGAGGAATGAGGATTAGTTTGTTATGACAACATAATAACATTATCCATGAAGTGGTATAATGTTATTTGAAAGAGGAATTTGATTTACTGTAAATGTATATTGCAAACTCTAAAGCAACTACCAAATAAAAAGGTAAAAAAGATGTATAATCAATATGCCAGGAACTGAGAAAGAAATGGAATCATAAAATGCTTAATTAAACTCACAAAAGACAGGGGCGCCTGGGTGACTCTGTTGGTTGTACAAACAATTTTTTATTTCAGCTCAGGTTATGATCCCGAAGTGGTGGGATCAAATCCTGAATCAGACTCCATGCTGAGCATTTAGCCTGCTTAAGATTCTCTCACTCCTCTGACCTTCTCCCCGACTCATACTCTCTTTTCTCTTTCTTTCTCTCTCTCAAATAAAAATAAATAAATAAATTAATTTCAATTTCTTTTTTTTTAAACTTATTTATTTTTGAGAGAGAGAGAGACAGAGTGTGAGCTGGAAGGGGCAGAGAGAGAGGGAGATATAGAATCCGAAGCTGGCTTCAGGCTCTGAGCTGTCAGCACAGAGCCCAATGTGGGGCTCAAATTCACAGACCGAGAGATCATGACCTGAACTGAAGTCGGACACTCAACCGACTGAGCCAACCAGGTACCCTTAAATTAAATTTTAAAATAACCACAAAAAATACAGAAAAAAGAGTGGAATAGAAAAGTAAGAACAAAGATGAGGGCAAACAGAAAAGAGTGCTAAAAAGGGTATTATATCAGTAGTGGTCTAAATGTAACAACTAAATGGCATAGATTTAGTCACAGTCACTCACATAGAGTGAATCAAAAGAAAGACTCAACTAAATATGTAGAAGAAACCCACTTTAAATATAAGAAATTTATGGATTAAAACCAAATGGCTAGAGAAAAATATACATGCTAATACTTATCAGAAAAGGCAAGAGTACTAGGGACTTCTGGGTGGCTCAGTCACTTAAACGTCCAAGTTCACCTTAGGTCATGATCTCACCATTTGTGAGTTCAAGCTTCATGTTAGGCTCTGTGCTGACAGCTAGCTCAGACCCTGGAGCCTGCTTCAGATTCTGTATCTCCCTCCCTCTCTGACCCTCTCCTAATTGTGCTGTCTCTGTCTCTCAAAGTTAAATACAATAAATAAAATTTAAAAAATAAAAAAATAGCAAGAGTGGTTTTATTAATTTCAGACAGAACAGACTTCAAAGAAGGAAAACTATCAGGGATTAAGAAGGGCATTACATAATGATAAAGAAGCCAATTCTCCAAGAAGACATAACAATCCTTAACAAGTATGTTCCTGACAACAGAGCCTCAAACTATGTGAGACAAAAACCGAGAGCTGCAAGAAGAAGTAGATGAATGTACTATCTGTCATAGTTGGAGCCTTCAACACCCTTTCTTAGAAATGGACAAATCCAGCAGGCAAAAATCAGTAAGGACAGAGTTGAACTCAACAACACCATCAGTTGATTAGGTATAAAGTACGTCTAAACACTACTTCTATGAACAACAGCAGAGTGCACATTCTTCTTCAGCTTGCCGTGGAAGACTCCCCAAAGTAGACTACATTCTGAGCCATAAAATATACCTTAACAAATTTAAAAGAATAGACATTATACAATGACTGCTCTCACCACAGGGGAAATAAATATAGACCTCAATAACAGAAAGGTAACTTGAAAGTCCCAAAATATGTGGAGATTAAACAGTGCACTTCTAAAAAAAAACATGTGAGAGAAGAAATCTCAAGGGTAATTAAAATATTTTTAAGTAAATGAAAAGGAAAACAGCAGTTGTGACAAATGTATTGTTCTAGTGATGGAGAACAGATGATGTGTGAGAGGGTTATGCACGTGTGGCGATGGGATATTTGGGAAATCTCTTTACTCTCCATTTTTGCTGTGAACCTTAAACTGCCCTAAAAATATTCTTTTTTTTCTTTTTAAATGTATTTATTTATTTGAATCCTAGTTAACATACAGTGTACTAATGGTTTCATAAATAGAATTTAGTGATTCATGAGTTACATTTAACACCCAGTGATCATCCCAATAAGAGCCCTCCTTAATGCCCATCACCCATTTAGCTCATCCCCTCCACCCAACACCCCCCACAACCCTCAGTTTGTTCTCAAAAGATAAAGCCTTAATAAAAAAAAGTTCTATTGGATGCTCTAGGAAGACCAAAAAATCAGAATTTAGTTCTAATAATGGAAATTTGATCCATGAAACATATTTTCTGAGAAGGAAACTTAAAGGAAAAAGTGGCTTTGGGTTAAAACTTTAACCAATAAAGTTAAAACTTTCTTTTCAGTACTAAATCCGGTACTGTGCAACATAGGTTGTAATAAGTAGTGAAATAGCACAGGATACTAGATCTTAGGATGTTTTATGTTTTGCATGACTTTGGGAAGGTAATTAACAGTGTAAGATCCTCAAGGTCCTTAGACATATGTAAATTTGTGGTAGAAATACTTAGGCTTCAAGGAGATAACATAAAAAACTACCGCTGAGGGGTGCCTGGGTGGCTCAGTCAGTTAAGCCTCCGGCTTCGGCTCAGGTCAGATCTCACCTTCGTGTGTTTGAGCCCCACATCAGGCTCTGTGCTGACAGCTAGCTCAGAGCCTGGAGCCTGCTTTCAGTTCTGTGTCTCCTTCTCTCTCTTCCCCCCCACACCCCCATGCTCTGTCTCTCTCTGTATCAAAAATTAAAAAAAAAACCAAACATTAAAAACTTTAAAAAAAAACTACCGCTGAGATTGCCATATAATAGGCTTTCAAAAAACACCACATATTTTTGCTATATGCTCTCCCATAATAATGTGATACAGCATATTATTAGGACTTCTTAGTGGTTCTTACAAGCTTCTTTTGATGTTAAACAGGTAAAGTCTCACTTAGATGTCTTGTCATGTTTCATTTTACTAATTGCCGGGAAATAATCATGACAAAAGGGGTTAAATATATTCTTTATATATATATGTGTGTGTGTGTGTATATATATGTATGTATGTATATATGTTATTAATTAATAACTTATGTATAAACTTGGATATAAAATATATTTCACACTTGGAATGCAACATTAATATTCTTGTTGCATAAGTATGCTCTATCTTATTCTTTGCAGCTTCTTAGAAAAATCAGATAGCTGAAGCAGTACTAGAAATAGATTGCCAATACATAAAAGGTTTCTTTTCACTTTAATTGGTGCATGACATTTTGGTTTACAGGTAATATGTATCTTTAATCTGAATTGCACAGCGTTTAACTTGCTATAGTTAAATGCTCAAAAAATGAATGACCTTACATTTACCAAAATCTAAACTGGGTAGCGAAGCTCACAGCTGAAGCATTTATCTTGATAATAGCCAAGAAGTCAATTGAATTTCTTTTCCAAAGAAGAACTGAGTCACTTTGAGCTATTTTCAGTAAATTTTATGTTTGTTCACTCAAGTCAGGGGCTCAAAGAGAATTGTTTACATTTTGTAAACACTCAGATAAAGTATATTTAGTTGAGAGAATATAAGAATTTCTCCATATCTTTATGTAGTCTAATGATCTTTAAGATAAAAAAAATAGGTTTTTATTTAAATTCCAATTAGTTAACCTACAGTGTAATATTAGTGACAAGTGTGCAATGCAGTGATTCAGTACTTCCATATAGCACCAGGTGCTCATCACAAGTGCCCTCCTTAATCCCCCTCATGAGGCAAATGATTTTATTCTTAAAAGTTTCCTGCATACGTGACATGTCTACATACATCATAATAAAAAGGTGTTTTTATTTTGTTGTTTTGTTTATAAATTTAGAGCTGACTTAGGTTTACAGTTTGCTATGTTTTTTCTTCAGTTCCCCTTTTATAAATTTGACAGTACCTATTTTAAAATGAGTGATGTGATACTTTTATTAGTTTCATTCCAAGAGTAACTTTGCAGTCAGATATAGTATCAAATGTAAAGCTTACTAAAAAGGCCATAAAAAAACTGTAATCATGAACCAGGTGTAACAGACTCAAATAAGCAGCAGTGTCCTCACTGATTGGTACCATTTGTAAAGTTTAAATTACTGAACAGCAGTGAATCATTCTCCTTCATTCTTTTCAACAGTCTGAAGTTAGCAAATGCTTTAGGCCTAGGTAATGATGGGGCAGGAAGAGCACATTATCAGCTTGTTGGCGCCCTGCGTGCTGTGTAATGTAGCGCACAACCGTGTCTCTGCCATTTCCATTTGTGACAATTTACGACGGGCAGGTATTTGATCCTTCAGGGCGTATATTCAATATCAGTATGAAGAAAATGTAAGCCATTCAAAGAACAATGAATATTGGTAGAGCTTTATAATTTTTTTAACATTTATTTATTTTTGAGACAGTGTGAGCGGGGGAGGGGCAGAGAGAGAGGGGGACATAGAATCTGAAGCAGGCTCCATCCAAGCTCCAGGCTGTCAGCAAAGAGCCCGACGTGGGGCTTGATTCCACAACTGTGAGATCATGACCTAAGCCAAAGTCAGATGCTTAATTGACTGAGCCATCCAGGCGCCTTGATAATGTTTTTTTTTTTTTTAATGTTTATTTTAAGAGAGAGTGAGTTGGCGAGGGGCAGAGTGAGGGTGACAGAATCCAAGCAGGCTCCACACTGTCAGTGCAGAGCCCAATATGGAGCTCAAAGCAAGGAGTCAGACGCCTAACTGAGCCACCCAGGCGCCCCAAGAATTATGTTTTGAGCAACTACCATGTGATACTCTCTTAAATCTCAAATCTATCTATTATCTTGATTTTACCGATTAGGAAATACAGGTTTACAAAGTCAAAGCAATCAAAAATATGTTTGTTTCTTGGGTTGAGATTTGAATTTACAATTTCCTAATTCCACAATAACGTACTAGGCATAGGCTCAATCACAGATAAATTCAAACAGAGGAAATTTTTATTTTTCTAAGTTGCCCCATTTTCCCCTTATAATGTTGACCTGGAAAAGTTATTCTTTCATTTATCTGTTATTCACTTCATTTATTTATGTAGGTAAACAGTGAGGCTTTAATAAATGTCATTTCTAAGATGCAAGGACTTCCCTGGCACATATAGTTTGCTCTCCTACTAGGAGGCAGGAACATGTTAAAAAGTCAGGAGGTCTTGTCTGTTTTCTAAAGGGTCCTGGAGTGTGGGGACACACATCATTTCCTTTCTTTTCCATTAAGGATGGCATGGTCAATAGGGGACTCATATTGCAATGGGATCAGGAAAAGACAATTTCCAACTACGAGCTCTAAATCTCAGTTTAAATGTATTAGTATGGACAAAGGAGAAAGTAGATCTTAGTGGACACACTTCCTGTGTGCCACAACCACTCTAATCCGCACAAACCAAACTGTTGTGGGTCCTGGAGAAGACACGGCCTGTGGTTAATCCTCAAGCTGGACCCAGACAGTGGAGGCTCCTCACCACCTCCTTGAAATATATGTTCTGTCCACCATTCACATGGTGGGAGCTGTTTCCATGGAAGTCATTTTCAAAGACTCAGGCTTGAGAGAGCAATGTGTTGTCAAGACCGTCTGAACAGTATATATGACTGAACCCAGCTAAGGTCTCTGTGTAAACTTTTAAGATATTAATAGTGGGTGAGGAGACCTACTTGTCTTGATGCTGCCCCAAGCCAGTCTTGTGTATAAATTCCCTTGCTTATTAAACTGCCATCCACAATCTGAAATCTGCCTCTTTCTACAGTCTCTCTCTGCCCTCTGTGTATTTCAAGCCCACACTACCCTTTCCTGGAAACTCATCCACACATTATTTTTTTTTTTATCTTAAACTTTGTTCTTAATCTAGTGTACTCCCTGTTGTTATGGCTTTTCTGTGGAATGACAAAGTACCAACCAGGATTCCAGCCAGAGGCCACACTATATCCTTCGAATTAGTTCAAACAGCAACAACACATAGTGCTCTGAGTGTCGTTATTAATATGAACCCAAGAACAAACAAGGTAAAAATTAGGTCTGTTTCAAAGAAATGAAATTTCAGAGGGAATTTTCAAGTTTCATATGAAGGAGACATATTAGTTATATGTAGTTTATAGAGTGGATTTGCATGTAGAAAAGATGACACAGCATGAGCAAAGAGAAGATCTTAAGTGTTCACTTTGATGACATCTGTCTATCTATGTCTGTCTGCCTGTCTGTCTATCTATCATCTTAATCTTTCATCATCATCTACCTACCCGCAGGGCATGATCATTTATGTATCCACGTCATCATGGGTACCAGTAATTTTTTTTTCTTTTTATACTGTGTGGTATATATGCGAATGTGCTCTATTTTTCTAATCTGTTCTCATGTTGATGATGCACATCTGGGTTATTTCCACTTTAGGGACATAATGAATGCAGATTCTATGAATGTTCTTATGTAAGTTTTTTTATAGACATAGCTTCATTATGCTTAGCCTACTCAGGTGCAGAAATACTGCATCATAGGGTAACTATTTTTAGCTTTATAATAAACTGTCATCGTGAGTGCATCACCAGCAACATGTGGGTGTCTAGTTGCTCCAATTCGATACCATTATATACTGTGTGTGTGCATGTGTACATTTTTGGCCATGTTAGAGTGTGTTAGAGTATTTTAATGTTTTAAAATGCATTTCCCTAATTGCTAATAATGTTGAGTATAGTTCATGTATTTATTGGATATTTGTGTATTTTCTATCTTCTTTTGTTATTTGTTTTGCACATATTTAAATAGATTTCATTTTTATTTTTAAGGGATTCCTTTATATATTGTGTATAGGAACATGTATTATTCATATCTTACTAGTCTATAACATGCTTATTCATTTTCAAAATGCATATTTGTAGTAGAAAACAAATTTCTTTGTGTGAGACAGAGAGCATGAGGCGGGAGGGGAAGAGATTGAGAAGGGCACAGACGATCTGAACTGGGCTCCGTGCTGACAGCAGCAAGCTCTATGCGGGGCTCAAACTCACGAACCGCAAGATCATGACCTGAGCCCAAGTTGGACACTCAACTGACTGAGCCACCCAGGTGCCCCAGTAGAAACTTTTTAATGAAAATTAGATTTTTCATTTCTTGTCTTTAATGAGTATTTTCAAAGTCCTTTTTAAGAAAACTTTGTCCACCCCAAGGTTGTGAAGATACTCCCTTATCTTTTCTCCTAGAAATTTATAGTTTGGGTCTTTATGTTTATGTTAATGGTTCTAACTTTTATGTTCAGGTATATGGTCCATCTCAAAGTAATAATTGTGTAAGGGTGACTAGTTAGTTTAGGCTAGTAATTTTCCATATAGGTATCCAGCAGTTTCATTTATTAAAAAACTTTTCATTTTCCATTGAATTGACCTAGTGTCTTGCTTAAAACATTTTCTTGACTAAATACCTGTGGAACTATTTCTTGACTCTCAATGTGTTCCTTTGACTTTTATGTTTATGCCTATACTAATAACATACTGTCTTGATAGTTATAGCATTATAGCAATCCTTAAATGAGGTATTTAAGTTCCCCAGTGTTGTTTTAATTATTCAGTATTGTTTTTGCTCTTCTTTATACCTTCCATTTCTATGTAAATTTTAGAATAGGTTTGTATCACTTTCCGAAAATTTTCTCTGTGCTCTCATTTTGTTATTCTTTCACAAGATTATTTAAAATAATTATGGTTATTTTAAAGTAGTTTCAAATTCTTCCATACCTTAAATTACTAAATCTGGGTAGTTTCCGTATATGTTCCTATGGACTATTTAATCTGTCAGCCATATAGACATGGTCTTGCTTTTTCATGTAGACGTGAATTTTTTTTTGTTGTGTAAAAGAACATTGGAGATTAAGTTAAATAATATCCCTCCATATGACAAGTATCATTTTTTTTTTTTTTGGTCAGGTCACTAATACTGGGGATGTGTTCATCTAATCTTTGGTGTAGCTGCTTCTAGGGTTTATTGACTTCTATTAGATTCAGTCTACTAGTGGCTTCAAATATATAGAGAATGGCATAAGGATTTTCTCTTCAAAGACTCTTAGGATCTGAGAACTGGAAAGGTTCTAGCCTTAGACACTTTATAGCTAGAGAATTTCTCCTTTCGGCCAAGATGAAGTAACATGGACTCCATGTTACCCTCTCATCTGAAGCATCCTAAAAAAAAAAAATAGCAGAAAACACACTTGAAACAACAACTATCTAAACACTAGATAACAGGAAACAAAGTATAGTGATCCTTGAAAGACTGGGAACAAATGAGGTGAGCTTTGTGATTGCCCAAGGTTGTTTTCTGAGGAGAGTTTCCAGGCTGTGGTATAGTGGGAGAACCCAAGTGGATCTCAGCAGACTCCCCACATTGAGAGGTAGAGCTGAGAACCCAAGGAGGCCAAAGGGGCTAGAGTTCGCAAGCCAGTACAGAGGGTCCCCTGAAGTATTCAGGTGAGTACTGATCAGCAAATGCACATGAGGACACTACCGTGCTTGAGAAAGAATTACCCAAAAGGATTAGACACAGTAGTACATGGCACTCCCACAAGACCATAAATAGTGCCTGTTGCCAGCTGCAATACTGTGAAATTTCAAAATGATATGCACAAAAGGATCTTGCCCAAGGGGGCTCAGTTGTGGGGAATAATTGGCTCTAGACTAAACATGCCTTTGGTCTCTCTAATAAAGCAAGACACAAAAGGATCCAAGTTTCCAAGTATCTTAATTGTACCTAATAACACAATACAAAATCAAAAATATCTGGCAATTAAGAAACCAAAAATGCATAGATGCAGTAACATATGATTGTAGTAAGAATAAAAATAAATAAATTGAAACTTACATTGTGCTTTCTACTCTTGTCACTAAACACTATATTTTAATAATTTATTCCTGTTGCTATCTTACATCTGTTCTGTTGCTTCTAATTGTTGCATAATACTTCCTAGTGCTCATCTGTCACATTATAGCTACCATTTCTCTTGGAAAAGAGCTTATGGCCAAATCACTACCAGCACAATCAGTGCTGCAATAATGTCTTCTTATTTACCTGCTCCGCAATTGCTCATTGGTCTTTAATCTATTCTCATAATCATTATTCATATGTATTTCTTAAATCCATTCACCTTACACGCTTCATTCTACAGCTTTTGTTCACCCAGTGTCTTAAACCTTTCAGTTTATAAGCAGTCCTTGGAATCCAGTACGGCAACACGAGACTTGGAGGATTTTCTCACTGAAAAGAGATTTTGAGTAACCACATGCCAAATCTGACTTTCTCCAGCAGTTTTAGCAAAATCAAAAGAAAAAATATGAGTCAAAAAAGAACACAAGGTAAATAAACTTGAAATGGGTTACTTGGAAAGAAGGTAGAAAATTCAATCAAAATACTATAAGAATAACTAAGGTGTGGTGTCAAAGTGCTTAAATAATCTATGAGACAAGGGTGATACTAAAATTATATTTATGAAGTGTACTTTATGTCATTGTGTTTTTCAGTTAAACTTAGGTTTGTGTTATGCTTTATATTTTTCATACCTTTCATGATAAAATACATTAAAGAGTATTTCAATCATCAAAAAACTATCATCTTTTCTTCTTTTTGTAAATGTTTCTTGCAATTATGGAAATTGCCTTCAAAATTCATTTAATATTCATACTGGAATAAAGCATCTGTTGTGGCAGATGGGGCAAATGACATCAAGTTCAGCTGTTTAAATAACCCTTAAGGATCAATGTGTAGTTTACAAAAATAATTTGTAATTCATTTTAGATTAATTAATTTGAATTTATGGTGTTCCATAAAGCATACTGCAGCTGCTCCCAGCACTGAATTGATTATATACAACCAGTTACTCCTCTTAAAACATGCATTTTGACAGAGAGAAGAGAATACTCCCCTTAATTATTTAGCTTTATCAGTGAACACAATCTTCAAAAAAATTGATAAATTTTTAGGTAAATAGCATACCTGAACATGAAAATTTACTTGCATAATTATCTAGCTGTTTAAATTTCTATACTGTAGAATTTCATTATTTCAAGGATAGTATAAACAGATACAAACAAGTTTACTCAAATATTTTTGAATACATATATCTATCTATATTTTCTTTTCTCATTGACCTCTACCCCTCTACAAGATGTGGAGGAAAATAAGCATGTATTTTGCACTTACAATAAAAAAGACCTGAGGCAATTAAATTCTATTTTTGGATGAGATTTAAGAGAAATGATAGCTATAATTTAGCACAAGATTTGTAAGATACAAATGCAATTATATGTAAAACAGATACTTTTTGGCTCTTGTGAGAATTCATTAACTATTAGAGCCAGTTTTCAATTTTCATTGGCAGAGGTTAAAATCTTCAGAAAATTCGCTGACAAATAATCTCACATAATTTTACTATTTTTTAAAATATTCTTGTGCATAAAATAAATACTTTGACTTTTGACTGAATGTTTATAATAATTATTGGTTGGAGTCTATAATGAATTTTTTCACATTTTTATTACACATTTTGTGGGGTTTTCCCCCCAATGCTTTTTTTCTTCCTCCTTTTATCTTGTGTTTCTACCTAAAACACAGAAATACTTTAGTTATATCAACTCTAAACTTGCAGTAAATATGGATGTTTCAATTTCTGGCAGTACTAAAATTTGCCTTTTATGATTCTCTTGCTAGGACATACTGAGAATATTCCAAGTAGACCACAATCATAAACTCAAGAGAGTCTATCACTTAGTTGCTTGCACAATAGCAGAAAACTTATTTCAGGAGGGAAAAAGTTCACCAAACCAGTATTATTACCATCATTTACACAAAGTCACAGTCTTGTAACTTACAAAAGCCCACAGGGCTACTAGATTTTTATTCTTTTTGGAGTTATGAAATTCTTATCTGCCCCAAGAGTGGCTTTTTCTGAGAATCTCAGTCCCTTTATTATAAAGATGCAAAAGAAAACAATTCACAGCTCCCTATAGGTAAGCATATTTAATCATGTAGACCTCCTTTCCTCACACAGGTTTTTTTTTTTTTTTTCATTTAGGCTCTTTTGTCTGATTATGAAATGTATTAGGATTAGTATCCCAAATCAGCAATAAATTACCACTTTCTCTGACTTGTCCTACAAGTATTTAAAAATACCCTATCTCAGAAGGTACTGTTTCACATTGAGGTGAGTCTTGCTATTGATCCAATCATAATTACTTGTTACACTTTTTTAGTGGCTGAGTCATTACCATTATATATTTAAATAAATTCTAATATTGCTAAGTTCTCCTGTGCCCCCACACACATTGTTTTACATGCAGTCTTTGGCTAGCCTTTTGCTTATGGACCTCAGACATTACACATTTGTGTGGGTATGTTCAAGCCAAATCTAGTTCTTCATTGTTTCTTCTGTCATTTCCTACAGCAGTTTTTTAAATTTCACTACTGTCCTAAAGCTAACCTTTATCGTCTACAATTCCCTTAAAGATTACCTTTGGTTTTACTTAGTGTAGGAATAGGTATAATGTGCTGTAAACTTCATTTGGCAGAATATATTTATTTTAGATAGACTTATTTGCCCTTAAACACAAAATAGCCTTTCTTTTCAAATATGTATGAACCATACAGAAAATTTAGTCATATATCAGATTACTAAGTACATCCAGTAAAAGTCCAGAATCTATTCAACATACCTACAACACTCAGTTACAAAGATGCAATAAAATGTCCAAATAAGAAAAAATGGACAAAGAATATGAGTAGACAATTTAAAAAGAGAAAACTATGAGTAGCTAATAAGAAGATACAAGTATTTCTAATCCCTAGTCATTTAGAAAGTTAAATCAGCAGGGGCGCCTGAGTGGCTCAGTGGGTTAAGCCTCTGGCTTCGGCTCAGGTCAGATCTCACGTTCATGGGTTTGAGCCCCGTGTCAGGCTCTGTGCTGACAGCTCAGAGCCTGGAGCCTGCTTCCGGTTCTGTGTCTCCTTCTCTCTCTGCTCCTCCCCCTCTCATGCTCTGTCTCTCTATCAGAAATAAATAAAAACATTTAAAAAAAAAAGAAAGTTAAATCAGCAGATAAATATTTTTAACCCCTCAAATAGAAATTTAAAATAAATTATATGTATCACATTGAAGGTTGGTGAGAATGTGAAGAGATGGCTAAACTTATACTCTCTTGTAGAAGCAAAAATTTAGTCTTTAAAAAATACATTGATACAGGGATGCTAGGGTGGCTCAATCAGTTGAGTGTTCTACTCTTAATGTTGGCTCAAGTCATGATACCTGGGTGGTGGGATCAAGCCCCATGTAAGGCCCTGCACTAAGCATGGAGCCTGCTTAACATTCTTTCTCTCTCTCTCTCTCTCTCTCTCTCTCTCTCTCTCCTTCACTCATGTTCTCTCTCTCTCTAGTAAAATAAATAATTTTATATATGTATATTATATGTATATAATATATATATGCTATATATGCTTCTTAACTTAGTTCCATTATGAACCCCTTTTCTAGAGTAATGTGTGTTCATATACACAATAACTACAGAGAAAATCTTTATTACAGCCTTATGTATATATTAATAAGTAACAGGAAATAACCTAATGATAAACCAAAAGAAGAATTGTTAAATGTGCTGTATCCATCTTATTAATTTTGTGTGGCAATTAGACAATACTATATGGACTATATAGAATGATCTCCATAGCATATTATCACATAAGGAAGTTTTGGAATGATACATATGATTTTATCCTATTCATAAAAAATAATGCAAATATGTAATGAAAGATTATATACATATATACAAGTATATGTTTGGTCTACACATATATATGTTGTGTGTGTGTGTGTGTGTGTGTGTGTGTATATACATACACACCTATATATATAGAAAGAAGATATTTCAATAAATGTGTTGAAAGAAAAATACCTGAAAAAATACACACTGCACTCACATTGGTGGTTATATTTAAAGAACGAATATTGTAAAATTTCTCTACAGGGAAGAAATGGTAGTGGTTCAAAAATGGGTACTATTGGTTTGCAACCTTGGGAATACCCTGAATTCAAAATTTGTCCCAGACACTGAGGTCTCGGACAGAGAGAAGAAAGAAGTGGACTACTTCAGATTGGTAGGCAGCAGATTTAATAACACAAGTGATCTTGCATAGGAGGCTTGTCTTGGGTGGCCACAAGACAGAGAGATCTCAGAACCCACCACCAGAAACTTAAAAGTTTACACTGAGGTTTCAACTAGCTTCCGATACACGTTTAGTACAGATCGTTTCAACAGCATCTTACTCTCTCAATCTACATCTTTGAAACATCTGTTATTATGGGAATATTAGGACAGATATATATTCAGAGGACAGGGGAGTGGGCAAGAAGCCTCTGATTGCCCTGGTCCAGCTGACAGGCCAACTGGTGTTAGTGCCCTCTTGGTGACCCTCTCCCTAGGTACCTTTTGTCAATTTTACAGAAGTATAATTTTAAAATAAACATAAAGGAGGAGATCTGGGAGCATTGACTCAGCAAAAGACTTTTTAAAATATGAGAGAGAAAAAGGTTGTACTTACAATGAATGATATTTTCCTGGTTCCTTTTAGCAGATCATTCATGTTTAATGGCATAAGTAGTTCCCAGGTACAGGAAGACTAGCAAGTGGAAGCGTTGATGGCCTTCCTCACCTGTTAGTAATTAGAGAAGCAATTACTGCCCCTAGACAGACTAACAGATAATTGGCTGAACACCATTTTTAACAGCAATTTCTTAATTCTGAAGAGACTAAAAATTGGCATATGCAAAACAAGATAAGTGAAGTAGTTTTATTTTAAATAAAATAACCAAGTTGGAATAAACCTACATTAGAATATCAATTTTTTCCTTACCAGAACAACTCAGAACACAAAACATCTGCCTCTCATTTCTTTTTCTTGCCCATTTTACATGTCAGATATCAGATCAACAATGATTCTTTATTCTAATAATGGTTAGGTTGCTTTAGAAGGCCCAAATATTTTACCAAAAAGTGACTGGGAATTTCTGGCTTGTCCATGTGATATAGCTATTTTAACACTGGTTTAAGAGATGTCTACTTTTTATTTAAGTCTCTGTTGGTTGGGATGATTAATTTTGCTTTTGGCAAACCTATAAACAAGAAAAAAAAAATCCACTTGGTGAAGGAGAGAGATTAGGCCAAACACTAAAACCAAATCTTGACCCTTCTTGACTAGGTAAGAATTACAAAGGAAGTTCTTGCTGCTGTGATTTATTTATTGGTTCCACAACGGATTCTGTATTTAACTCAACTACATTTGCTGACAAGGGCTTTTGTCTTTAAAGCTAAAAGAAGAAAACCTACAGATCATATTATTTCAAAGGATCAGATAAAACAAAGAATACCAAGTCTCCAGAGAAATACTGTAAATGCTCTGAACTTCACTGTACACACAACAAACATTTTTGAAGCTGTAGGATTTACGGATAACTTATTCAATCCAAGATTCCTAATTATAACAATTGCAAAACAGTTGTAGGTTTCCACATTCATTCCTCAAAAAAGTCCAGCGCTAGTGCAGGAAAATGCTCTCCGGGTTATGATTCTAGCAATCTTTAACCAGTGCATCTATTAGTATTACCACGTAATTAATAGAAGCATCTACATTATCACTTCTATGTGAGAATTTGACACAAAGGCCATCTTTGAGTAAATAATCATCATTTAAGTTTTGCTTTTCAGAGTTTGAAAATGCAGGGGTAAATCACAACAACCCATCCTTTAGCCCTTCCTTCAAGAAAAATAATATATTATACTTTTACCATTTGGCCATTTTTGTTTATTTATTTTTTATTTTTTGTTTCAAGTTTTTATTTAGATTCCAGCTAGTTAACACATAGTGTAATATTAGTTTCAGGAGTAGAATTTAGTGATTCATCACTTACATACAACACTCAGTACTCATCACAACAAGTGCCCTCCTCAATGCCCATCATTCATTTAACCCATCCCCCAACCCACCTTCCCTCCAGCAACCTTTAGTTTGTTCTTTACAGTTAAAAGTCTGTTTTGTGGTTTGTCTCTCTCTCCTTTTCCACCCTATGTTCATGTTTTATTTCTTAAATTCTACAAAACACAGGAAACAACAAATGTTGGCAAGGCTATGGTGAAAGGGGCACCCTCCTACACTGTTGGTGGGAATGTAAACTGATGCAGCCGCTCTGGAAAACAGTGTGGAGGTTCCTCAAAGAGTGAAAAATAGAACTACCAGGGCTCCTGGGTGGCTCAGTTGGGTAAGTGTACGAATTTGGCTTAAGTCATGATCTGTGGTTCTGAGTTTGAGCCTTGTGTAGGTCTCTGTGCTGACAGCCCAGAGCCTGGAGCCTGCTTTGGATTCTGTGTCCCTTCTCTCTCTGCCCCTTCCCCACTTGCACTCTATCTCTCTTTCAAAAATAAATAAATATTTAAAAAATTTAAAAAATAGAATTATCAGGTCCAACAATGACACTCCTAGGTATTTACCCAAAGGATACAAAAATACTGATTTGAAGGGATACATGCACTCCAATGTTTATAGCACCATTATCAATAATAGCCAAACTATGGAAAGATCACAGATGTGCATCAACTAATAAATGGTAAAGAAGTGGTATACGTGTGTCTGTGTGTGTGTGTGTGTGTGTGTGTGTGTATGCAGTGGAATATTATTCATCTATAAACAAGAATGAAATCTTGCCATTTGCAATGATATGGAGGAAGCTAGAGTATATATATAC
Organism: Suricata suricatta; assembly: GCF_006229205.1. Taxonomy (NCBI): domain Eukaryota; kingdom Metazoa; phylum Chordata; class Mammalia; order Carnivora; family Herpestidae; genus Suricata; species Suricata suricatta. The sequence goes on from NC_043714.1 coordinate 29,663,382, forward strand.
TAAGCAAAATAAGTCAGTCAGAAAGCATATATTGTTTTATTTTTATTTTTTTATAATAGTTTATTGTCAAATTAGTTTCCATATAACACCCAGTGCTTCTCTCCACAAGTGCCCCCCACCATGACCATCACCCCTCCCCCCTCCCCCCTCAATCCATGGTTCGTCTCCAGTATTCAGTAGTCTCCCTTGATCTGTGTCCCTCACTCTTCCCCACTCTCTTCCCCCTTCCTCTCCCCATGGTCCCCTGTCAGGTCTCTCCTGTTAGACCTATGAATGCAAACATATGGTATCTGTCCTTCTCTGCCTGACTTATTTCACTTAGCATGACACCCTCAAGGTCCATCCACTTTCCTACAAATGGCCATATTGTTTTAAATGTATTTTCCACTGTAATCTTTTCCACATACTCAAAATCTTTTTTTTAATGTGTTTTTTTAGCTGGATGTTCTTTATTCTAGATGTTAAACTGCCTAATCTTAGATACAAATCTCTCAAAGGAAAGTAATTTCTTTAGGACTCTCTAAGCTCTTTAGACCAAATAACTACTACATTTCCTTTGTTCACTGCTGAATGCAATGAAGCCATTTGCAATGATTTCCTTTGAAGACTCAAAGATTAGGCACAAGTCATCCATTCATTAGTCCATTCCAATAGCAACTTGATTCTTTTTAGAATTAAAGAAAATTCAAAGCACATTTTTTTAATTTCCAGTTTCAGAAACAAATGTTTTATATACACAGTCTTTTTAAAAAATACTGTTTTCACAAGTATATACACAGTCTGAAAAACAGAGTTCAACTTAGAGTTGTATAGTCTCAGAATTAACATAACAAATTATCCATTTATAATATATATCCTAGGTTGAGATTTCCCCAAGTTTATTTTCTCTAATGATTGTGATGGAATGAATATAACCAGAAGTCATATTGTTAAAATAGGACAAGAGAATAAAGTTTTAAACATATCCATTGGTCATATTATAGAAGTTACTCTTAAACACAAAATCACCACTTGAAACTCCTTTGTTACAGGGCTCCTGGATGGCTCAGTCAGTTAAGCGTATGACGTCAGCTCAGGTCATGATCTCTTGGTTCATGACTTAGGCCCCATGTTGAGCTCTGTGCTGACAGCTCAGAGCCTGGCGTCTGCTTTAGATTTTGTGTTTCCCTCTCTCTCTCTCTGCCCTTCCCCCTCTCATGCTCTGTCTGTTTCTCTCTCAAAAAAAAAAAGTTAAAAAACACCCTTCTTTATTGCTTCATAGAAAATATTACTCCATTCTCAGTTTCCTTTATATATATATTTATCACAAAAATAATCCAACTGCCAAATGCCTGTGTATTTTAATCTCTAATTGCATATCAAAATTTCTAGCCCCGAATTTAATATACCAAAATTTGGTTATTTTAGCTGAATCTAACCAGCATTCTGTTGTCATATATCCATTCAATAATTTTATGAAGTGTATTAGTGGAACTAATATTTATTAGTTTATAAGTATTACCTTTTCTAATTTTGGTGGAAGCATTTGCTTTCTTGGTATAACCTTACTTTGACATAGTCTCCTTTGCCCACCAGTTTGAGAAAAGTAAATTGGAGCAGCTTTCTTTTTCATTTAAGTTGTCTCTTGGTTCCTTAGCTGCTCTTAAGCTTCTTTTAGATTTCTACCATCAATAATCTCTTAACATGCTGACAGAGGAAACTATCAAGAGGTATTTTATCTATCCTTATATGAGCTCATTTATTATGTGCTGTGATACAGCTGCAGTAATGTGCTTGTGCATCATCTCAACCTTGTACTGAATGAAAAAAAAGACTCAAAACCTGTAGAAATATTTCTATATTCCATTTCATTACCTAGTGAAGACATTAAATGTAAAAATTCTACATTGCTTAAGATATTGATGTGCCACATTACACAGACGGAGTAGAATACAATTTCACCCTAATAAGATCTTCATGTGAAAAATGTGCCTTTTTCTTGCAACACACTTAAATTATACTCCACAAACTAAATTTTAATAAATATTTAAGGTGAAATGTTAGACTCATCCAAATAGAGTTTAATGGTACTTATCACTCCAGATTTTATAATTATGAATTTTTGTCTTACAAGCACTTATCATATTACTCTTGTTAGCACATAGACAAAGTCAATGTCTATGCTCATTAGCTTTGGGTGTTGTGTCATCTATACATGGGTTGTCCAGGTTTTCTTGACCATAGATTTATTTGTGAAACTTTTGAAACATTTAATCTGGAATCACTCCCCAGAGCACCACTATCAAAGTAACAAAAAAGGGACCTGGGAATCCGAAATTTGGGTAAGCTACCACATTAAGATTAGTATGATCTTAAATCTCAGAAAACTGACAACTGCAGGGCCAACCAGGACATGCACAGTCCCTGGGTTCACCCTGAATAGAGTGCTCCACCCCCAACGCTGGATACCAGGGCACACACAGAACCTACAAAGAGCACACACATATTGTCAGAGCTGGGCTTTTAAAAGATATATATATATATATATATATATATATATATATAATCTGTAGTACTAGCAGAGGAGGAGCAGAGATGGAGTGAGACAGAACTCCAAGCAGGCTCCACACTATCAGCATAGAACCTGACACAGGGCTAAAATATCACCAACCATGAGATCATAATCTGAGCTGAAATCAAGAATTAGTCCCTTAACTGACTGAGCCACGAAGGTGCCCCTGTGAGAGCTGGTGTTTGAACATGGACACATGGTTCTAGAATCATATGTTTAACTTCCATGCTATGCTGCCTCTCTGAGACACAGGTTTCTAAGTTGTGGGTAGAAGTGAAATAATAGCCCCTACCTCTCGGATTTATAACAAAATTTAATAACCATCCCCCTGCCCCCCCCCAAATCCCAAGACAGTGTTAAGCACATTGAAATAAGTAAATAAATAAATGTTAAATTCTAATTTCTGTTTGAAAGTAAACATTACATTTTGAAGATGCTTCATGTTCATAGACAGTCCTCATTACATGTAGGTTTCCTTCAAGCTGTTGAATTGCAAAAAAAAAAAAAAAAAAAAAAAAAAGGCTTGTTGCTCTGGGCTCACAAATATATCTACTGACACAACATGTGAACTGTAGCCAAAGATGTTTATGTATATGCCCACTGCTAAGTCTGTTTGTTTTTTCCCTTATTAAAAATATTTTAATGTTTATTTTTGAGAAAGAGAGAGAGAGAGACAGAGCATGAGTGGGAGAGGGGCAGAGAGAGGGAGACTCCGAATCCAAAGCAGGCTCCATGCTCTGAGCTGTCAGTACAGAGCCCAATGCAGGGCTGGAACCTCTGAACCGGGAGATCATGACCTGAGCTGAAGTCAGATGCTTAACCTACTGAGCCACCCAGGTGCCCCTCAGTCTGTTTAGTTAGAACTTCCTGGTAATTTATCTGCCTTCACTTCCTGTATACATAACATTCTTTACTTATTTTTTCATGGCTTCACTAAATAACCCATTTTGTAAAATCCATTTTGTAAAATTCATGTAATAATTGAATATGAGTGCTTTGTTTTTTAACACTCATTCAACATTTCTCATATATTCACTGAAATTCCTATTCTAGAATGTAATCATTTTGATAATAGGCCTCATTTACTGGGTTAGTTCTTACACAAAACACATAGACCTGTATTAGTAACAGAATAGATATCACAAAAATATTTTGCATATGGGAACAACTGAATTAAAAATAATTGATGGGAGTCATTGATTTGAAATTATATAATATGACATCATGTAAGTTACTTATTTTAAATAGCATTAAAATAATTCTTATTTTTTTAAATATTTACTTATTTATCTATTTACTTGCTTATTTCTTATAAAAAAGAAAAGAGAAGACCCAAATGGATGAAATCACAAGTGAAAGGTGAGAGATCACAAACACCACCACATAAAGAATACTAGAAAAATTATATGCCAACAACCTGGGAAATCTGGAAGAAATGTACAAATTTCTAGAAACACACAAACTACCAAAACTGAAACAGAAAGAAATAGAAAATCTGAACAGAACAGATTCATAACAGGAAATAAATCAAATCAACAATCAAAAATCTCCCAAAAACAAGAGTCCTGGGCCAGATGGCTTCCCAGAGGAATTCTCCCAGACATTAAAAAAACCCAAACAAACAAAAAAACCCCCCCAAAAACCTTAATACATATTCTTCTCAAACTGTTCCAAAAAATTGAAATAAAAGGAAATCTTCCAAACTCATTCTACAAAGCCACCATTACCTTGATTCCACAACCAAACAAAGACTCCACTAAAAAGGAGAATTACAGGCCAATATCCCTGAATACCATGGATGTAAAACTTCTAAACTAAATACTAGCAAATCAAATTCAACAGAACATTAAATTAATTATTGGCCATGATCAAGTGGGATTTATTCCTGGACTATAAGCCTGGTTAAACATTTGCAAATCAATCAACATGGTACATCACATTAATAAAAGAAATGATAAGAATCATATGATCTTGTCAATAGATGGAGAAAAAGCATTTTATAAAATATAGCATCCATTCTTGATAAAAATGCTCAACAAAGTAGGGATAGATGGAACATACCTCCACATCATGAAGGCTGATGGGAGACCCACAGCCAATATCCAATCAATGGGGGAAAATAGAGCCTTTCACCTACATTCAGGAACAAGAGAAAGATGTCCATTTACACCATTACTATTTAACATAGTCCTGTAAGACTCAGGAATCCAATAACAAAAAGAAATGAAATTGGTAATGAAGAAGTCAAACTTTCACTTTTTGCAAATGACATGATACTTATATAGAAAACCCAAAATACTCCATCAAAAATTGCTAGAACTAATACATGATTACAATGAAGTCACAGAATATAAAATAAGTGTACAGAATTCTGATGCATTTCTATACAAAGCAGCAGAAAAAGAAATTAAGGAATTGATCCCATTTGCAATTGTACCAAAAATAATAAAATACCCAGGAGTAAACCTAACTAAAGAGGTAAAAGATCTATACTCTTAAAACTATAGGGCATTTATAAAAGAAATTGAAGAGGACCCAAAGAATGGAAAAGTATCCCATGTTCATGTATTGGAAGAAAAAACATTGTTAAAATGTCCATACTACCTGAAGAAATCTATACACTTAATGAAATCCCTATCAAAATATCACCAGAAATGTTCACAGGGCTAGAACAAACATCCTAAAATTTGTATGAAGCCACAAAATATGCCAAATAGCCAAAGCAATCCTGAAAAAGAAAAAAAAAAAACAACCTGGAGGAATCACAATTCAGAATTTCAAGCTATTTTACAAAGCTGTAATCATCAAAAGAGTATAGTAATGGCACAAAAACAAACACATAGAGCAATGGAACAGAATAGAGAACCCAAAGTGGACCAACAACTATATGTTCCATTAACCTTGGACAAAGCAGGAAAGAATATCCAATGGAAAAAAAACAGTCATTTCCAAATGGTATTTGGAAAACTGGACAGCAACATGCAGAAAGAATGAAACTGGACCACTTTCTCCATACAAAAACACAAATTCAAAGTGGATGAAAGACCCAAATGTGAAACAGTAGACCATCAAAATCCTAGAGGAGAACACAGGCACCAACCTTTTTGAACTTGGCCGCAGCAACTTCTTAGTAGACGTATGTCTGAAAGCAAGGGAAACCAAAGCAAACATGAACCATTGGGACGTCAAGATGAAAACTTTCTGCCCAATGAAGGAAACAATCAACAAAACTAGAAGGCAGCCTATGGAATGAGAGAAGAAATTTGCAAATAACATATCAGTTAAAGGGTTAGTATCCAAATCTGTAAAAATCTAAGCAAATTAAACACCCCCAAAACTAAAACTCAGTTAAGAAATGGGCAGAAGGCATGAATAGACACTTTTCCAAAGAATATATCCAGTGACTAACAGACACATGAAAAGATTCTCCACATTACTCATCATCAGGGAAATACAAATCAAAACCATGATAGGATACCAACTCACATATGTCAGAATGGCTAAAATTAACAACACAAGAAACAATTGGTGTCGGCAAGATTGTGGAGAAAGGGAACCCTTTTGTACTGCTGGTGGGAATACAAACCGGTGCAGCAACTCTGGAGAACAGTATGGAGGCTCCTCACAAAACTAAAAATAGAACTGCCCTACCTACAATCCAGCAATTGCACTATTAGATATTTACTAAAATGAGACAAAAATACAGATTTGAAGGAGTACATGCACCCCCAAGTTTATAAAAGCATTATCAACAATAGCCATACTATAGAGAGAACCCAAATGTCCATCAACTGATGAATGGATAAAGAAGATGTGGTTTATATACACAATGGAATATTACTCAGCCATCCAAAGAATGAAATCTTGCCGTCTGCAAAGATTTGGATGAAGCTAGATAGTATTATGCTAAGCAAAATAAGTCAACCAAAGAAAGAGAAATACCATATGATTTCACTCATGTGTGGAATTTAAGAAACAAAACAGAGCATGTGGGAAGGTGGAGAGAGAAAAGAGGAATAAACCACAAGAGTCTCTTGATAGAAATGAACTGAGGGTTGATGGAGGTGGGTGGGAAATGGGCTAGATGTGTAATAGGTACTAAGGAGGCGGAGGCACTTGTAATGAGCACTGGGTATTGTCTGTAAGTAATGAATACTGAATTCTCCTCCTAAAACCAATATTGTACTGTGTTAACTAAAATTTCAATAAAAATAAATTAAAAAACAATAATTTAAAAAAATAAGTAGACATAAAATTTATATGGAATAAACATGAGAAATTATTTACTATCTTGAATATATTTAGAATTCAAACAGCTCAATAATTTTATATAATTTTTTATACTTCCTGGAAATGGACATATTTAAACTGAGTATATTGTAAACATATGGACATTTTACAATATTAAAAATTTATGTAAGTGGCTAAGCCATCTGGTACAACAAGTTGTTTTTTCATAATACAAGTTTATCAATATACAGGGCCATATATAGCAGAAAAAAATATATAATGATCTATTTAGATCATATCATCCTTTTCAGAAACATGTCCTAAAAGTCAGAAGTTTAAATATACTTTTCATAGTGATAACGATTCACTGATCAAAATGAAAGTGAAATCAATGATATAATAATTTAAATCTGAGCCTATGAGTAAAAACTATCAAAATAAAACTATAAACAATGATAAATAATACCATCTTATACATTGCCTTAATATTCTATCATTAAAATGACTATTTGATATATTATTTAAATGTATGGTTCCCCCAAGGAACCATGTTTAAGGACATTTCTTATATCTTTTTGTCAGAATTTAGCCCATGCGTTATTTTTTCTATCATGGAAAATTAATTAATGAGTAAATGGTTAAGTAGGACATTTAAAATGAATGCAGTGGGAATTTCTGAGGTTTCCAAGACGCACGAGCCCAGTATAGTCTACCTTTGCCAATAACAACTCTCAAAAATTAAGATTTTGAAAGTCATGTATTTGAAGACTCCGAAAATAAATCAAAGTAGGTGGATGGGATGTGGGGGGGGGGGGATTTGAACTAAGTGACTCCCACTGGAGAGACTTTTCTCTTTTGTTTTATTTTTATTTTTTCTTACTTTCTATTCTGGCATTGATCCAAGATAAATCCCTTGCAAGGTAGTGACAGCCTTTAAAGGCAGCAAAAATTCTGATAGTTTTTGGCCAGAAAATTAGAAAAGATGTCCCTGTGAACTGCAGATTGTAGAAAGAGTCCTTATGATTATCTTTGCCATCATTATTATTATTTTAATTAATGGGCTTCCTCTAGGGTAATTTTAAGTGTACAGAAAAATTGAGTGGAAGGTATAGAAAATTCCATTTATCATTCCTCTCATGATCTTTCTCTCTTTGCAGTTTCTCCTCATATTAACATCTTGCATTAGTTAAAATTTATGAGTCAATATTGATGTATCATTATATACTAAAGTCTATCGATTACATTAGGGTTCATTCACTGTGTTGTACATTCTGTGGATTTTGTTAAGTGTTTAATTACACACATCCACTATTACAGCATTATACAGGATAGTTTCACTGTCCCAAAAGTCCTCTGTGTTCTATATATTCATCTCTCATTCCCTCCCCAAACCTCAACCCCTGGTAACTACTAATTTTTTTCACATCTCTATGATTTTTTTTTCTTTTCCAGAATTTCATATACATTGTCTCATTCAGTATGTACCATTTTCAAATTGGCTTCTTTAAGTTAGCAATATGCATTTAAGATTCCTTCATATTTTTGTGACTTGGTAGCTCATGTCTTTTTATTGCTGAATAATATTCCACTGCAAAGGTATTTCTTGGTTTATACATTAACCTACTGAAGGCCATCTTAGTTGCTTTCACATTTAAGCAATTCTTTTTTTTTAATGTTTTTTTAAAATTTATTTCTGAGAGATAGCACAAGCAGGGGAGGGTCAAAGAGAAAGAGGGAGAGAGGGACATACAGACTCTGAAGCAGGCTCCAGGCTCTGAGCTGGCTGTCAGCACAGAGCCCTATGTGGGGCTCAAACCCACAAACCATGAGATCATGACTTGAGCCGAAGCCGGACACTTAACTGACTGAGCCACCCAGGCGCCCCTAAGCAATTCTAAATAAAGCTTCTTTGAGCATGCGGGCATAAGATTTTGTGTGGACACAGGTTTTCAACTCATTTGTGTAAATACCAAAAAGCATGATTATTAGATTCTACCTTAACAGTATGTTTACTTTTATAAGAAGCTGGCAAACTGTCTCTAAATGGTTTGCATCGTTTTCCATTCCTGCCAGAAATGACTGCGAGGTCTTGGTGCTATACATCCCTCTCAGCATTTGGTGTTGTCAGTGTTTGGATTTTAGCCATTCCAATAGCAATATCTCATTAGTGTTTTATTTGCAGCTCCCCAATAACAAAATGTTGAGCATATCCCGACATGCTTATTTTCCATCTCTACATCTTATTTGGTAAAATGCCTGTTTAGGATTTTTTGCCCATTTTAAAATTTTATTTTTTTTCTTTACATGTAATTATGAACTTATATCAAAATTTTTAAAGAAAATGACTTTGTGTATATCTCTAAAATTTATAGGAAAGACAGAGAATTTTGGCTGATTAAGCTTTGGTTGCTGCCTTTAAATAGAACCACTAATTGACTCATTAAATTTGGAATCGGAGAATGTGGATGAAAGATATTAGAAAAATAGGGAAATATGAGATTTCCATGGGCTTGATTAGAAGCATGCAATGAATAGGATCAATCTATTCATCCTTCTCATTTTATGGGAGAAAATAAATGCCAACTGTATTAATTGACTAGCTCAATATCATTTTTATTCCTCAGGATCTTATAGTGATAATACTTCTGAAGTGTTCATTTTCCTTAAATCAGAACTTTTGTCTTTTAACCTCTCTAAGCTCTATTATTGTCATCATGAGAGTCAGAAATCAATAGGTGACGTCTAATGAGAGATTGTAACTTTTTGGCTTCATTATATAGATCATTAAATTGGCTAGCAAGTTTGCTACATTTTCATGGAGGTTTTAAGGTCATTTGTCCTTTTTAACATGAAGATCAAATGAATATTCCTTTATTTAAGTGAGTAACCAGCATAGATAAGCACATTTAATTATAGATTTAATTTGTGTCTCTTTTAAAGTAATAGTTCCTTTTATATGTTTGCAATTTCTGTCCCACGGAGCTTTCATTTTCAAATTCTTTAATTTCTGAGAACATTTTATAACATATTTTATTCTTGTAATATATGATGCCTTATATTCCTCTATTCCTTTCCTTTTTTTTTTTTTTTTTGGCCAAATCAAATTAATTTAACACTTAAGTTCTATTTGTCTGAATGTTTTGATGGCCCAGTTCTGATGAGCTCTTCTACCTAATAGATATAGGCACAGAAAACAGTATAAATGCCTGAGTGTAACTTATTTATATGTCAAACCAGAGAAGACTTCCTTTTCTAACTTTTATGAGTCTAATATGGAAAATGGAAGTGCTAGAAAAAGAATATCAATTTATAAACATGAACCAGTTTTAATAAATTAGCCAAGAGTATAACAGAATCATAGATGCATGGTTTTTAATTTTGTATTATATTTTATTTTATTTAACTTTCAAACATAAGGAAATATTCACGTATAATCTGAGAATGAACAAAGCCTGGTTTGCATTCTTAACAATGTCTTAGGGCTGACCAAGCGATAGTGATGGTTGTTTTTTGGTCCAGGAATGATGATATTTTGTGAAGTTTAGTGTGGCCCAACTTATTATATCTTGAAGCTTTTCTTATTGGCTGTTTAACATTATAGCATAAAAATTGTTTATCTTGAGTACTGAAACTGACTGACAATTTGTGACTACATAGAGAGTGGTGCTGATGAAAATTTTAATGTCTCAGCCGAGTTTATTGGGCCGTAAGTGTCCCTAAGAGGCAATGCCATTCCATGTGTCACATATTTAGTGAGCGTAATCACAGGTGAATTCTACCAGATAATTACACTAGATAAGAGCATCTAAATAGACAAAGAACTTAAAAAATTCATACATAAAAGCAAAGATCATATCATTCCTATTTGATATACAGAGAGATTGGTGTGTAGAAAGGCCCCAAGAGATACACTTTTCTGTGCTTGTAAAGATGCTAGGATCCTTTGATGGAAAATTAGCTTGGTAGCCAATATGTTCTTTTCTTTTCCCCTGTACAGAGCTGTTTTTAAAATATAAAAGTCTAATCCATCTCCTGTTTCTATAACAAGTAGAATACATGAAAAAAAGTTACTTACCTACCACCTGAGTTCAGAGAAGCACTACTCTGCATTCAAACGCCCTCAGTGTGGGTCTCCTACGATGGCTTAGAGGGATCACAAAATCACATGGCATCTACCTGTGGGAAAACGAACAATTTCATATGTATAGCCAAACCTACCATTCCAAAGAAGTATCTGTTCAGGTTCATTCCAAAGTATCAAGCCCATTATATATATAAGTCACTCAATAAGTCTTAACGCATCTAAAATGTTATAGATGTCAGCTTCCAGAACAAAGTCTAGTATTGGTGCTATACAGTTTTATTTACTTTGTTTACAAAATGCCATTATTGAAGACAAGAAAACCTAGAAAAAAGTATAAAAACAAATGTGAAACCCTCTTCCAAGGGTTCAACTTAGAAAATTCAGGTAATATAAATTAATCACACCACCAGACTTTATTTGCCATATTCTTGATTACAAATAATGAAAGATTCTCTTTCTTATGAAATCTTAATTGTATTCTACTGCTCTACTCCCTTTCAGGAAAATGTCATAAAGAATAAGGAAAATAAAAGGATGTTTGTTCTCTAGGAGGATTGTTATTTACCAGGCCAGTTAATATATTATTTTTTTCCTGAACATGTAAAGAAGCAAGATGGGCAATATGTGTATGCTTTCATCATTCAAATTTATTTCTTTTATCTCATTACTGCAGATGAGATCATCATTACATCATTACAGATAATGAAATAATTTTTCATTATCTGTAACCAATAAAAAAACATGGCTCTTCATTTATGTAAGTTTTTGACTGTCATAACATTTATTTTATGAACTATATATAATACAATTAGTATAAAATCTTTCAATGTATTGATTTTAGTTTTGGCACAATTCTGTCTGAGCAGTATGTGTCAGTAAGAGCCACTGTGCAAGTGCCTTTTCCTACTCATACCTTCTGCTTTAACTACCATGTCAAAAACTATTTAGTTTATATGCTCAATTTACAGCGTACTATTTAAAATAATTCTTAAAAGTTCTCCAGGTTGGATATGCAGTGTTCCCATTTTTTCTATTACTTGAATTCAATATTGTATACTACTGTCTTACATAACACAGGGCATTATGGTTTTCTGGGTTGTCATACAGATTTCACTTTCTGCTTCTTCATCTACAGTCTCGTGTATTTTATATAATGTAGCCTAAGTGGTTCTTCCCAAATATGAATATGATGCACGTTCTGTTGCTTAAAACCTTGCTTGCTCTCATAATTCTAATATGATCAGCAATTTCTATGGTATATACTACGTCTTTACCTTCTCAATTTTCTCCCACACATTAGATACAAGATATATTTAATATTCCTCTTCCAAAAAGGTCTCATTCCTAGATTACCTTTATTCCTTCCACCAGGAAAGCTATTATTCTATGCGCCTGGGCAACTGCTTTCCATGGGACATATCTCAAATTTGATAATTCTTTTCCCAGAAGACTAAAATATTCTTCTCTAATACCTTCTACTATATGTGTGTCTTGTTAGACTGTTGAAATGAAACTTCCTTCTTCCTTTCCATTCATTCCTTACATTAAAATTTTTGATGTATTGGTTATGTAGTTTGTTGGTGCAAATTGGGAAGTTGGATAGTCTTAGTTGGATCCTAATTTCTACCCATGAGCCCCAATTTGCTGCAAATAAAACTGCAGCCTAAATACAAATAGGTGAAAGTCAAGTAAATTGTGCTTCTAGACAAGTAGACAAGTCTCCTTTCTCTCCTATTCAGCCAGATTACTGCTCTAAGTCTCTCCTGCATTAGAATGTGGACTTCACTCCAGTCCTAGATCCTGGGACTATAAGTCAACTCATTTTTCCTTTTGTTCTTTTTTTTTTTGAATGTTTATTTTTGAGAGAGAGAGAGAGACAGAGCATGAGTGGAGGAGGGGCAGAGAGAGAGGGAGACACAGAATCTGGAAGCAGGCTCCAGGCTCTGAGCTATCAGCCCAGAGCCCAAGGTGAGACTTGAACTCACAAACCATGAGATCATGACCTGAGCCAAAGTCCTAAGCTTAATTGACTTAGGCACCCAGGCACCCCACTCATTTTTATTTTCTAAACCAAGTATACTAGATGCCAAGTTAATGTTTTTTTGTGAAGTCATAGGTGAATTAATAACAATAAACCTAGTTTGGCCATTTACAATGGAAATTTAATGTAATTAATAATAAACTACTGTGGGGAGCCAGAAGAATGGAGATTAGCCGCCTATAGGCAGGGGAGCACCACTCCCTGTCAGAGGAGAAGCCAGAAGATCAAAGATCAACCGCCTGCAGGCAGGGTAGTATCAGCCCCTCAGGCGCTGTGCTAAAACACTTTAGGTTGGTTCCTCTTTTACTCCAGCCTTAATCCCTTAACCCTGTTTCCTAGCAACCGACCTAGGTCAGCTGCCTTGTTTTCCCGCCTCGAAACCTTTATAAGATATGGTGTTTTCTCAATAAAGAAGAAGAGGCTTGATCAGAAACCGTGTGTTGCTTCCACTCTCTGTGTCTCCCTCCTGCCCTATTTCTCTCTCCCCCCCTCAGGAACGGACCCACAAGGATTTAACGCTCCTCCGGCCAGGGTGGGACTCGACAAACTACAACCTGGCATTTTCTAACAAGTTTAGGAAGTGCTTTTAATAATTAATATAAATCATATAATGACCTATCATAAAAATATAGACAATAGATTATATTGAAATTGTTCATTTTGCATCAGGTTTTGATATCTTTTATCAAAAGTCTCAAAGCCATAAAAGTATTCTGTGTGACCCATTGATAGCTACTGACTAAACTACAGTTATAGGTATGGAGACCAAAGACAGGAATCAGAAATTTAGCAAAAGATAATTTTCCTCCATATAATATTTTCCTTTGATATGTGTCCCTCAAAATAAGCCAGCTTACATAGTGATGTGGACTAGTAGAGATAAAGGTGAAAATCCTTCAAGATCATTCAATTTAAAGAATATTTAATGATGCAATAAACTAAAAAATAAAACCGTATGACATTTATTTGCAATTTTATTTATTTTTTTCTATTCTGGTAGGAAACTTTAAGGGTAATGATTAATAAGGTAATTGAAACATACTAATGTTTTATGTGTAAAATGTGAAACCTGTCAAGATTGACTTAGACTGGAAAGGTCATCTTTTTTCCCTCCAAACTAGTTCCTTATAGTCTTTATAATCACATTCTGAAACATCCAGAAGGTATCATGATTATTTTTATTATAATAGTTCTCTTATATTCAAAAGAATTTCTATTGTTAGAGAATAGAACAATGAGAAATCCAAAGTTCACATAAATGCAGCTTCTAAAATCTGAATCTTTTCATACATTTTGTGATAAAACCACTTAAAATAACTAGGAAAGCATATATTATCACACACACTTTAAGCATAACAATGAGACAAAGAATATCACAAGTTTCAAATTACCTGTGAGTGAGAAAATAAATCCAAATTTAGCAGGCCAGTTCCAATAACCTGAGGATGGATTGGGACTAAGCATTTCTTTAGTAAAGAGAATTTTAGAAAATTCTCAATGATAGTGTGGGAAGAGTACCAGATTGAGAGTAGGAGGGATGATTTATGAGAGAGAGAAGGGCATTGGAGACTGCAGGAAAGAGAAAGGAGGAAAGAAGAGAAAAAATTTAAAAGGCCTATAACATATCACAGGCAAACAAGAATATCGTTGATTGTACCAACAAAAGAGAGAAGCTTTCAACTGAGAGCTAGTAGTTAAGTAACCTCACTCACAGTTACCTGAATTCTACATTAATTGAAAGTCTACAGAAATGTAATATTTCAAATATATATAGTGACTATATAAAGAATATATACGGGTACAATAAAAATAGAAAATTAAAATACTTCAGATGATAAAGGTTCACTCATAGCCATGCATGAACTACGTACCAAACCCTAACATGATTAAGTATCACTAAAAATAATTTTAAAATATTAAAATAAAATCCTCTCAATTTATAAATATAAAAATTCAAACAAAATCTGACAAAATCTAACAAAAAGAAAATAAAAGAAAGGAAAAAAAATGCGAAACTTTACATTGGAGAAACTGGCAGACACTGCTTTAACCAGACAAGCAGCAGTGAGTCGTGGTAATGTTATGTACACCTTCTCATAACGTGATGAAAAGGGCACTTCAGCTCTATGGTATTATTCTTAAAAAATCTATGACACCAGAGTAATGATGAGAACATGTCAGGCAAGCCAAATTGAGAGACGTTTTACAAAATACCAAATATATTTCAAAAGTGTTAAGGTTGATATAAGTGAATATGGTACAGTCTTTATGGAAAAAGGTATGGAGGTTCCTCAAATATATAAATACAATACTGCCACATGATCTAGTAATCCCACTTCTGGGTATTGATTTAAAATAATTAAAATGAGGATCTCAAAGAGATATCTGCATTCCTATGTTTATTGCAACATTATCTACCATACCAAGGTGTGAAAACAATCCAAATGTCCATTGACAGATAAATGGATAAAGAAAATGTGGCATATATACAATTAAATATTTTTCATCCTTTAAAAGGAAGGAGATTCTGGGGTACCTTGGTGGCTCTGTTGGTTAAGTGTTTGATCGTTGGTTTAGACTTAGGTCATAATCTCATGGTTTGTGAGATCAAGCCCCACATGGAGCTCTGCATTGTCACTGTGGAGCCTCCTTGGGCTTCTCTCTCCCTCCGTGCCTCTCTCTCACTCTCTCTCCAAATAAATAAATAAATAATAAACAAATAAATAAATAAATGGAAATCCTGCTACTTCTGACAACATGAATGAACTTGAGGAACGTTAGGATAAGTTAAATGACCCAGTCATAGAAGGAAAATACTGCATAATTCCACTCATTTCAAGTATCTTAAATAGTAGAACTCACAGAAATTTAAAATGTAATGGTGTTTGCTAGAGGCAGGAAAGTGGTAGAAGTTGGGAGTTGTTGCTCAGTTAGTATAAAGCTTCAGTTATGAAAGATTGGTAACTTCTAGAGCTCTGCTGTGCAACAGAGTGCCAACAGTTAACACTACTCTAGTGTGCCCTTCAAAATTATAACTAGGTAGATCTCATGTCAAATGTTCTTATCATTAAAAAGCTAAGCAAAAAAATTTTTTTAAAAAAGGAGACCTAAGTAAACTTTTAGTGGTGATGAATATATCCTTTTTCTGGTGGTAGTGATGGCTTCGTGGGTGTATGCATTATGTGCAAAGTCATCAACTGTACATATAAAATATATGCAGTTTTGAAGCTCAATAAAGATGTCAAAAATAAAACTACAGAAATGGCCACATATTGGAGAAGTGTAAGGGGTTATGCTACATTGGATACTGGAACAGAAAAAAGATATTAATGGAAAAATGTGCAGTTCCAATAGAGTGTGAAGTTTATTTAGTAGTGATATTCCAATGTTAATTTCTTTAATTCAATTTTAGGTTGCCATAGTTCAGTAAAAGACCATTAGAGAAGCTGAGTAAAGAGTATACAGGAAATCTTTGAACTAGTTTTGTAACATTTTTATGAATCTAAAACTATTTCAATATGAAAAGAAACAGAACTTAGGAAAGAAAATAATGAAAAATAATCCTTTTAGAAATAAAGATAAAAATCACTAAGATGCCAAGTAAGAAAGACACAACTGAAAAAGGTAATTAAAGGTATTGAGGAAAGGCATGCAGTAGCCAAGAAAATAAAAACAAAATAAAGAAATATTAACAGAAATAAATGGATAAGGTAGAAGATAGGGAAAATAAATTCAATAAAACAAAACTGCAGTATCAGGAGGTAAATCACAGATTTTAAACTATAATTTTAAATTGTTGCTAGAATTATAAGAAAACTTAATCTACATATTAAAAAGACTCAGAGCTCAGATATATTAGTAAATTGCTATCTTTAAAAGTAAAGAACATTCTACAGAGCCTCCAGTTGAGAAGACCCAATTATTTGCAAAAGAAAGAAATGAGGTTAGCAAGAGACTTTTCAAAAGCAACAAAGTAAGATAACATTAATACAAAATTTTAAGAAACTCAGAGAAATAAAACTTGAGCCAAGGTTTTTGTATCTAACCAACTTTTTCTTCATATACTTAGGCAGTAGGAAAGAATTTATAAAATTAATCAGCTAATTCTGCATGTAGGAATTTTTCTGGAAGAATCCACTAGAAGATAAATGTCAATTATCCATGTCTGAGAAAACTTCAACAAATTGGCTGATTGTAAGCATTTCATTAAAAATCAGAAGAAAATAAATTTTGATCCAAGAACAAAGAAAAGACTACAAATTTTTATGCTCTCTCATGTACGACAGGTGGGAATGTATAATGGTACAAACACTGGAATACAGTTTGCCAGTTTCTTTTTTTCAGCTTTATTGAGGTATAAATTGACAAAATTGTGTCTTTAAGTGTGCAATGTGATGATATTTGCAAGGTGGTTAAGTTCTACAGATCTGTTTTACAACATAAGCCTATAGTTAATAATATTGTATTGTGTGCTTAAATATATTTATTATGAAAGTAGGTCTCATGTTAAATGTTCTTACTACTAAGACACAAAATAATTTAGGGGCACCTGGGTGGTTTAGTTGGTTAAGCATCCGACTTCAGCTCAGGTCATGATCTCACGTTTCGTGATTCAAGCCCCATATTGGGCTCTGTGCTGACAGCTTGTAACCTGGAGCCTGCTTTGGATTCTCTCCCTCTCCCTCCCTCCCTCCCCCCCCCCCTCTCTCTCTCTCTCTCTCTCTCTCTCTCTCTCTCTCTCTCTCTCTCTCTCTCTCTCTCTCTCTCTCCCCCTGTCTCTGTCTCCCTCCCCTCGCCCTATCTTCTGCCTGCACTCTATCTCTCTATCAAAAATAAGCAAACATTTTTTAAAAAAAATATAACAAAATAAGAGACACAAGAAAGCTTGTATGTACACATTGTGAAAGTTTGTACCCTTTTGCCAACCTCTCCCTATTCGTCCCATCCCCCAGCCTCTGGTAGCCATTTTTCTAATCAATGTTTCTACAAGTTTGACTTTTTTTTTTTCCATTTTTAGATTCCACATATAAGTGAAGCTATGCAGTATTTTTGTTTGTCTGGCTTACTTCACTTAGTGTAATGCCCTCCAGTTTCATCCAAGTTGTCATAAATTAGAAGGTTTCTTTCTTTCTTAAAAATTATGCAGGAACTATAATATGATTCTGTTATACTTATATACCAGGTTTTCTTTATCCATTCATCCACCAGTGGACACGTAGACTGTTTTTATAACTTGACTATTATGAATAATTCTGCAGTGAACATGGGAGCGTAGATATCTCTCTTAAATATGTTGTTATTTGGCTATATATTCAGAATTGGAACTGCTGAATCACATGGTAGTTTTATTTTCAATTTCTTAGGAATCTTCATACTATTTTCCATACTGACTGTCCCAGTTTACATTCCCGCCAATGTTATACAAAGGTCTCTTGTTGTTTGTTTGTTTGTTTGGAGAAGAAATGAGTGAATGAATGGGGAAGAGGAAGAGAGAGAATCCTAAACAGGCTCTACTCTGTCAGCACAGAGCCTGATGTGGAGCTTGAACTCACGAACCACAGGATTATGACCTGAGCTGAAACCAAGAGTCGGATGCTTAACTGTCTGAGCTACCCAGGCACCTGTCGGTTCTCTTTGATTTAATCCTTGCTAGCAGTTCTTATGTCTTGTTTTTTGATAATAGCCATGTAACAGACATGAGGTGATATCTCTGTGTGGTTTGATTTGCAATTCTCTGATGACAAGTGTTGTGCCCCTTTTCATGTACCTATAAACAATGTGTATGTCTTCCTTAGAAAAATGACTATTTAGGTCCTTTACCCATTATTAAATTGGGTCATTTTCCTGCTATTGCATTGTATGATTTTCTTATATATTTTGGATATGAAAGATCAAATATTTTACAAATACAATTAGAAACATTTTCTCCCAGTTCTTAGATGCCTTTTACAAATATAATTACAAACATTTTCCTTTGCTGTGCAGAACCTTTGTACTTTGATGTATGCCCACTTGTTTATTTTTGCTCTTGTTGCCTCTTTTTTTTAATGTTTATTTATTTTTGAGAGAGACAGAAAGAGAGAGCAGGGGAGGAGTCGAAAGAGAGGGAGAGGGAGAATCCCAGCAGGCTCCTCACTGCCAGTGCGGAGCTCAACACAGGGCTCGAACACATGGACTGTGAGATCATGACTGAACCGAAACCACAAGTTGGACACTTAGCTGACTGAGCCCCCTTTTTTTTGTTGTTGGAGTTGCCATTGTTATTGAGGTCTCACCCAAAAGAAAACATTGCCAAGACCCATGTTAAGAAAACTATCCTTTATGTTTTCTTCTAAGAGTTTTTATGTTTTTAGCTTTTATGTTTAAGTTTTTAATTCATGCTGAGTTCACTTTTGAATACGGTGTAAGATGGTGGTCCAGTTTCATTCTTCTCTATGTGGCCACCCAGTTTTCCCAACCTCATTTATTCAAGAGACTATCCTTTTCACGTTGTATATTCTTAGATCCTTTGTTGAAAAATAATTGACCATATGTGTATAAGTTTATTTCTGGGCTTTCCATTCTGTGTGGTAGTTACTAAAAAAGTTAAAATATACAACTACCATATCAGTCAATTCCTATACTTTTACTTATTTACCTACGAGACATGAAAACATATGTCCATAAACTGACATGTGGCTATTTCAACTTGCAATAGCCTGAATCTGGAAACCATCCGAATGTTCCTCAATGGATGAATGGGTAAACTTTGTAATACAGGCATAAAATAAAATACTAATCAGCAACAAAATGAATAAACTATGGATACATTCAACAATATGACTGACAGTCAAAATAATTGTAAGTTTAAAATTCCAGGCCAAAATAGGTGCAAACTGAGTAATAATTAATTGTATTACAGTCTTAGAACATTAAAACTAGCCTGAGCTGAAGTAGAGCAGTGTTTGCCTATGACTAGGGTAGTACGAGTTGAAAAAAGACATGAGCAAAGAATTGCAAAAGGGCACTGGGAAACCTTTGCAAGTGATAAGCATGTTAATTTTTGTGATTACAGTGACAGTTCTATAAATTTACAGATTTATGCTTTACATGTGAGCAAATGATTGTATATGTCATGTGTAACTCAAGCACTGGTTTTAAGTATAGTAAGAAGTGACGGATCTGTGAGTCAGAAAAAAATATTTACTTGTCTACTTAAAACAATAGTCTGGGGAATGCATGTGATTGTAATTTATTCATAGGTAGCATGTACAAGTTTCAAATCAATATGTCGATCTTGAAATGTCATTATTTATACCATATTTTGCCAATAACACTTCATGAAAAAAATGTCACACACATCACCAGGATGCTATTTCCAAATGCAACTAACTGTTGGCAGAACCTTAAGGGGAATCTCTAAGCTATTCTACATTTTTTTTCCTATGATTCCCTAATTCTTCTAACAATGCACAATGAAATTATAAAGTGTGAGTTTAAAATTTGAAGTAAATGTCATATTTTTGTTGCAACATCCAATAGACATAGAATTAACTTAGTATATATTTCAATTTTAATTAATTTTTCATTATTGGGGCATGATGAAAGTGCTAGTTTTTATTTAATATACACATCTGTTTATTGATCAATCCTTTTGGAGGTAGAGATTTAGTTTAATAATATGAAGTCATTCACAGGCAAATGACTTAATTTAATTTCCTGTTGAAAATAACAGTTATAAAAGACATTAAAGTGTATCTAAGGAAATGACTAATGAATCATAAAATTACTCTTTTTATTTGATAGAATAAGTGCATTTCGTATTTTAAAAAATTAGCAGGCCAATTTATATTTCTTGTAATAAGAACAGCAAACCGATTCCCAAAACATGGTTTAACTTAAACTGTCCTACTTTTGACTGCATTGATCCTTGTTGTCAACCTTTCTGGTTGCTGTAGCAACATTCAGCAGCTGGCTAAGAACAGAGTCTATCCATGTAAAGTTTCATAGTTGAGAAATAATGCTGCTGTAAATGAATCTCTGACCTTTATCATAAGCAGAACGATTCAGTTAAATATTAACATGCTCAGTACTTAAGATTCTCTTGATTAATTGGGTTGGAGGTTATTAAATTCTGGATATTCATTTGACTATATTACTTCACACAATTTACTTCTATGTCCTCTTATCTGAATACATTAGAATGTCGGATTCCTTGAATGTGTTGCATTAAATCTAAATTATCTTTTAAATGACTTAAAAATTGGATCTAAAAAAACTACCATGACCTTTGGAATTTTGTTTTTCTGATATCTCAGTGAATCAGTACTTGCATTAATGTGTGTTGGTCGTGGAGTGAGCAAGTTTTGGGAATGTATATATAAAATGTAATTTAAACATTATGAAAATATATCCTACACACCTTCTAAGGAACTGCTTTGTGATTATTAACCTTCCTTATTGGTGACACATTCTAGTTTAAAACTCTATAAGTCACAAATGTAGACATAGATATAGATACACACACTGACAAGGGAATATATATATTAGATAGTTATGGTTTCTTGCATACATTAACTTGAGGAGATAGAAATAGTTATGATTTGGAATTCTATTTAGACTAAAATTTTAATTCAACCTGTCCCACATTATAAACATATCTTGTAATACAAAATTATTTTTTAGTATTTTCAATGTATACCTAATATGGTTTATTGGGTGTTTAATGTAGCTTTCACTGTTAAATCGAAGAATGCAAACTTCAAAACCTCAAGTACTTGTATTATATTTTACAAAAACATAATCAAATTCCTCTCTCCCCTTTCTTAATCTTTTGAGCATCTTGGCAAATATATCTTCAGCTAACAACAGCTGAAAACTTGTATAACTCAAATGGAATGACTCCTGGCATAATCATTTTCCAAAGTGAAGTGTCCAATCTACACTTACAGACTTAGTAGGATATTTTTTCCTCATGCACCATTACACAGTTTATAGTTATGACCAGTGAAATATTCACATTTTAAGGGGCAGAATTTGTGTTTTAGGGAAGCTTTTGCAAGTACTACCATTGTTTTTATACTTATCCTTCACAGTGCTCCAGATACTCTTGTTCCAATTAAGAATAAGAAATGGAAAGTGACAAATTGTGCCAAAGAAAACAATTACAAGGCATGTACATATTGATCTTTGAAGACATAGCTACAATTACTCAGAAAATATGGTTCTGATTAATTAAATGATTCCCAATATATCACCTATTTTCTGCACATTATTTAAACTTAAAATGACTACTTAATAGCTATGTTTCTTTAAGAAACTACAATTAAATTAATCTGAGAAAATCAGAGTTTTATACTTATAGACAGAGATAAAACACAGATGATAGGTAGGTGATATATCGATTGATCAATTGATGGAATGATAGATAATTAGTGTCAAGAACTCTCGTCTTACCATTATTCCAACTCCGTGTGAATTTCAATGCATTTTTTAACAAGCATGATAATAATAATGATAAATAACAATTAAAATAAGTCATAGAGATTATATTTAGTAAAAGGAAAATCTAGGCTTATATACATACTATGTAATATTGATCAATAAATTTAAAGTTTCCAAACTTCTATTTCATCATAATGTAAAGTGGGTAAATACTGACCTCATGTTTTATAGGTCAACATATAATGTTACTGAAGCATTTAAGGATATGAGATATGGAACAATTACTCTTTAGTAAGTGGTATTTTTGTAATGATGATCTTGAAAACAAAGATGATGATTATAGGGGTTCACATGATCATTAATTCCCAGAACTTGGATTTCATAGTGTATGGATAAGGTAAGAAGGAGTCAACATAGAATGACTACTTTTTTGTTTTTTTATGTAAATAGAACTTAAAAAAATTGACCTCTATCTAAATCAATATTTAATTCACAAAAGACATTTGTCCATTTCAAAATAATACAAACACAATCTCAGAGTAAAAGATATATTCCTTATCCTTACGATTGATTTATGCTTGTCTAGTACACAATAGTTATAAAATTAAATTTGTTAGAGTGCTTGATTAATAGATATTTATCCCAATAGTCTGTAAACTTTATATGGATAAGAATTTTTTGTTTGTTTGTTTTATTCCACATTTTATTGTGAAGCCAAAAAGGTTGGTATATATTAAAGAACCAGTAGTCTATTGTTAATAGATAAAATGTTTGCAGTAAAGTAAATAATGAATAAAATAAAAATAAAATTTAAAAATAGACTATAATGACTTGACAATAAGGCAAAATTTAAAAGTTATATTTTAAGTTCTCTGAAAAAATGAGTTTTATAAGATATTTCTCCAAACAGAGAAAAGGAAAGTTCAAGAAAAAAATTAGTCAAAATAAACTATTTCTATGTTTAGTATTACACGATAATCAACAATTTTATATTAAAAATGTATTTAACAATGACCAATTGATTAAAGTCATTTTATTTAATAAGCAATATTAAGTTAATTACATAACACACAAAAATGAATTAAATCTCTGTTTTAAATGTTTACCAATGTTATTATTTATTGAAATATATTTCACTGTCCCCAATGAAAATAAGGTAGATATTTTCAGTGTGATATCGGAGTGCTCTAATCTCCAACAAATCATTTTTCCCAGGTGTCAACCTCAAGGCAATGATTAACGACATACTAATAAAACTAACTTTGGCAGCCTGAAACTAAAATGTCATTTCTATGAGTAAGAATGATTTTCCACTAAATAGAGCTTTCTGTCAGTAATAAGTTGCTCACTGGACTATTTTAAATGTTTTAAAAGCAACCAAAAGCAAAAATAGTATATTTTGGAATTATGTCGATGATGGAGTGATTTTTTTTTTCTTTTGTTTTTTTGGCTTAAGTCTTACCTCATTTTTGGTTTAAAATTGCCTGGAGAAATAACTATTATCAATCACCAATTATAATTGGATTTATACATTGCCACAGAGAAGCCAAACAATCATAGGAGTAAACATGTGTATCTCTCAAGAGATTATTTCTATCTCAAGGGCTTATTTCCTTATTTCTCTTTTTTATTTTTCCTTAAGAAACCTACCTTTATATATACCCAAATCACCTCCCCCTCCCTCCTCATAGACATTTTCAGATTAATCTACTGTAATTGACCTTGTTCATATTAGTGGCATCTACTTTAATTGAAATAACTTTTATTTCATCTTAATTTTTTAATTGTTAAAGCTTAAAAAATCATACTATAGGATATTCAGTTGCAAAATAACATGATCACCTTTGAAAAAGCTGATACATTTCCCTTCTGTCTTAGATCTTAACATTTTAAGTCCTAGCTGCCTTGGGAGTTCTCTCATGCTTTTAAATAAATGGTTTTGAATTTTTGTCCAGTACGTCAAATTGGCTGGTCTGCAGTAGACTGAATCACCATTAGTAAAAAAGAAATCTCACAGAAATGACTCTTGAGGAGTAGGAAACAAGGCTATGGTCTGTGTGAGGATGAAAATTAGAAATAGGACTTCTTTTCCTCATAAAATTGCAATCCCAAAAAAAGGCACAATCTTGGCTTTTAGAAAAACAAATATGTAAATCTACCATTAACAAGGAGAAAGAAATAGATAACTTGCTGATTTGATCCTGATGCCAGGTGTAGGGGGACCCAAGAGTATGTAGTCAAATCTCTGCTTATACTATGTATTAGGATCCAATGGGGGAAATAAAAAGCTGAGAAGCTAACCAAATGTTGTCTAAGTTGGCAGTTTTTTCCTTCATTGTTCAAAGTCAGCTCCCTTAGGGGACATATTCACTAAGACTAGATTTCCATATAGAAAACAAGTATGTTTATTCATCATTCAATAATAAATGAATATTTGTTTCCTCCTATAGGCTCAAACAAAAATTACTCAATTTCCATTTGTAAAAGCAGAAAATGTAACTAACGGTCAGAGTAAAATTTGCTAAACAACTCATATGGTGAATAAATTTTCATACCGTAACTCAAAGCCTACTTACATTTAGAAATAATTACAAAATGAGTAGTTATTATATTTCCCAATCTGCAAGGCTTAGAAGATGAACATTGAATGGAAAGAGGAAAGTTACGAGAAGGAAAGAAGGAAAGGCTAACAAATTTGACAACAAGGAATGAAATTTGAGAACTTTGGTCATTATTTAACAATTGAGGTAATATATCATTAAATTGCTTAATTATTATGTAGGACAGCATAACTATCATTAATAAATATGGCACTACAACTCAACAAGAAATAACTGCATAGATTTGTTAAATGTAAATATTATTTGGAAGATTAGTATAACTTATCAAGAATGCTATTTTTATTTGTTAGCACAATTCTTGTGACACAAGAATATAGGTATAAAATTGTCCTCAAATTCAACAATGTGATAAAAAAAATAAAACTCTGAAACCACACCCCATTCTGTTGTTCCACTAGAAGTTTCCATGTCAGACTCTTGAGATGTCCTCTCCTCTCCCAGGGATTGTGCTGTGCTTATAGGAACTTACATGTTCCAAGATATCAGTAGGAAAGAGAGGCTAATTAAGGCTCTAGTGATTGATCATTAATTTACACAAGAATTTACTGAGGCTACTGTCATAAATTTTAAGATGGCCCCATCAGTAATTGCTGCTCTCTGTGACTTCTGAATTGTTTCTGGGTGAGTCAGCCTAATGTCCTATCTCTGCGTGTACACTACTCAGTCATCTCTCTCTAATAAACATTGGTCCCAAGCCCCTTTGCTCTTTCTCACTCTTTTCCAGTCACTGCCCAGGTTTTTATTTTTAATCAGTGTTATTTTGTGCATTAAAACTGTGTTCTTTCTGTTGCTTCTGTCCAATATACTCTGCATATGCCTTTCCCCAAAGTAATGCAAAGACTGTCTTTTGTCCCCTTAAATATTCTGCCTCTGAGGTAAAGTGCTTTTCTACTGAATGAGAGGAAAGAAAGAGGAGAAACAGGAAGAAAAATAGGGATGAATGTACACATACATATTTACGTGAATGAGATAATCCTCCATTATGAGGGAATAGATTTCCTGATACGTATCACTTTCTTATTGATAGTAGATATGAAATTATAAAAGATTATAGTATTACATTATTCTGTTATATAAACTAATGCAATATATATGGGTGTATATATATAAACACACACACACACACACACACACACACACACACAAGAATATGTTCATCAGTGATAGACACTGAAAAATATCAGCACAATATATGGTTAAAAATGGGTCAAAACAGGACTTAAAATAGACTGCATACATTATATAGTTACAATGACATTCAAAATTTATGAAACACTTACTATTCCATTGATATCATCTAAAAGTTTAAAAATAAAGGAAGTAATTTAAGAACACTAAATGTTGGATAAATTTCTTAATAAAATGATTAAAAATGTTCCATCTGTTAAGAGAAAAAGTCTGCTTTGGCATTCTGTTTTAGTGATTAAAAAAAAAGTCAAATACAGAAATTCAGATTAAGAAAATAGTTTCAGATGCATATTCCTCCTCCTTCTGCATCTATTTAGTCACTTAATTTTTGAATCCTCACAATCCTGACTCCTCTATTTGAGGACCACATAGCCAAATTGGATTTCTTATTCCTTCATTTTTGGTAAACCAAAGAACTGCTCTACTTTTTTTTTTTTTAATTAAATTAGTCTTTAATTTAACCATCCAGAAAATCATCATACAAGATCATGGTACATTAACTGACTATGTACATTCTGATATATAACATTTAAGAAGATTTACTGTGTGTTTTTTGAATATATTACATAATGGGCCCATACTATTAATACTGTTTTTTATTTTATTTTATTTTATTTTATTTTGGTAAGAATACATGACATGAGATCTACTCTCTTAACAAAATTTTAAGTGTACACTACATTATCATTGACCAGGGGTACTATTCTGTACAGCAGATCTCTAGAGCTTATTCATATTGCTTAGCCAAAAATTTATGTCTATTGATTATTAACTCTTCGTTTTCCCCTACCCCAAAGCTCTTGAGAACCACCACCCCACCCTTTGATTCTATGAACTTGATTATTTTAGATACATCATGTAAGTAGAATCATGTAGTATTTGTCTTTCTGTGGCTGTCTTATTTCACCAAGCACAATTTCCTTACTAATGTTCATCTCATTGTAGCGTATTACTGTATTTCCTTCTTTTTAAAAGGTGAATAGTATTTCAGTGTCTCTACCTAAACGTTGGATATTCTTTATCCATTCATCTGTCAATACATGTTTAGGTTGTTTCCACATCTTACCTATTGTGAATAATAATGCAATAAATAGAGAAATGTTAATATCTCTTGGAAGTACTGATGTTAGTTATTTTAGATATATATCCAAGAGTAGGATTGCTGGACCATATGGTAGTTCTATTTGTAATTTTTTGAAGAACCCACACTGTTTTCCATAGCAGACTCA
The DNA here is from genome assembly GCF_006229205.1 of Suricata suricatta. Taxonomy (NCBI): domain Eukaryota; kingdom Metazoa; phylum Chordata; class Mammalia; order Carnivora; family Herpestidae; genus Suricata; species Suricata suricatta. The sequence goes on from NC_043714.1 coordinate 29,690,749, forward strand.
CCATATTTTAGTCCCATTAACAATATTCAAGGGTTCCAATTTCTCAACATCCTCACCAACAATCGTCTTTTGTTAATTTGATTGATAGTCACCCTGACAGGTGGGGTGGACTCCCACTGTGTTTTTGATTTGCATTTCCCTCTGATAATTATGGACATGAAACATTCTAAAAGCATACTTGTAGTTCATTTGTATATCTTTTTTGTAGAAATGTCTATTCAAGTCTTTAGTCCATTTTTCCATCAGGATTAGTTTTTTGTTTGCTTATTGTTTATTTCAACTATTAAGTTGTAAGAATTCTTTATATAATTTGGAGATCAACCCCTTATTAGTTATATAGGTCCAAATATTTTCTCTCATTCCAGAGGCTGACTAAAACTAAAATATTCATGAGACAAGATGTAGGAATTGCATGCTCCTTATTCAAATATAAGTCCAATATCCATTTATTAGAAGCCAATATATAGTTAGCCATAACAACAAAAACCCTAAAGGCAGGTAGGTATTTGAAACTCATTAGCTTAGCACAACAATAAATGAATAGAAACACAGTCACTTCAGTTTCCATGGCTACTTCATACTATCCTTTTAAAATGACCTCTTAAAATAATAACAGCTGATTTATTTTCATTTACTAAATGCAGAAATTGTCCAAGGCATTTGGCATATATTAATTCACAATGAACTTAAGAGACTGATATGATGACTGTCCTACTTTTTAAAGATGGAGTTTATGGCTTAAATTTTTTGTTCCTCCCATACCCACACAGTTTGTCATGTCACTTTCCAGACCGACACAAAAAATGGAGTATTTTTCTCTGTATTTTGCAAAAATATCACTGTGTGAAAATACTTTCCCTGCTATGTGTAATTCCACTTATCTGGGCCCTAGAATCATCCCATTTGGAATTCAGCTAATCAGTTACCCATCTGCTCCACCCTCCATTTGAACTGAAGAGTTTCTCCAAATGACCTACTAGAATCAGATTAGTGAACATATACATACTTTTATTGTGTTATGCTACTAAGATTTTTTAGTTATTTAAAAAATGTATTTATTTAAATTCAAGTTAGTTGACATACAGTGTAGTATTGGTTTCAGAAGTAGAACTGTGTGATTCATCATCATGTGTAACACCCAGTGCTCATCCCAACAAGTGCCTTCCTTAATGCCCATCACTCATTTAGCCTATCCCCTACCCACCTCCCATCCAGCAACCCTCAGGTTGTTCTCTGTATTCAAAAGTCTCTTATGGTTTGCCTCCCTCTGTTTTTATCTTATTTTTTCTTCTTTTCCCCTAAGTTCATCTGCTTAAATTTCACATGTGAGTGAAATCATATATTTGTCTTTCTCTGACTTATTTCACTTAGCCTAATACACTCTAGTTCCATCCACATTATTGCAAATGGCAAGATTTTGTTCTTCTTTATCACTGAGTAATATTTCATCATACATTTCAATATATACATCTATCTATATCATCTATCTACAGTACACCATATATATGTGTGTGTACTCTATATATATACACTATATGTACCTATACATATAGTATACTACATATCTATATATATTTTTTATCCTTTCATGAGCTGATACACATTTGGACTCTTTCCATAATTTGGCTATTGTTGCTAATGCTGGTAAAATTTGGGGCGGATGTGCCCCTTCAAATTAGCATTTTTGTATCCTTTGGATAAATAACTAGTAGTGCAATTTCTGGGTCATAGTGTAGTTCTATTTTTAACTTTTTAAGGAATGTCCATACTGTCTTATGCAGAGAAAGGGGAACACTTTTGCACCATTGGTTGAGTTTTCAGTTTTGCAGCAAATGCATAAATTAATACCTAGCAGTGGAACACATCTACAGCAAAAGTCTAAAACATAAACAGTATGTTCGAGGTTGATGGAAAATGCCTGGAAAAATTGCAAGAAAACGTATGTAGTTTTGAAACATTGGCAAAACTGTCATCTGAAAGAACTTGTAATACAGAAATTGAATTTCATTAATTATGGACTTAAGCAAGATGGTGTACAGGCAGAATACTGAAAGCTTGATTTTGTGATTCTTAGGTTCTGCATTAAATAGACAAGTTCAGGAAAGAACTTGCTAGCTTGTAACTAGAATATACATGAAATATAGAGAATGTAGAACTTGCATTTACTGGCAAAGGTTATCACATTGATAACACTGCCTTGATTAGAGAGTAAATCAAAGGCCTGACCATTAATACATAACCTGGATATTTCCAGTTTTAGCTCTCATATGTGAAAGACTTGGGAATCATTCCTTCCTTCTTATAATAAGACAAATACTGAATAAGCTGAAAATCAATGGCATTTCTTGTTCAGAGCATTACAATCACAGGGAAAATCTCTGCTTCCAAATCTGGGCAGATGGACAAATACGAGTAATTACAAGTCATGTCAACTTACTGGAAGAAAAAGCCACTGGAGCCATAGACTGGCAGGAACAATTAAATGGAAACTTGACTAGTTGCTAGAGGCTAGTCCAAAGGCTGGAGTGTAGAATAGTGAAAGATAAAGTCCTGGGTACTGGGGTCTTAGGGAGCCCCTACATTTTTATGGGTTTTACCTCCAGCAACTCTAGCAGGTTCTTATGGTGAAAAGCCAAGAAAAGCCCTTGTGTTTCTGGAAGGAACAAAGGGAAAGTAACCATTTTTCAATATTCCCAGTATTTATTATAAGCAAAGCCTGTTCAGAAGGGAAAGAATTTACTAGAGACTTACTATATGTGGGGGAAGGGAAATACCCAACTCCAGATATCTTAGCCTTCCTGGCTCAACAAAAGATGTCACACAATTGTGAAGGTCATAACTGAGGGACACAGGCCTCTAATGACTGAAACTTAATCAAAGGATTATAGGATACTTGCTCCCCTTCCAGAGACACACACATCACCATATCACCAGGGCTGCTGTGACCCAACACATCATGCCACACTCTCAACAACACTTTATAACACATGCTAAAAGGCAAGAACCATATAGAAGAGACAAATCAAACATCAGAACCATACTCAGATATGGCAGATATTTCATAAGTATCAGACCATAGTATGAAATAACTGATTAATATTAATGTCAATGGATCTAATGTAAAGAGAATAAGACAAGTAGGAACAAATGCATAATGTAAGAGAGTTGAAATTCTAAGATTCAAAAGGAGATGCTAGAAATTATTAAAAAAACCCAAAAACTAACCAAATAAATGCCCGATGCACCAAAGTGCCTCAGTAAGGTAAGCATCTGACTCTTGATTTTCACTCAGGTCATGAGTTGTAAGATTGAGCCCCACATTAGGCTCTGTGCTGGACCTGAAGCCAGGTTGGGATTCCCTCCCCCACTTTTTCTCTCCCGTTCTCCCTCTAAATAAGCTTAAAAAAACAAAAGTAAAGAATGCCTTTGATGGGCTCATCAGTAGACTGGACATGGTTGAGGAAAGAACCAGTGAATCTGAAGATCTGCTTCAAAATTTCCCGAACTCAAATGGAAAAAGAAAAATAGAATGAAAAACAATCATAATGGAATATTGAATAACTATGGGACAATTTCAAAAAGTAGAACATATGTGTTATCAGAATATCAGAAGACGGCAGAGATAACAGAATAAGAAATATCTGATGTAATTATGGCTGAGAATTTTACAAAAAGAAACACATTTAAGCCACAATTTCAGCAATGTAAGAGAAGATCAAACAGAATAAATAATTTTAAAAAATCAATACCTGACATGTCATATTCAATTAAAAAATAAAGACACAGAAATTCTTGAAAACAGAGGACAAAGTATATGTACTGAGCTATGAGAAACAAAAGTAAGAATTACATTTGACTTCTTGTCAGAAAACATGCCAGCAAGAAAAGGCTGTAATAAAATATTTAAAGTTTGGAAAGAAAAATCAAACAACCTAGAATTCTATATCCAGTGATATTATTTTTCAACTGCGAAAAATACATTCTCAGAAAAAAAAAAAAAGCAGGGGATTCATCACCAGTAGACCTGCACTACAAGAAATATTACAGAATTTTATTGATGGAAGGGAAATACTAGAGGTCAAAAATTCATTTATATAAAAGTTAAAACATCAGAGAATAAAATAATTATTTTATTTCCATCATCCTGCTTTTTAATATATAATATAAAATACATGATATGATAGATTAATACAACTATTCAAAGTAATATGGACAATAATATATTGTGTAATTTTAGTATACAATTAAGTGAAATGAATGATGATGATGTAGGGGACAGGAAGGAAGAACTGGGAATACTCATTAATAAGTTACTTGTGCTTCCTGTGTTATTTGAGAATGGATTTGGATTAACTATAAATGTATATTGCAAAATGCAATGCTACCACTAAATTTTTTAAGGAAAACGTGATATGTTAAGAGAGAAATGATAAATCCAAATCACATAAGATGCTCAGTTAAGACCAAAGGAGGTAGAAATCAAAGTAAAATAAAATTCATGCAATGAAGATAACACAGTTATAAACATGGTAGATGTCAAACCTACTATATCAATAATCACCTTAAAGATGAATGGTGTGAATACATAAATTAAAAGGCAGAGATAGAGTGCTTAAAAAAGCAACTATATATTATGTACTGGAACCTGCCTTTAAATGTCACAACACAGCTAGGGGCTCCTGGGTGGCTCAGTCAGTTAAGCGTCTGACTGTGACTAACTAAGGTCATTATCTCACCGTTCATGAGTTTGAGTCCTGCGTGGGGCTCTGTGCTGACAGCTCAGAGCCTGGAGCCTGCTTCGGACTCTGTGTTTCTCTTTCTCTGCCTCTCCCCTGCTCACACTCCCTCTTTCTCTCTCTTTCAAAAATAAATAAACATTAAAAAATTAAATGTTTTGACATAGATAGATTAAAAGTAAAGAGATGAAGAAAAAGATGCCACTGAAAATGAATTAGAAGAAAGCTGGAACAGCTCTATCATTTTCTGACAAAACACACTTCAGAATAAAGAAAATGATTAGGGACAAAGACAAGCGTTACACAATGATAAATGAGTTAATTCTCTAAGGAATCGCACACAAATAACAAAATGTATCAGATACAAACTGGTAGAAATCAAATTCTGATTCTGAAGAGATCAGAACCCTCTAACAGTTAGTGAGATGTCACTATGTGATGACAATGTGGCAGGCGTTGAGGTGCCGATGGCTTACTCTGGCAAGGATGTTCACTGTGGCTGAAAAGGTAGAGTCTGGGAGATTGGATTACTGACCTCCACATAGCTTTGCAGTCCCTTCTCAAAACAAACAAACCAAAAAAGTGTACATCCTTGCCCCTTGACCTTTGACCTGGACTTGTGATTTCCTTGGGCTAGTGCAATGTGGATGAAATAAGGCAGTGCACCAGTGCCAAGCTTAGGGCTGAAGAGATCTCACGGTTAGTGCTTGCCTTCTTGCACCTTTGCAATTACAGTGAGAATTTGTGCTTCGTACCTGCGTGCCAGAGTGACACATTAAATGGAGCCAGAAAAGCCCTCCGGGTCTGAAAGGAGAAGCCTGAGCTGCTCTGCAAACCCACTAGCAAAATAAGCACTACTGCTGCAGGCATGTACTGCAATGAGAAAAATCATTTCTCCCACAGAGGAAAGAATTCATTCAAATTAACATGCTCTTAATAAGAGAAGAGAATGAACCTCAAGCCCAATTTTGAAGGAAATCTCTGGTGAGTTTGCAGAGTACTTCCAGAGTTAAAAAAATCTTTACTATGCTCTATGGATTACCATTGAAAGTTTTCTAGAGAATCATTCTATATGAAGTTAAGCCAGAAAAACTTAGAAAGGCATGGAGGAAGTTTTATGCTGCTGAAAATTTATTTTGGACAAATGACCTTTAATTGCATCTATCTTTAAAACAAGTTAAAATTCTAAAAGTTCTAATATTTAGACCAGAAAAACGATAAAACTCAATATTTATAACACACATACAGTATTATTCTTGCTGACCATTTATATTCTTAAGCAAATTAAAGCCTAAATTCAATTTTTTGGACATTGACAGGATTTTGATACCAACCATTTCTACCTTTTTTTTTTTAACCTTAAAGAAGACATATTTTATCTATTTCCTGAAAACTCCGGCTTTCTAACCCAGTGCGTATGGATACTGAACTCTCAGTCCTATTTTTGTCAGATTTCATTTATTTTTCCATCCTGGGTTCTTTAATCTTCCCCTAGTCTCATGTTTTTCCTGGAAACATAGCTAGTATTTAGCTGGACACATAAACCATGAACAAACCCTCCCTTTACTTCTATTTGTTTCTATCTGGTAGTTAAATAACTACTGCTACTTTATAACTACTCAGCACTCCTTTCTTTCTATTTGTTTAGTAAATGTTTGCCAAATGTTACTGAATTTCTAAAATGTTAGGTAATAAATCACAATTACAGATACAGTACTGTTTGCCATATATTACACTAATGGCATCAATGTTTTACTCCACCTACTTTCTATACCTATTTAGCAAATACCTTTGCAGATCCTGTCACAAAAAGAGCTGAGTCCAGCTCACCAGCTCCTGACTGGAGTGCCGTGTTTATAGCTATATATGTAGTTCTAAATATATCTATGGGTATAAACAAAACCATTTGTATATACATATATCCATAAATCATAAATATGTATATCTTTTAGTCTTATTTTCACTTTGTTCATCTTGTGTTATGTTTTTGTTTCTTTTACCTTTTCTTTATGGCTAGACTGTGACCTCTGCTTCTCTGCCATGGTTTCATGGGTAGTCAGCTGTTTTTCATTTATAAGCACTTATTTAAAAATTTTCAAGCTTGTTTATACTTATATTTTCAAAGTTAAAAATAATCCATTAAAATTGTTACCCCTATATATCCTTTACTTTTTGTCTGCTGATAGATTAAAAATTACTGAAGCCTATTTCAACTAGTTTCTTTTTGTGTTACGTAAATTTAATTCCATTTCTTTCTACTTAATAAATGATTAAAATGATAAAAAAAGAGCTTTATTTCTGGATATTAATTCTACATAATTGGAGTAACTATAATTCTTATGATCATTTGGACCCTGTTTGTCTATTTTTTGTCTGATGTAACAAATTAACTGTATCTAGTTACGATGCATCACATTGAGAGCTATGAGTGCTCTGCATACGTTATGAATATGCACACATACGTATTTGTACATCCAGGTATGAAAAATCTTAACTCTCCTTCCTCTACTTCACCATCATCCTGAATCCTTTGATTATCATTCCCTAGATGTATACTTTAAATAGTTCACTCTCAGCACCATTTATTCTTAAATAATATGCTTGTGTTTTAATTTTTTTTTTAGTTTTATAAAACTGGAATTATGCCACATATCTTTTGGAATTTATATTTGTCACTGAATTGTATATTGTTAGGGTTCCTCATTCTTTCCTCTAGGTGTGGTTCAGTCATTCAGACTACTGTGTGATAGGTCATTCTCTGAATTTGCTGATGTTTATTTGTGCTCTGTCTTGTTAATGAGCATTTAGATGCTTGTCAGCTCCAATAACATAGAATTTTTCATAGGAAGGATCCTCTACATTTTCTTACACTGTGGATTTATGAAGAACTCTGCTGGATAGACAGCTTGGAGTGAAGGGAAGTCAATTTTTTTTAAAGTGCAGTATTAATCATCTTAACTTTAGCAATTATAAGAGATTATATTGATATATATCCTTTCCAACATTTGGTATTATCAAAAAGTTATTGCTTTGTCAATAAAATGGATTTAAAATGGTATATCATTTGACTTAACTTAATTTTCTGATTATTACTAAGATTAATATCTCTTACAAGGTTACTTCTGTGATATGTTTTCTCCTCTGCAAAATGTCTGCTCAATTTTAATGGCCATGTAAGCTCTGTATTAGATGCTTTTGTATGTCTCATTTGTTAAAGGAATTTTTAATGTGTGGATCAGTACAGCTTTCCAGAAAATGTGGGTTTCATGTTGCTTCTGATAATGGACACGAATAGCATGTACTGAGCAACCAGGACATGGAAAATAGCTGGGTTCTAGGGCGGACGCACCACAGCACAGAAAATCTGGTTTTAAAAGACAAGAGAAAACATTCTGAAAACACCTTGCTGTATAAAATGTTGAAATGGGCATTGTGTCCTGAGGTCTCTAGAGGCTGAATTTGAAATCCAGTTGGAAATTTTAGTCAAATATCAAAGCAAAACCCCCAAGTATTGGATTAAGTTAGATAAATATCTTCCTTTAAAAATTGTCTATGTAATATGCAAATATGTTGCTATTATTTTATTATTGAGCTAGCTTATAATTGACATATTTTGAATTCATTTACCTCTTCTGAAATTCTGGCTAAATTTATATATAAAATAATCCTTAAAAGAGAAAATATAAAATTTTACTAAAAGCAAATAAATATTCATGAGATTAAAGATGAAACAAATAATATATTTTCTAAATTATAAAAAAGGCAGAATTCTGACATTAAATAATGAGTGAATCTCTAATGAGAATTATCAAGAGGACATAACAGTTGATTTGCTGCCAGTTTCAATTACCAGAGGTAAGAAATACCTCAGCACAATGCAGGAAATGCACTCAACAGAAATAGGGTACTATAAAAATATGAAAATTACATATTTTATATGTAAGCACTAAACAAAAATGTGCTTAAATGTAGCTTCTCAATAGAGTAGGGTAGAATTCAGTTTAAAAGGTATAACAAAATGTAAAATATTACCACTTTAGGAGACAATTTTAACATGGTATACAGATAAAACATATTATAATGAGTAAGGCAAATTTAAATGAAATTATTTGAGAGGGATTTTTCTTTATAACCAGTGAACTAACAGCATATAAAGTCCTGATGTCAACACAAATCATCCTATGCTTTCATATTTATATTAAATTTGGTTTGAAGTATCATTCTACGTGCCATGCCACATCGATCTCTCTGAGGGAAACTTGCTCCTGGCTCTGATTTCTTGTTTTACTATAAGTTCTATTTATGGATCATCTCATTTTTACTAGTTCTTTTCCTCTCACTTTTTTCTCACCTTTTATCTTCTGTGTCTTATATTGGACACTGGAGTTTTTTCTTCCTATTCCAAACACTACCTATAGATATTAGATATTTGAAAGATTTACATCACTGAATCGGAATGAATGAATGATACATTCATAAGTGAATAAGTAAAATAGTTCTGGGTGAATCTTTACTGCCCATATGCTTCCTTCCACTGAAGAGTTTTCAATAGTCTCATTCCATTTCATTCATGCTCCAGCTTCTCAGCACGTTGTTAGTCTACTCTGTCTCTCCTTCGCCATGTAGAGTCTTTACTTCTAAAGTTCTTACCAGAGCAGTGTGACTATATTTTAGTGTGTCCCTACAGATAATATCATCAATGTTTTCATTGACAGAGATCTAATTTTCCCCTAAAACAATAGCAGCAACCTCAGCAATTCACAGTTCTTTTTTAAAGTAGAGCTCTTCTATCAGTTATTAAAATAAGCACATTTCAGTTTCACCCTAATACAACAGTATTTCACCAGTTATAGAATTAATGTGGAAATAAGACATTATTAGGTATAGGAGTCCATACAAAATTAACACTTTTCCTACATTAAGATGCAGAGTTTCTAAAATTTCAAGTCAAGTGACATAAGTACATCAAAAAATCCAGATAGAAAAATACAAGGGCACCTGGGGCACTCAGTCAGTTAAGAGTCTGACTTTAGTTCAGCTCATGATCCCACAGTTCATGAGTCTGAGCCCTGCTTTGGGCTTTATGCTGACAGCTCAGAGCCTGGAGCCTGCTTCAGATTCTGTGGCACCCTCTCCCTCTGCCTCTCCCCTGCTCATGCACTATCACACTCTCTCCCTCTCAAAAATGAATAAACATTAAAAAGTATTTAAAATTATTCGTGTATAGGAATGCAACTGATTTCTGCACATTGATTTTCTACGCTGCGGCTTTACTGAATTCATTGATCAGTTCTAGAAGGCTTCAGGTGGAATTGATCAGGTTTTCCATGTAGAGTATCACGTCATCTGCAAAAAGGGAAAGTTTGACTTCTTCTTTGCCAATTCTGATGCCTCTTATTTCCTTTTGTTGTCTGATTGCTGATGCTAGGACTTCCAGCACTATGTGAAACAACAGTGGTGAGAGTGGACATCCTGTCGTGTTCCTGATCTCAGGGGGGAAGCTCTCAGTTTTTCCCCATTGAGGATAATATTAGCTGTGGGCTTATCATAAATTGATTTTATACTGTTTAGGTAAGTTCCTTCTATTCCGACTTTCTCAAGGGTTTTTATTAAGAAAGGGTGCTGTATTTTGTCAAATGCTTTTTCTGCATCTATTGACAGGATCATATGGTTTTTATCCTTTCTTTTGTTAATGTGGTGTATCACATTGATGGATTTGTGAATATTGAACCAGCCCTGTAACCCAGGAATGAATCCCACTTGATCAGGATGGATAATTTTTTATATGCTTTGAATTCAATTTGCTAGTATCTTGCTGAGTATTTTTGTATCTGTGTTCATTAATGATATTGGTCTGTAGTTCTCTTTTTTTGCTGGGTCTCTGTCTGGTTTGGGTATCAAGGTGATGCTGGCTTCATAGCATGAGTTTGGAAGTTTTCCTTCCATTTCTATTTTTTGGAATAGTTTGAGAAGAATGGGTATTAGCTCTGCTTTAAATGTCTGGTAGAATTCCCCTGGGAAGCCATCTGGCCCTGGGCTCTTATTCACTGGGAGATTTTTGATAACGGTTACAGAAATCAGTTGCATTCCTATACACCAATAATGAAGCAGTGGAAAGAGAAATCAAGAAACTGGTCCCATTCACAATTGCACGAAAAACCATAAAATACTTAGGAATAAATATAACCAAGGATGTAAAAGACCTATATGATGAAAACTATAGAAAACTTATGAAAGAAATTGAAGAAGACACCAAGAAATGGAAAAACATTCCGTGCTCATGGATCAGAAAAATAAACATTGTGAAAATGTCATTATTACCCAAAGCAATCTACACATTCAATGCAATCCCCATCAAAATTGCACCAGTGTTCTTCTCAAAGCTAGAACAAATTATCCTCAAATTCGTATGGAACCACAAAAGACCCTGAATAGCCAAAGTAATATTAAAGAAGAAAACCAAAATGGGAGGCATCACAATCCCAGATTTTTGCCTCTACTATAAAGCTGTCATCCTCAAGACAGTATGGTATTGGCACAAAAACAGACACATAGACCAATGGAATAGAATAGAGAACCCAGAACTGGGCCCATAAATGTACAGCCAATTAATTTTTGACAAAGCAGGAAAGAGTATCCAATGGGAAAAAAAAAAACCTGCCTTTTTAGCAGGTGGTGCTGGGAGAACTGGAAAGCAACATGCAGAAGAATGAAACTAGACCACTTTCTTACACCATACACAAAAATTAACTCAAAATGGCTGAAGGACGTGAATGTGAGACAGGAAACCATCAAAAACCTCGAGGAGAAAGTACGAAAAAACCTCCTAGACCTCCACTGCAGCAATCTCCTAATCAACACATCCCCAAAGGCAAGGGAAATGAAAGCAAAACTGAACTCTTGGGACTCCA